>NW_021604600.1:7099287-7112866 GCF_004785775.1 Grammomys surdaster
AGAGAGAGAGAGAGAGAGAGAGAGAGAGAGAGAGAGAGAGCAAAGTGGAGAGGGGCTCTTGGGTTGACGGCACTTGGAAGGTTTTCTTTGCTTGCCACCACTGGCTGCTGCAAAACCTAAGAGAAAGGAAAGGCTGCTGAGACCCAGGGAGCTGACCTGTAGCTAGCTGACTGGAGACAGCTGGAGTCAAAAGAACAACAGCAAACTTTTGCAGCTCATAGTCCCATGAAGGGGCGTTCTGCCTACTCCACAGAATCCCTGGAATTATACTAAAAAGTTCAATGATCCAATAGAAAAAGCTAGTCTCTAAAGAGAAACTTCCCTACCTATGAAAGTTGCCAAGGTCATTCATAATCAGAGAAATGCCACCAATAAGAGGCTATTTTTACTCACTGCAGAAAACAGATGCCAAAAGTTAGACAGTTTGTCAATATTTGTACGTTTCAAAAATAGAGTATCTGCCCTGATCCTTTCGGGAACTACCCCCAGCTTTTTTCTATTCTCCACAAGCAAACTTCTAGAAAGAACTACATAATATCCTTGAGGGATTGTCATATCATTAGACAGGAAATAAATGCAGAAATCACTCTGGTTACCACTCTTCCATATTAGTCAGCTTTGCCTCACTGTACCGAAATACCTGACAGAGAGATAGACAGAGACAGAGAAAGAGAGAGAGGCAGAGAGAGAGAAAGAGAGAGAGAGACAGAGAGACAGAGAGACAGAGAGACAGAGACAGAAAGAGAGACGGTTGTGAGGTCTCAAAGAAAGGAATGGCTGAGATACCTGTTTAACATTATCAAAGTCAACTCTGGCTACCAGTCCCCCTCAGTTCCTCCTCAGTTCCTGCCTATTACAGAGTCATCCTGCCTGGCATACTGTACCCCATGCCTTTAACCTCTCTAACCCCTGAGCTTCCCTTCCCTCAGCTTCTCTGACTCCTATGAAACCCAGCCATTTTGGCTATGTGCTTTCTTAGTCTCTTGGTTCCAAGGTGCTCTCTTCTCTTCCTCTCTTGCTGCCTCCATCCTCACCCCATGGCCTGGTTCAGTCTGCTAGACACATTCACTCTGGACCCTTCCAGATGCCTTGCCTCTTTTCTCCTTCACATCCAGATTAACCCTTCTCAACACAGCTAGGAGCATCGTGTCTGCACTTCTTCATTCATCTAGCGCTGAAACCCAATAGTGGCATAAACGAGCTCCCTTCCAAGGAACTCAGCCTCTCGGAACCAAGCTACTCATATGACTCTCCTAAGGTATGTTTGGATCATTTGATTCTTCTGGCTTCTGCCACACACCAAATTTGACTACAAATTCTAGAATCTACCTCTTCAGCTGCTCTCTCCTCCTGTACTGTGTAAGTGTCACCTCAGAGCTGCATGTTTTTCTATTATTAATACAAAAGCCATACCAGTGTGCTCCAAAGTCCCTCTCTCCCTACTTGGCCCCCTATCACTTGGAAAGGGATGGACGCCTCTCCTTGGTGTTGTGGAACATTTCTCTATGACAAGTCTCTCAATACACTTGGGGATGCCCTAGAGTAAAATTTCTGTCTTCATGACACTTAACTCTCCTCTGCTTCCTTTGTTTTCCCTGCTCCTTCCTGGAACTTATGCATGCATGCACGCACACACACACACACACACACACACACACATATTGTGGTATGAAATTTAATAACTCTATTAGATTTTAATATGACACAGCCAGCTCCCTCCCATTAATTGAGACATAGTCCTATTTATTTAATGAGTTTTAGCAAAATTACTAAGCAATTACTAATCTATTTTTCTATGCTAGACTGGCTATTTCTCAACTATTCTCTCTGAATTACTTGCTATTTGAGTCTTTTTTTTTCCCCCCAAGACAGCCCTGGCTGTCCTGGAACTCACTCGGTAAACCAGGCTGGCCTCGAACTCAGAAATCCGCCTGCCTCTGCCTCCCAAGTGCTGGGATTAAAGGTGTGCGCCACCACCGCCCGGCTCGCCACCACTGCCCGGCTGCTATTTGAATCTTGCCCAGGCTGTTCCTGCTCCATTTGTCTGTTCACACAATTCACTTCTCTTGGCCATGGCTACATGCTCCTGGTCAAACGGAAGCCCCACCTACCTCTATTCTCCCCAGTAATTGGCTGTTATCTACTTTTACTTAACCAATTAGAGAAGATTGGTGAGTGAAGTTTACAAAACATCTTTTGGTGTACCTGAGAATGTACTCACAGGACTCCACTTAGATTTTGGTGGCATTGAATACATAGCAGCACCAGACTAACACCCAACACTTTCCCATTTTGTCTAAATAGAAAGGCTCTTTCTAACAATAATAAACCATATACAGTAACAACAAATATATAAAAATTATGAAAACTATTGGACGGGAGTTACTTTTACAATGTCCAGTCCATCTATATATGGTAACTTTGGATAAAGTACTCTATTATCTATCCTATCTTGGTGAGTTCTGAGTTCTGTACATAAGTTATTTTCTACCATAACTTGTATTACTAACTTAAAAACATCTTTTTAGACCTAAAAACATCTCCTTAAATCTCAAACAACTTAAGTTTAATTGTGAGACTGTAACTACTTAGTCTTCAGCCTTATCAGAGACTTGAGAGAGAACCAATATTCCGAGAATGCAGGAAGTGCAGCCAAGCAGCTTCCAGAACTATAGACATGACAGAGGAGCTGGCTGCCTGGACAGTACCCCAGAATTGTCTCTAAAAACTGGAGCATCCATCTTTAGCCTTCTGGCCCAATATGTCTGACAAACTTTTCTGTGAAGCAAGAAATAGGAAGGACTGCTTATCTTGTCTTGACAAAGCTCAGCAATTGACTTCCCTGTGGCTCCTCAGTCCAGTTTAGACAGGATTTTGTCTGAAGCAAGGGCAGTTTTTTGGTGGTGGTGCTGGTGGTTTGGTTTGGTTTGGTTTGGTTTGGGTCCCCCACCCCACCCCTGTGGCAGCTTGCCACATATGCAGCAAAGTCCATATGCAGGGTTTTTTTGATGTCATCATCTTCTTTGAAGTAAAATGGGGGTACTCCCAGTAGCTGACCTGTCTCATTGTTCAAAAAAGGCTTATATTAATAAAACATCTTTAAATGCCATATTCTGTGGATCTCTGAGGTGTTTGAAGACCATCTATATATTTGTAGCATACCTGAATTGTTTGTTTTTAGCTGTTTACTATCTGGTTAACTGTGAAAACATCTTATTGCAATTAACTAGACTAGTACCTAACATGACCATGAGTTTGATTCTCTGACTATTAACTTGTACCTCTTATAGATTTTTAACAATTTGGAATAGCAGCTTTCAAAAGGACTAGAACTACACATTACATTATTAAGAACTATCTGGGTACGATACCTCAAAAAAGAGTTGAAAATATATGTGCATAGTATAACAAAAATAATCTTAATCTTTGTAATGCTATACAAAGATCTATACCAAAATATAACATTAATATATATCAATATACAAAGATCTATATCAATGTAAGATTTTGGCTATAAAATGTTTTTTGGTTTAAGAGCAGACTCAATAATCTACCTCTTTTTCCTATTATTCCTATAATATTCCTATGTCCCCCTTCTTTTCTTTACAACCTCTCTCCCCCTACAGAAAAAAAAAGAAAGGATAGAGAAAAGAAAGGGAGAGAAATCCCTGAGTCTAACCTCCTTTCCTTGTTTTTTCCCTGATCAAGACCATTGAACAACTTGCAAACAGCTGCCTTAAAGGACACAACAAACATTTAGAACCCAATGAAGGACACTGCAACAAGATCTTGAGGGCCAGTATTTAGCATTTGAATACATAGCAGCACCAGACCAACCCCCAGCACAAACACCAGACCAACCCCCAACACACACACACACCAGGAGCTGCCTGCTAAGTCTCACAGTTTTCTTTAAGCCCTCCTGGGTTTATTTGCCTTCCGTTGGAGCTACCTGCTCCATCTCTTCTTGGGCCTTCTTGGTTCTGAGTTTCCTCTCTTCTCCTTAGGAACTGCCTGGCTTCCTTAAGCCCCTCTGGGTCTCTGTGACCCTGTTCCTTCTGTCTCTCAACACCCTCCTAGAAGTCCCACAGCTTCTTTATACCTTCCCGAGCCTGTACAGCAACCCTTTCCTTGCTTCCCTCTCAGACGCGTTCACAACTCTCTCCTGAAGTTTTAGCCCCTCCCCTCTGGAGCTGCCTGCTCTGTCTCTTCCTTAAGCCCTCACGGGCCTCCAGGAATCCTCCCTTGGGTGGAGCTCCTATCTTGCAACCCGGTCCCTCTTAGCTCTCTCCTGAAAGTCCTATGGCTTCTCAATGTCCTCCTGGGCTTCTCTCTGTGACATTTACAGGATTGCCCTTTCCAGCGGAGTTTATTTTGCAACCCTTTCCCTCCTCTCTCCACCAGCTCAGATTTTATTAGAGCCTCTCTGTCCTCGATGTCCTGCTTGGTCTCAGTAGAGCTCGATAGCCAAAAGCCGCACACTTGGTTTCTAAATGTTCTCATACATTGACAACCCTAGCCACGGGACAAACAAATAATCCCCAAACCTCTTATATCTAAACTTTCTCTGCTCTGCATTTCCCAACGTCTCTTATCTCTAAGATCTTTCTACTTTCCACATTTTTTGTGTGAGTTTTTGTTGTTTTTTTCCTTTTTTTTTTAAACATAGTATTTTTATTTATTGATTGAGAATCTCACATCATGCATCCCAATTGAGTCCACCTCCTAGTCCTTCCATATCCACCTTCCCTCCTCTCAGGACTATCCCCCAAAAAACAAAAGAAAGGGGGCAGTTCATTTTGTGTTGTCTATATACTCACTGGAGCATGGTCAGATTCCTAGTGACCATCCCTCCAAGAGAAGCTGAATCTTTCTCCACCTGCACTTGCACCGGAAGCCATCGACTGTGGAGAGAGAGCTATACTTCACCATCTTCATCATTTTTTTTTTTGTAGTTTTCCTTGATGGCTTCCTCTCTAGGCTGTCATTTTTGGGAGAAGTGGAGTGGTGTGGGATGGAGGGAGGGGTTGTCACAGAAGCCTTTTGTGTTCCTCTTTCTCAACTGTGCATCTGCTGTCACTGATAACACTGGAAGGTTAGCTTCCTCACCCTTCACAGTCAGCAATCCCACAGAGTGGAGGCTTCCACGTGGTTTCTGGCAACAGCACAGACCACAAACATTCACTTGTTCTCCATCACCAGCACGCACCAAGGACTTCTGCCTGGTCTCCGGTGGCAGTACAGCCTCAGACATCAACACGGTCTTCTGTCAAAGCATGGGCCACTGACCAGCATGCTCTGCTGGAAAGGCATGGACCATGGATGCCTTCTGAGGAGGTCCAATCCGGCAAACAGACCATTCTTTATCTAGAACATCCTGTCACTGTTCAGCACCAGTGTAATCCTGTAACCAGGCAGCTTGTTTAGGGGGAGTCTGAGCAAGCTTCAGACTGCTGCCCATCATCCTGCTGACCTACTGACTTACTGAGTAAGGACCTGCTCCTCCATCAACCACAACCCTCCACACCCCCCACAGCTGTCCTGTCTCCAGCTTCACCATCCTCCACTCCTTCATCCTTCCCATCTTCCCATCACACATTTGTATAGTGGCATTGGAAGCTGTGGTATATCACACAATATACTCTTTTGCCCAAACAGTTTCACATGCAAATATTCACTAAGATGAGTTGTTGGTCTGGTTCCAGGCCTCTAACTTTTGCTACACCATCAATACTGGACCCTTGCTGAGACTCCTCTCGGTTATCTTGCTGTTGTTGAGTTATGGGTGGAGATCTTGCAGTCATATCCACAGAACTGGCCCCTTCACACACTCCAGCAGCTCACAGATGGGGTAGATGATGGAGTGAACCAACTCAAAGCCCTGGATCTGGGTCTAGGTGGAAGCTGAATTGCTTAGCCTGGGTCTCTGCCAGGCCACTACTCTGTGGTGACTGGAGATGGGTAGGGCCAGCTCTCCTGCTCCCACCTACTTCCCACTCTTCTTTTTGTTTTTTTTTTTGGTTTTTCGAGACAGGGTTTCTCTGTGTAGCCCGGGCTGTCCTGGAGCTCACTCTGTAGACCAGGCTGGCCTCGAACTCAGAAATTCGCCTGCCTCTGCCTCCCAAGTGCTGGGATTAAAGGCGTGCACCACCACCGCCCGGCCCCTACTTCCCACTCTTAAAAAATCTTTTATCAGGGGATGGAGAAATGCCTCAGTGGTTGAGAGCACTGACTGCTTTTCCAGAGGTCTTGAGTTCAATTCTCAGCAACCACATGGTGGCTCACGACCATCTGTAATGAGATCTGATGCCCTCTTCTGGTGTGTGTCTGAAAAGAGCAACAGTGTACTCGTATACATAAAATAAATCATTTTAAAGAAATCTTTTAACTCTATGATTTTTTTTTTGTTCTTCATTCTCAAAAAAATCTCTTAAGACTTTGCTGTAAACTGTCTCGGGATTTGTAAATTCATTGGGTAGGGTTAAAAATCTGTAATAAAATTTAGCTTAAAACTTTAAAATAAAAGGCTAATAGTTAAGATCTATACATGAGTAATCTTAATTGCTACAACATGCTACATATGTGATTCAACTCTTGTTAATATAATATAATATAATATAATATAATATAATATAATATAATATAATATAATATAATAAATATAATATAACATATATAACTTGGATTCAACTCTTGCTTTTAAAAATAGATCTATTAGAAAAATAGATATTTTAAATAGCAACCATAGGGCTTGGCTGTCTTGGCTGATGACCTCGCTAGGATGAAAGCAAACATATGACTGGCAGGCATGTCTACTAAGGTTAAAAAAGGTACATGCCATGTGACTTTACCACCATCCTGATTTAGATGACCATATGGTATAAAACAGCTAAGGCAGCACTTAGAAAACTCCTGAGCCCTCTGACTATCCTTGTGTCTCCTTTTTTAGACTAAGGAGACAGCAGCAGATTTCCAAACTAGTTTGGGTCAGGATAGATTTTTGTGTGATGATAAATTCCTAAGGTTTAAACGTCTACTCGGAATAACAGAAACTGACTTATGTCTAATTACTTATGCCCTTACTAACTGCTCAACGCCAGGCTTCTAGACATATTTGACAAATAAGGTTTATAAATTCCTAAGTACAGATTAACAGTAACACCCTTAAAATATATGTCTAGCATCTTTGTCTTTGACGACTTTGTTGAGCTTTGATTATTTGGATAAACTAAGTCTTACAAGAAACTTGATTTTCTGTATCTTATAAAAAGGACCCAAAAATTCCCAGTCTTCCTATGGACCGTATTTATGGTTTAAAGCTTACTGCATTGATGGCTTAAAGTTTTATCTTGATGATAAAAACTCTTCAATTAAATCTTCAACTCAAAATTTTAAGACTCAGCTGTAAAACCTTAATCTTATTAAAGCTACTGACTTGTTGTAAACTGTTAAAGATAAGTAAGACATGCAAGTCAATGCTCAGTCTCCTTATAAATGATCAAATTCCTTAATATGCTCAAAACGAGGCCCATAGTCATGCTAAGTACAAATGTAATTCATTTACAATGACAAGCTTTATTTAGACTCCTTACGTATTTTCTCCTCCTCCTCCTCCTTCTCCTCCTCCTCTTCCTCCTCCTCCTCTTCTTCCTCCTCCTCCCCTCCTCCTCCTTCCTCTTCTTCTAGTATAGAATAGAGTTTATTTAAGGCATGAGAGAGTAGAGACAGAGAAAGGCAGAGGGAGAGAGAGGAGGAGAGGCTGGCTGTGAGCACTTGGAGACAGGGGGAGGGGAAATGGGAGAGTGGGGCGAGGGTTGGGGGGAAGAGGGTAAGGGAGCAGGAGCAAGAAAAGAAAGCAAGAGAACCTGCATGTGTTTTCAAGGTTAAGCCTAAAGCAAGTAACTAAAAACAAATAAAGTTTGTTTAAAATAAGGTATACTTAATAGATAATAGTCTTCCAGTTCTTCAGAGATCTGCTGAATATGACATTCAAAATATGTAATAAAAGGGTGTCCCATGGTAGACAGAAATTCCAGCTCCTAGTGGCAGGTCTAAAGTTTCCAAAGAAGATAATGGGGCAGAGAGTTCCACCTGGACTGTGGTAACCCTAATCATTGGGCAGAACTGCCCCATGCCCCTCCTACCACCAGAGCCCTGCCCACACTGTGGACAACGTTGGATTGACTGCTCTGCTCTTCCTTGCCACAGGTCAGCTTTCCCAGGTTTCTTCTCCACAGGAAAATGTCTTAGATTTTCTGGGTCTGGCAGCCGAAGGCCAATGCTGTCCTGTGCAACAGCTAAAGATTTATAATGCTGTCCCATGTAACAACCAAAGACAGACTACTTCTCTGCCCAATTGAAGCCACTGAGACCAGGAGCCTATGTCAACTGTCTAGGTGTGTAAGTCTCTGACTAACCTGACACATAGACTGCTTGGATATGCTTCTTGCTTTAATTTATCCTTCTCAGATCTCTGATGATATTGATGGTTAATTCTGAGTTTACCTTAAGAGCAGCAAGCAAACCAATCCCTTCCCCAAGGCTGCAGCTGCCTGGTCAGTTCAGTATACATACATACATATGTGTGTATGTATGTATGTATATGTATATATGTGTATGTATGTGTGTATATATGTGTATACATGTATGTATGTGTATATGTATGTATGTATATACACACGCATATATATACTGTATATATACTGTATATATGTGTGCATATATGTTTATATGTGCATACATGTATATGTGTGTATGTATATATGTATGTATATACACATATATTATATATGATATATAATATATTATATTGTATATATGTATATATAATATATTATATTATATATGTATATATAATATAATATATTATATATGTGTGTGTATATATAATATATTATATATCATATATATTATATATATACACATATACATATATATATATAAAATCAGGCTTCAGGCTTCACTTTTCTAGAGCTAGTAGGTCTCCTGCTGAGAAAAGCAAACAGGCACAGTTTAACTTGTTGGCAGACTTCACTCTGAAAAAAATGAACTCCCAAAAGAAGTCTCAATATAACTTTATAATATTCTTTTATTTAAAGCAAGGAACTTGTTTTACAATGACTGCTTTCAGTAATCAACCACTTGTGTCTCATGGTAAACAAACATGATTCAAAGGCATGAGTCTATTGCTTTGTCTACAATGTGGATTTCAGCACAGATTACCAGCGGTGGTGATGCTAATGCAGCTAGAACCTTTATCTATTTATATAAACTTAACTCATGTCGTTTCAGGAAGTTGACTGGGATCCACCTCTCACAAGTCAAACAGAATCAGATAAGTACTCCTGTCAATCAACAGGCTAAGTTTCCCCACCTACTGCCTATCCCTGAGGGTGAGCTCCCCCTTCCCCTGGTCTTGGGACTCCTCTGTTCCCCCAGCTACCAGGACCATGGGCCTAGAAGTTTCAAGCCTTGCACCCAAGATGAAAACTTGCCCCTACACTGCTTAGCTCTACCTTCTGTTCCTAGTCTATATCTGTCCCAGCAGGTTTCCAACCAACTGCACACTGCTCTGAAGCAGCCTGCTCCCCCCACCCCCCACCCATTGCTCTAATGCAATCTGCACTTCCCTACTCCCAGGGGGTCCCAACCTGGGCAGCGAGTGAAACAGATGTCTGACAGCCTACACTCCCCTCCCTTCCTGTCCTTGGACCATCGTTCCAGGCTTCTTGCCTCCCCCCATAATGATACCCCAATTTCAGAAGGAAGCTGCTATAGAAGAGGTGTCACCTCTCTATTGTCAACAAAGGGCTGGAATGGTTAGTTTGAAACTCGGGACAATGCTGACTGAAGTGCAGACCCTGGCCAGCAGGGTCATCCTCAACCCCTCCAGCCCCTGAGCTTTACCCCTTCCCTCCATCTTCTCTGACTCCAACCTAACCCGACCGCTTTGACTACATGCTCTCTTGGTTCTTCTCTATGTTCCTAGATGCTCGCTCTGCTCTCTCTCTCCATGAGCCCTGACCCATCCATGGCTCGGTTCAGTCCACTGACCATGTTCAGTCTGGATCCTTCCAGATGCCTCTGGCTGTTCTTGCTCTCATATCTACAATAAGCCTTCTCCTCAACTATATCTAGGAGCTGTCATGTCCTCATTTTTTTCATTTGAAGGTTCTTTTGGCTCAGTGATCTGGTAGATCTGGCTGTTGTTGCTCTGACCTGTGGCGAGTTGTATCTTATCATGTGGGCACAAAGCTGTTCCTCATGCATCACACTGGTAGAGTGCAAGCTTCTACCAAGGCCCTCGATTCAACGCCCAGTACCATAAAATAAAGCACGCAGAAAACAAAACAAGCTACCAACAGGAACAAAAACCTTGCTCTTTCTAGCCAAGGAAAAGAGGAAGGGTCCAGGGTCTCAGATCCCCTCACAAGCAAGCCTCTGTTCCCTAAGGGCCCCTAAAGACTTCCTACAAGGCCCTATCTCTCTAAGGCTTTACCACCTCTCAAAGGGGAGCCATTCAACTTAGTCCCTCTGATGCTACTGAGCTGAAGGAAGTGAACAGCAGCAGTTGTTGCCTGAGGGAGGATGCTTCCAGCCAAAGGCACAGGAAGTGTGAAGACACTTGAGTACTGAGAACAGCTGCTTGTATCTTTCCCACAGGCTTTCCGGCTGTTTCTGTTTCTTTTGAAACTTCCAGTTCTTGGTCTGTGGTTTGTAGTCATTGTCCTTGTAAGAGCTAATTTTGTATTGCAGACATGGCTCTTTGTGTTACACGCTTTAAAAATAGTTTACCACTTGTTTTGATTTTGTTTCTAGTACCTATTACTGTGTAACTCCCTGCTTTCCCCAAGTACTGGATACTGAACCCAGAACCTGTCCTCTTCTTTCAATTTTTGATAGACATATTTATGATTCACCAGCTTGGTTACTGACCTAGAAAGCCTCCCTTGTGTTTCAACATTTTTTTGTTTGTTTTGTTTTATCCAGACAGGATCTCAACATGTCAACTGGGTAGGCCTTGAACTCATGGCCTTCTTGCCTCTGCCTCAAGAATGCTGGGATTACAGATGTGTGCCATCATGCCTGGCTCATTATTCTTTTTAAAAATTCATTCATATTTTATTCTAATTATTTTATGGGCTTTATTTTTAACTTTGAGATGCTTGATCCATCTGTTGTTTCCTACGCTTTAAACAGTGAGGCATCTGGTCAGTGAGAATCTAGATTTATATCTTTATGAAGACTGTGAAACAGCCCGCCCTCGTACTTCTCTGAACCCTTTGGCTCAGACCTACCCAAAACCATCTGAGCTGTGTGAAGCAGAGGCTGCTGCTGCTTGCAGACTCCACCCACAGGGAACCCTGGGCTGGAGGCGAAGGTTTGTAAGTGTTACAGCTCTGAGAGGAAAGACAAGTGTTGCATCTCTGAAGAGCTGTCAGGAGCCAAGGAATACCACCAAGGCACATTGCACAACAAACCTCACACAAGGGATTTATTGGGAAAAAAACACCAGAGGGTGCCCGTTGATCCCTTCTGCTTGGGTGAGAAGTAGCAAAGATTGGAGTCTTGAGGGTCTTAGAGCGAGGACAGAGTACTTCCAGTTCCTAGGCAATAGTGATGGTTGGAGAAGGGGAACTTTAGCCTTCCCACCACTTTCTCAACTCCCACAACCAATGTAGTCCAAAGAAATACATTCAACAGTACGCTTCCTCTCGGTTGATGCTCAGGACAGAGCCAGCGTCCTTTTCCTCTCTAGTCACACTGTTGATACCAGAACCTTCAGATTCTACAGAAAAATCGTAGTAGTGATCATAACGGGTTGGAAAGAGAGCTCAGCAAGGCTCCTTTGACTGGTGAGCTTTGTGCACAGTTCCCCTGACCATCAACGTCTGCCCTGAGTTTACCCAAATGTCCCCACCCAAAGAGAAATCCTGCTTCCTGCTTCTTCCTCTCCAGTGCCACATCACCAAGAAAAAATCCAAACCTGGGGCAGGATCTGGTTGTCCCAGTTGCTTTTTTTTCCCCCAACAAGCTAGCATTATCTGGGGAAGGAACCTTAACTGGAAGAATGCCTCCATCAGACTGACCTGTAGGCAAGTCTTTAAGGTATTACCTTGGCTGATGTGAGAGGACCCAGTCCACTGGGGATTGTACAACCCCTGGGTGGGTAATGCTTGATGTTCTAAGAAAGCAAGTCATGGAGGCAAGCCAGTAAGCCATGACAGCTTCTCTGTGGAGTCTGCTTCAGTTCCCACCTCCAGGTTCCTGCTCAAGGTCTTTAAAGCTCTTTGTCCTCAAGTTGCTTTCAGTCAGGGTGTTTTATCACAGCAATAGAAAGCAAACACACATTCATTGGTAGGGACTGATGCCACTGGGCTGGGAATCTAGCACCCTCTCTGAAGCCTCTAAACTACTTTAGAAGTGGCTGATGCCGAGGAGGGGTCAGTGAGCGGCTTTACCCCCTCGAGGGGTAAACGAGGGGGGCTCAGCTCGCGGGGGAAGGCTGGACCTCAGGGAGAGGGGAAGACATCGATGGAGGCCCCACTGGCACACTAGGACACGTGAGCGGGTTTATCTCACCTCCCAGGCCCCCACGTGTCATCCTTCGAGTGGCTCCATCACGCTCCACGCTCACAGGGCAGGGGCATCTCTCCTGCTGTCGCTGGGATTGCTGCAGCCAGGAGAGGCTCTACTTATTGTCTAGAGGTCCTCAAGGGGCAGACTTAGAGCTGGGAGATCCTTTGCACAGGGAGCCCTTCCTATGCCCTGTAGCTGTGTAGAAGGCGGTGCTTCCCTGACCCTGCTCCTTGCTCTCTGCCAAGTATTAATGTACCGCTCTCCCTCCCTCAGATGTGTGCCACTCAGCATCGCCATATTGGGGCAGTACCTGCATCCACCTTATCTGAGACCTCAAATCTCCCATCTAATCCTCTTCCCTGCCCCACTCGCTTTAGCTCTCAACATCATCCTGTCTATGGTCTCTTCGACCGCCAGACTCTAAGCTCCCACAAGGGCAGGGATTCCTATCTGTTTTGTTTAGTGCCAAATCTTCCGTGTCTGGAATGTGAGTGCATATGGTAGCTATATGCTACAAAAAGGAATATCTCTTTATCGCCATCTCACAGCTACAAAAACTGAAGTTTGTAGAGAAAACACTTGGCTTTAGCAGCAGCCCTGGGCTTCCAAGCCCAGATACTCTGGGCCCTTAACGAAGACTCCAATGTGGTCACAGGACGCTGATTGCTGCACTGTGGGGGAGGCTCAGATGGACTTAGAGGGAAATAGTTAAACAAGTTACAACTTTAAGCCTCCTGTAATAGTCCATAAGTGAATTAGCACAGATCTATAGGTGCTTATATGGAGTGACCTCAAGAATATTAGTGAGTAAAAACGCAAGATGCCCCAGAGTGCTTTGGAAGTGTTTTCAAAAGAAGTAAACAGAACGGCCATACCCTCCAAGGCTAGATTTCTCCAAAGAGAAATGTCCTAGGAGATTATGGAGGAGCCTGGAATCTCTGCCCAGAGCAAGTTACTTCCATCAATTTTTGTGTTGTTGAAATTTAAAATCTTGTGCATG
>NW_021604600.1:7113266-7130439 GCF_004785775.1 Grammomys surdaster
ATATATATATATATATATATATATATATATATATATCAGTCCCCTTCTCTACCACCCATGTTTGAATTCCTCTATTCCTAAAGGCAGGGAATTCCACCACTACTTCTATCTCTTCTGTTTGCTGTTCTCTTTCTAAGTCGGCTTCTGAGCTAGATAACCAGGCCCCCAAGAGATGCATATCACTGGAGGTCCTTGCTAACTCTGGGGTGTAGGGCCAGGGTGTAGCTGAGTGGAGGAGCACCTGCCCAGCATGCATGATGCCCAAGGTGTGGTGGAAGCACACTCACCTCACTCTCCCACTGCAAAGCAGGGTCTGATTCCGCAGCTCTGGGGCAGCTTCCAAGATTCTGCATTTCCAATACCCCACCGTGTGCTGCTGATGCTGCTTTATGGGCCACTCTCTGAATGGCCAGATTAGAACTAAGATGCTAACACAGCCATTTCTTCATTTCTCTGATTTTGACCTTACTCCCCACTGTAGAAAATGAAAGTGTATCTCTCCTCTACCATTACCCCCTCTCCCACATACACAAGTCCTGTCCTTATCTCTCCAGTGTTATAAATCCTTTTTGGTTCAATTAGTTTTTGGTGTTTACAGTATTATACCTTTGTAGATAATATTCACACCTTAGCCACATGCTATGCTCTGATTACATTTCCTTTCTTGCTCAACTTTTAAATCTGATTTTTATTTTCCTAGAGTTATTACTAACCACCCCCATCTTACCTTTACTGAAGCATTTACAAAACTCCCAGATAAAACTCAAAATCTTTGCTTAGTAGACCCAAATGTTTCACAAAATTTACATATAATCTGAGTACGTGATATTTACCTTTAACCCCAGCACTTAAGAGGCAGGAGGCAGGTGGATTTCTGAGTTTGAGGCCAGCTTCATAACAACTTCCAACCATCCAAGGTTATATAGCGAGACTTTGTATTTTAAAAAAAAAAAATTCCCTACGTCTTGGAGCCCTGTCCTCCAGGTCCAACATGGATGAGTTACTCCACAGAGCTCCCGGAGCAGGAGGGAAAAGTCTCCGTTCTGAGCTAGGTCCTCCTGACTGCGGCTTGTACCCTAGCCTGCCTCCCTCCCTGCAGTTACATCCCACCTCTGCCCAAGATGTTTGCAATGCCCATGCCCGTGCAACTGGGAGCTGATGTTTGAAATCTCCTTTGCAGCTAGCTGACAGAAATATTCGAAAGTACAGAGATGCCCTATGCATCCCCTACCTTCTCTAAGAATTAAAACGGGTAACAAGATACCTTCAAGGAAAAGAACCTCCAGCTTCATGAGAAACATAATCTCTCCACCGATAAAGCCTGGACCAGATCTAGTTTGGGACACAACATTTTGTCTATGAGGGATAATTCACAGGCTCCTTCTAGGAAGACATTGGCATTCTTGCCGAGACTCTTAAGCCAAATTCTGATAAATTTTAAGTAAAGCCTCTTCCAGGAAGCTGGCTTCCTATCTACGTTGCTGTCAGTCATCCGTCAGGCCTTTAGCAATCTGGCATTGGACTTTTTTTTTTTTAATTATGTTTTGTTGAGCTACTCTTACATAAAAGGAAAGGGACTATGGTGGTCATGGTGGTCCACACTTGAGACTGAGGTAGGAGAATCTCAAATTGGAGGCCAGCCTCCAATATAACAACAATCTTCAGGTTAAGTGTAGAGTCAGTCAGAGCCAGACACACGTGTACACACACGCACACACACACACACACAGAGAGAGAGAGAGAGAGAGAGAGAGAGAGGAGAGAGAGAGAAGAGATGCAACAATATTTGCCTCTCTTTGAACTATGAGCAAACTAAGTTTTGTCCTAGAGGCTTACTTGAGTTTTAGGAGCTTTAAGCGCACCAAACAGAAAGGCCTCAGCCTCCAAGACCCCTGGAGGAGGGAGGGAAATGGGATTTGCATCGTGTCCGTTACTGTGAGCTTACAGCAGCTTAAGCATTTAGCTTGGCTAATACAGTTTTCTGAGTGACCCACAAGGTAAGGATTGGAGAAAGCCTCAGTGGCTTCTCCCTGCCAAGCCATGGTGGGTGGATGGGGGAATCAAAATATAGATTGAGGGGCTGGAGAGATGGCTCAGTGGTTAAGAGTACTGACTGCACTTCCTGAAGAACTGGGTTCAAATCCCAGCACCCACATGGCAGCTCGCAACTGTCTGCAACTCCAAGATCTGACATCCTCACACAGACATACATGTAGGCAAAACACCAATGCACATAAAATGAAAAAATAAATTAATTAATAAAAAATACAAATTGAGATGAAGGAGGGGTACTACATGGATAACAAATAATAAGGTGCCTATGAAGGCTCACTCAGCCTGCTGCACACAGAAACGGGGGAGTGTGCGGGAATCCTGAGGAGGACCCAGCAAGTCTGCCTAGCGCATAGCTTGTGCCCCAAAAGCTTCTGTTCAGACTGGGTTTGAGCCAGGCATCTGCTGTGTCCTGAGTAGGGACAGGGAAGAGGCCAGCTTAGGGTTAGATAGGCTGGGGAGGTATTGTTGTTGTTATACCTGGTGGAAGTAATTTATTGGGGCAAAGACCTAAAACATTGTTCTAGGGCTGAAGAGATGGCTCACCAGTCAAGAGCCCTTGGCACTTTAATATAACTGTTTCACCAGCACTGAGTTGGGGTGGGTGGGAGAGGTTAGAAGTCAGGGCCCTGGAGCAGGAGAATTGCCACGAGTTCCACACCAGCCTGGGTTACCAACTAAGGCCCTGTCTCAAAATATTATCAATTAACTAAAAGTTGTTTCAGGATCTAGAAAGATCCTCAGCAGATAGAATTCCTCCTGCTCTGGTAGAGGGCCTGAGCTCGGTTCCAGCAGCCACATCAGGTGACTCCTAACTACCTGCAAAACATCAGACACCAACATATCAATAATTTTTAAATTAAAAAAATAAAATAGCCGGGCAGTGGTGGCGCATGCCTTTAATCCCAGCACTTGGGAGGCAGAGGCAGGCGGATTTCTGAGTTCGAGGCCAGCCTGGTCTACAGAGGGAGTTCCAGGACAGCCAGGGCTACACAGAGAAACCCTGTCTCGAAAAACCAAAAAAAAAAAAAAAAAAAAAAAAGCTGGGTAGTGGTGGCACACACCTTTAATCCCAGCACTGGGCAGGGATGAGGTCAGATGGGCAGAGGCAGTCAAATCTGTATGAGTTTGAGGCCAGCTTGTTCTTCAGAGCTAGTCCCAGGATAGCCAGGGCTACAAAAGAAACCCTGACTGGAAAACAAAAATAAATCAAATAGAATTCTTTAAAATTGTTATTCATTATTATTCATTATTATTTGTATGTGTATGCATGCCATGCCATGACATGCATGTAGAGGCCAGAGGACAGCTTTGTGGAGTTGGTTCTCTCCTGTCCACTGTTATGTGGGTTCTGGGGACCGACGGAAGGTTGTCAGTCTTGACTGCCATATGGCAGTGCCTGCACCAGCTGTGCCAACTCAGCAGCAGGGAAGACGGTTTGCTGTGGCTCATGGTTTCAGTCCCTAACCCTTCTGAGTAAGAGCACCATGGTAGAAGGCATGGGACAGCACAGCTATGCACCATGTGAGGGCAAGAAGGATGTAGGGGCACAGAAAGGGGCCACAGAGTAGAACTTTTTAGGACACACCCCCAGGGACCTACTTCCTCCTACCAAGTCCCACCTCTTACTTCCACCACCTCCAATGACTCTCTGATGAAGACAGGGCCCTTCTGAGTCAGCCTTTCCCCAGAAGCCCCACATCAGGGAACGACTGCACTGGGCACCACTCTGTCAGCATATGAGCCTTTAGGGGAATACCTGATATCCCAAATGAGACCTGGCCGTCACCACTCTTCAAGTCCAGGAGGCTACAACACCTGGCTCAGACTGCAGCAGATGGCCTCTTTATGTGATCAGAGCCCTTTCAACCAGCAGGAGAGGATTCTGGGCCATCAGGAAAGGCAGGACCATGGGAAACATGTAAATTAACTGAATTGTGTCTATCCCTGTCTAGCTTCCAAATGAATGAGACTCAGAGTATGATTTATTTACTTAGTGCTTGAACAATTACTGGGTGATTAACCCTAATCTATATTTCTATTTGTTAGACTGTTAATTCCTAGCTATGCTCCCCAAGTACTTGCTGTTTGAGTCTTGCCTGGGTTACTTGTGTTCCAGCAGTCTATCCTGAGGGAGGACTTCACTTGGGTATGTGCTCCTGGTCCATTATGTCTAATGGAGACCGCTGTTTTCTCTGTCTTCTTCCTCCTTCTTTTTTCTCTCTTTGCGGTCCCCACCTCTGACCCCCAGCCCACTTCAAACTCCACCTCTCTCTATTCTCCTCAGTAATTGGCTGTCACCATTTTCATTGAACCAATTGTTTTAAGTTGGGGTGCAAGGTTGGCACAACAGAAGCTAGTGTGCTTGGCAATTCCCTCATCTTGGGGCAACCAGATCTTGGGGTACAGGATTTACCACCTGAATACATAACAGCACCAGACCAACCCCCAACAGAAGCAGGCAGAACTCTCTCTCCACTCCACACCCCTGTGGAGACCTCTCATCTTCTGAGATTTGTTGTGTTTTGGAAGCACCAACAATTTTTTTTTTAAAGAACAATATGATCACCACCATCATGCACCTGAAAGGCTTACACTTGTCTAATTAGCAAGAACACACACACACACACACACACACACTCGGTGCAAGTGGTGGCTCTGTTCTCCAGATCATTACGGGAATCTCAAAGGGCATCTACTCAGGGACAGGATGCGGTTGGGAATGGGATGTGCTGAGAATGATGGCTGCTGAGTCTGTCGGCTCTCAGTCCTGCCAGACCGACGTCAGCCTGTGTATGTGTAACTGCCCACATAGAGATCTGTTTGTAGCTCTTCGGGCTAGGCCAGCTTCCCTCTGAAGCAGAAGGTAGACCTGCGTTGACCCTGAGTGGTGAGCAGAGAAAGCTATATTTCTATTGGGTCCCCACACTTCAAGGTCAAGGGCTGCAGGCTTGACAACAGCCCCCAAAACCGCTGGGGAGGCATTGCCCTATCTGAACCACAGGTCTAGCTCAAAGGAGAGAATGGCTACCGTCCATCTTGGAGTATGACAAATGGCTGAGATGCAGGGTTCAGTCTTTCCATGAGTTTGGAGTGGTTTGCAGTGTCATGGTGACCACAGACCACAATCCTCTCTGTCTAGTCTGGAGGCAAGAGGCAGTGGTGTGTAGACAAGGGAAGGTGAAGACTTAGGATCCTGGGCCTGAGTCTGAGGTCATACCCTGTCCCTAACCCAAGATCTAGGTTCAGTCACCCAAACAGGAGACAGACAGAGCTTCACAGCCACTAAGAATTAAAACCTATCGATTTTCCCCATTAGCTAAAGAACGCCATCAGAGTGCATTAAAAACAGGCAAAGCACAGCTTCATGAATAATTAACACCTGCAAATGACAACCTCATGGGACCTGGGGAGGGGGAAGGGACATCCAGAGTCCAGGGCCAATCTGACCCCTCTGACTCTCACCTCAGAGATTGTAACTGTAAGCTGTCTCTCCTCTTCCACCCTGCCTCTTGTCCCTTTCTATTTCATGCCCCCCTTTTGCAAGGGCACCATGTCAAGTCTGCATATTGAGAGACCCAAGATTAACCCTTGAAGAGGGAAGGGAACCCCTTAATATCACAACCTTAAGGGAGATGCTACTCCTCCTTTCTGAACACATTCTTTTCCTTTTCGGCTGTGCAGTGCAGGGATTGGACCAGCTAACCTCTAGGTATGTCTATCAGCCTGTGGTTCTAGTCAGTAATCTAAAACCACGTATCAAATCTGCAGCAGAGCTTGTGGAGGACCTAGGGCCCCCAGATCATATCCCCAGCTCAATCTTGAACTAGCAGAAAAAAGCATCTGCTTGGGACAGGCCAATTCCTAGAAGGTGTTCTGTCCAAAAGAGTGAATGAGAACAGAACAGGGCTGTCAGAGCAGACAGCCCAGAGGCAGGTGTGCATTTCAGTGTGAGGGAAGCCACCATGGGAGAATCAAGAATTCAATACCAGTCTGGGCTACACAGTGAGGTGTCAGAAGGAAAAAGAAAGAGAAGAAGGGGAAGAGAACTGGGGAGGATAGGTTAGGGTGAACACCTTTTAGACTAATCAACAAGAAAAGCCCAAAGTCCCATACACACATGCCAGGCTGGTGGAGCTGGATCTCAGCCCCAAGCTGCTATCTGCCAGCATGTCCTTTGTGTACTGCTCCGGAGCCGGCTCCAGTTTTTTTTTTTTTTGGTTTTTCGAGACAAGGTTTCTCTGTATAGCCCTGGCTGTCCTGGAACTCACTCTGTAGACCAGGCTGGCCTCGAACTCAGAAATCCGCCTGCCTCTGCCTCCCAAGTGCTGGGATTAAAGGCGTGCGCCACCAACGCCCGGCTCCGGCTCCAGTTTTTCTTGACCTAAGAGGTCTAGACCTGTTCTTCCAGGCAGTGAAACTCAGTTCAGATGGTCCTTCCAGGCTTCTAACTCTCCACCTCCAAACTCCCCAGCTTCTCAGCCTCAAGCCAAATTCCCACTTCATCTTCCCCATCCGCCCTCCCTCTTCTTCATCACCTACAGTGAGCAGAGTGGCTCAGAACAAATACTCCCCACACCTCTGACCATGTTTATCTCTTCCTGTTTTGTAAGACTCTGGACGATGCAGTCATGCTCTCTGGTCTGCTGGTCTTGCCCCACCTCTTAATCCCCCAGGAAAGCACTACTCCATACCAAAACCCCAGCTTGAAGACCTTGCCTGCCTCTCACTCTCCCCAAATGCCAGCTCGTTCCTGTGTTCCTGCTGGAAGATTCTCCCCCTAGAGTCTAGGTCATCAGTTGGTTCCTCCCTCTCCTATAGGGTGCTGATCTGACGATGTCACCTTGTTGGAAGTTGTTTCATAAACAGCTTTCCTAAGTACCGGCCTGTCCATCCCAGCCCCTCTCACATCTGCTTAATTCCTATCCCACCCCACCCTTTCCACAGCCTGAATTTCTTTACCCTTTGTTTCCTCTGCTCCCAGGGCCACTGGAATGGTTGCCTGTGTTGTCAATTTCTGCACAGGTAAGGGGGCTGAAAACCAGCCCAGGTCCCCACTGCAGGCAGGTGCTCTGGGGTCGCCTGGAGGAAGTACCCTTTCTAATTCACTGGCTCCATAGAGACCAGCTGTAGGCTCCTCCTGTGGGGTACAAGCCCACCAAGGCAGGAGGAGCCTCTGCCTCTTCCTGACTGTGAGCTCTGCATCCCACCCAGTGCCTGATACATACACAATGATGCTAAGGAAACAGGTAAATAAGGGTCACTCTGGTATCCCCGCCCCGTTCCTCCCCTCTAGCTGAGCATACTACTAAACAATGTCTGCCTCTTCCCTGGCTCCCATTCAAAGTGGTCACGCAATTGGACCCAGAGTCAGCAGTGCTGATTTCTGGGAATGTGGAAGGACTTGGTTACTTGACAGTGTAGGTGTGAACTGGACGGCTCTCGGGGATGCTCCCTGGACCTCAGAGCTCTGAGTCCCACCCAGCTCCTCCCTACCTGTGCATAGAAGGTCCAGGTGCCATGGGAAATCTGACCAAGCCCCAGGGACTGTGCGGCACAGGCTCCCAGGCAGGAGGTATTACGGAGTGTCTGCAGGCACACCAGGCTCCCAGCAGAGGCGTGGTCGTTGATTCCTTCACAGTGGCCAGCCGCAGCCGCCCAGCTCTGGCAGAGAAGGAGTTAACTTCCAGGCTTCTCAGCGTGAATGTGGAGCTATTAATACCCACAGCCCAGCCATCTACAGCCACCACAAGGCTGAGCCCCAGAGCTGAGGAGGGAGAGCAGGGAGCAGAGCAGCTTCCAGTCTGGCCAACCCGCCCCTGACTTCAAGGGTCAGAACTTTTCCTGGGGACAGTGTAGACACTGTGCCAGACTCACCTCACCCTTGCCTATCCTCCAGCTTCAGGTGTCAGTTGGCTCTCCTGCAGGTCACTGCATTACTTACTCCGGCAGAGGAGGACAAACTTTGTCAGCCACCTCTGTGCCTGCTGGTCAACCAGGAGAAACAGACTGCTGGGCAGACAGACAGAAGGCCAAATCAGCTGTCAGTCTGTGCTCACAGTCCTGCCTCTGGCAGACATCAGCAGAGTGGACAGCTAAGGTGCCGAGGACGTCTCCAGAGGCAGCGATAGGACCTCTGTCCAGTACCAGCCACTTCTTTCGTCCAGGCAGCTGGTAGCTGCTGTTCAAGTGTGGATCCCGTGGCTGGAACCCCTGTGCCTCAGGACAGGAGCCCCAAGAGAGCCACGGGCTCTTCTACCTACCGAGGCGACGGGTAACGTGGGCGTGAAGGCGCAGGTGGCAGGTAGGCAGGTCCGGGGTCCTGAGGCCGACAGGCTGCTGACCCTGGAGCACACTGGCTCAGAGAACCGTGTCCTGGCTGGGGATGATGCTGTGGCCACCAGCAGTCACCCTTGCCCTGTCCTGCGTCTGCCTCCTGCCTGGCCCCTGGGCTGTGGAGCTGATGAAGTGCCTGCTTTCTGCTTGGTCTGCTTCCACAGAGAGGAGGAGGAACTGGAAGAAGTACCACTGCAGAGGTCAGTGCTGGGGCGGGCAGGGGGCTGGCAGGACCACCGTGCAGCCCTCCACCAGGAACTTAGGGGCCTGGTAGCCATGTTTACGGGACCTCTCTGCCAGATTTACCACCCCCTCCACCTTCCCGCTGAACCCTCTGGTTGTCATCACAACCTTTCCACTCCTCCCACTCTGGCCCTAGATTGGCTTGCCTGTCCCTTCACTCTTACTGGCTTGTCCCTTCTTAGAGACTTTCATGGTTCCTCAGTTCCTAAAACAGAAAGTCAGCACTCAGCATTCAAGACCTGTGTGATTAGGGTTAATGCCCCATTTGACTCTGTTCTCCAATATCACCAGGAATACCCTGGCTCCCTTCCACTCAGGCCCAGCTGAAATGCCTCTTCTACCAGGAAGGCCTCCCAGAAGACACAGACCCACTCCAATCCAAGAGCCCCTTGCCCTGCTAGCTTCACACTGGCATTTAACACATGCTCAGTCTTTGTTGGATTGATAAGTGAAAAATGTGTATGTGCGCATGTGCGTGTGTGAGCACTCGTGTGTGGAAAGGAGGGGAGGGAGGGAAAGAGAAGGTGAAGGTTTCTGAGGTTGAGATTGTATATTCGTGGGAGAATGTGTGTCTGTATACAGGTTTGTGGGAGCAGGTTGAGTACCTTTGGGATGTGAGGAGCTTGCATGGTACCAGTGCCTAGACACTGACAGCTATGCCCCCCGACCCTCAGGGAAACCCTGTCTCTAACTAAGTGCATTACCCGAGCTGTGACCTCTGGCAGTGAATGTATACTAGTCGACAGGGTCACCTCTGCTCCAGCCCAGCCTGCCCAAGCCAGTGCCACTGTGGGAAATGCAGACCCGGGGTCAAGCTAGGGTCTTGTCCATGTCCATTAAAGAATAGGAAGAGGAAATGCGGGCTCCTGCATCCTGGACCAGGTGCCCCTCGTGACTGGATTGGATCCCGCATCTGTAGTTTCCCTGTTAGGGGCCTCTGTGTTCTCATCTGTGAAGTGAGAGGATGCGTCCTACCCTGGTTGCCAGCTGACCATGCAGGACAATGACTGGACACCTGCAGAGCATCAGGCTTCAGCTGGGGCCTAGAACCCTGATGAGGCACAACCCTGGTGAGGTCTGCTAGCAGTTAGGTTGCAGGGACCACAGTATACTCCATCAAATCTGTCTAGAAGCACAGATGTCCCCCAGGGCATGCGGGAGGCCCAAGAAGAGGTGCTGGTGGGCTGTGGAGTGGGAAGGGTGGAGAATGGTAGTTTGGAAAAGTAACTGGACAGGGATGGGTCAAGGATGGCTAAGATAGTATCAGATCTCATAGACCAGGACTTCCAAGTTGAGCATGTGAGCAGCCATGGGAGGGCTGGAGGCCAAACAGGGGGATCAGGAGACTCAGTGAGGCTAGATGGGGGACACTGTTCTTCACTCCACAGAACTCCACACCCCAGTGCAGCCACTCTTCATAGTGGAGGCTTGGAGTACTGGGTGAATGACTGAGTCAGCCAATGAAATGTCATGGGAAACGGGGCCTTGGCATCATCTGCGGTGACTGTCTCTCTGTCTCTCTTCTCTGTGTCTCTGTCTATCTCTGTATCTGTCTCTGTGTGTCTCTGTGTCTCTGTCTATCTCTGTATCTGTCTGCCTGTGTGTGTGTGTGCGTGTGTGTACCTCTGGGCGCCTCTATATGTCTCTGTATCTGTCTCTCCCTGTCTCTCTCTATGTCTCTGTCTTTCTCTATATCTGTCTCTGTCTATCTGTCTCTCTGTGTGTGTACCTCTGTGAATTTCTGTCTCTCTGTGTGTCTCTGTTTCTCCCTGTCTCTCTCTGTCTCTGTCTTTCCCTGTAATTGTCTGTCTCTGTCTATCTGTCTCTCTCTGTGTGTACCTCTGTGTCTCTGTTTGTTTCTGTGTGTGTCTCTGTCTCTCTCTGTCTCTCTCTCTCTCTCTCTGTCTCTCTCTCTCTCTCTGTCACTCAGTGGGGATGAAACCCAGGGCCTTGCACATTTAAGTTAATGTGCAAGGTTAATTCTAGGTTAATTCTCAGCCCTGAGCTGACTGTCAACAACACACGGCCAAGCCCTGCCCTGGTGTCTCCTGGCTTCAGGTCTTGGAGCAATGCATATATAATCGATCCCTATCAGTGAGTGACTCAGGAAGGCCCAGGATGAGGCTCAGGCATCAGGGCCTGGATCTTCTGCCCTTTCTCCCTCATCTTTCCTCCATTCCAGCTGCAGCTTTGGGGGTTCCTGTGTGGTAGAGGTCCCCCTCTCTCCTACTCTGGGATGTGATGGCCTATGTTTGTAGGGGCTGCTATACTTTCTAACTGATGGACTCTGGCTCTTTAAGGCCTAGGGAGGGGACACTGCCAGGCTGGGCAGAGATGGTGACCACAGGTGCCAGGTGGTGAAGCTAAAAATACTGAGTGATGTGGACAGCCAGGCTGTGGGAGCCTGGCAGAGCTGGCTGGGAGGGCCGAGAGGGGTGAGGTCACCTTGGACTTAGAGAGTGTGTGGTGCACCCAAATCCCTCACCATCTCTCCTAGCCTTTCTCTGGCACCAGGGCTTCTCTAGAACATCCAACTTCCATCTTTAAAGGCCATGGGCCAGTCTGATTCTGCCACAGCCCTCTTCTGTGTAAGCCTGAGGTCTCTCTGGATCTCCTCTCAGGGAAAGTTAGAGACAGAGAGGCTGTGAGGGGCATAGGCAGCCTGCTCCTTCATTTTTAGGTTCAAAGCCTCCTGGGACTGGATGTTGAAGCCACAGAGATGAGAAGGATCCAGGCACATCTCCTTAATGGGGCTCACTGCCTTGTGGGCACAAATGGTGGCTGTGTGAACATGCATCTCCACGAGCTATGATGAGAGCGTGAGCTTCGTGGCCCTGGATTCTGCTGCGGGTTGGTGTATACTGTGCCACATGTCAGTGACAGTGTCACTAACCACCTGCTCACGCTCTCCCCATGTGTTAATTAGGGTGAGGCAGCTGTTGTGCCCATGAGCCTGGAACCTAGGATTCCGTTCTTTACAGTTGATAGCTACATAACGGAGTCTAGTGGGAGAGGCTCTGCTCCAAGCAGCCTCTCTCTCACCCTGGATCCTTCTATTATGGGACAGGTGTCACTCAGAACCTCAGATCCCACTGCTAGAAACTACATTTCACTGATAGAGAAAGAAGAAAGAGTGGAGGAGCCAGGTGTGGTTCATGTCTGTGAGCCCAGCATTCAGGAGTCTGAGGCAGGAGGATTGTGGGGTCCAAGGCCAGCCTAGGTTATATTGTATCTCAAAACAAGTACATTCAATTTAAAATATCAGTCAAGGTTCTTTGTGAGTCAGAACTGAAGACAGCTTCTTTTACTCATCTGCATGCATTGGCTATAACTGCAAGGGGCGCTGGGAAAGGCAGTCCATGTAGCAGTCCCACTGGGACATAATCATGGAGTAGTTTGG
The DNA here is from genome assembly GCF_004785775.1 of Grammomys surdaster. Taxonomy (NCBI): domain Eukaryota; kingdom Metazoa; phylum Chordata; class Mammalia; order Rodentia; family Muridae; genus Grammomys; species Grammomys surdaster. Next base: position 7,125,298 of record NW_021604600.1, read on the forward strand.
TGTATGAAGACAAGCCACCGTTGGTGCCACTTGTGCTCATTCATTCACTCAGCAAAGTGGCTTGGTGTCTTTCATGGGTGAGAGCTAGAAGCCACAGGAGAAACACCAGCTCTTCAGTCCTGGAGCTCAGGGCTAATGAGGAACAGATGATATTTAAGTAAACTTACAAAGTGATCATCAGGTTCAAACCCATGGGGGGGGCGGTGACACACAGGAAACACACACTTTGTGGAACTGAGAAGCTGGCATTCTAGACCTGGAAAAGGAAGGAGACTGGCCATCCATGCAGACAGAACAGAGATCCTAAGGGCCAGCGGACACCGGTATGCAGTGAGTGCTCACTCTAGTAGGCCAGTGTGGACAAGCAGGAGAGATGTAGGGCAGCGATAAGGGTGAAATTGGGATAGACTAGATCAATTAGACCTTGATAGCCCTGCTGAGAATGGATTTTACACTAGGTGGAACAGAGAAGCTTTTAAGTGGAGAAACGGTGAAATTCGGTTGACATTTTAAAAGATCCCTGGGGCTGCTCTGGGCAAATCAAGGGCTGCTGGGACAGCATGGATACAGGACACCAGTGCTGAGATCACGGAGGGATATGCAGGATGGGTGGCCTGTGGGGCCACCAGCGTCAAGGGAAGATGATGGCTGCTTGTTCATTTTGAAGATGGTTTGTCCCAAGAATTCACACAGGAATTCAGTCTCAAAAGACTTACGTCAATAAATATCAAAAGATAGAAAATTAATGTAGTTGTGGTATTAGAGATGAGGTAGTGATTGCAATGGATTAGCTCATTGGAGTGAGAGCTCCCGTGACTGTCATGGTGGCTTTGTAAGCAGCGGGAGTGGAGGCTATCCAGGCGTGTGTGTACTGCTGCCATGATATAACAATGTACCTGCCAGCACCTTCCTGCTCCCCACAGAGACTGTGCAACGCTACACGGACTTCCATGAAAACCTATGCACGGACTCTTTTAAAGAATATTTTAATTTATATGTATATGTCTGTGTAAGTGTAGGCCATGTATGTGTGGGTACCCTTTGAGGTCAGCTGGAGTTATAGAATTATAGGCAGTTGTGGGTCACAGGACATGGGTATTGGGAACTGAACTGGGGTTCACTGAGCATCTCTCCAGCTCATCCTCTTCTTTTTATTTTTTTAATAGATATAAAGAATTTCTGGGTCAGCCAGTGTGAAGTATAGTTGGGATTAATTCTATTTTATTTTTTCAATTATTTATTTCTGAGGGGGGAAGCACAAAGTACCATGATGAGTGTGGAGATCAGAGAACAACATCGAAGTGTAAGTTCTCTCCTTCCAATATGTAGATCCTGGGAATCAAACTCTGGTCCTCAGGTTTGGCAGCAAGCTCCTGTATCCACTGAGCCAACTCACTGACTTCTGGCAAACGTTTTCTTTTCTCTCTCTCTCTCTCTCTCTCTCTCTTTCTTTCTTTCTTTCTTTCTTCCTTCCTTTCTTTTTAAAGGATAAGTTTATTTAGAACAGTTCAAAGAAAGCAGTGGGCAGGGCAGGACAGACTTGTCTACAAGTTTTTTAAAATTTCAGATCTTGTATGTACACCAAGGGTCCGTCCATGTGTTAAAGGCTTGGTCCCTAGGGTGACATTACTGGGAAGTGGTGGAGTCATTAAGAGGTGGGGTCTGGTGTGAAGAAGTCAGGCCTTCGTGAGACAGGCTCTTGCAGTGAAGGCTGTGGGGACCCTAGTGTTCTCTCTTTCCCTCTGCCTGTCACAGAACACATCAGCTGGAAAGCACTCTCTGGAAAAGGAGAGACAGGCAGCATGGGGTGGGGGGGACTGATTCAATAGACTAAGGAAGTTATCCCTCACAGAATCCCTAAAGCTGAGCGTGAAAGCCCATGAAACCACAGTTAACTCTTCAGATCTCCGAAGGTTAGAAGGGAGGACAATGCTTGGAGGTCGCGTACATCAGGGCTGCTTAAGAATCTCCCAGCTCGATAGGGTGTGATGGGGCACGCCTTTAACGCCAGCACTCAGGAGGCAGAGGCAAGTGAATCTCTGTGATTTCAAGGTCAGTCTGGTTTACAGAAAGGGTTCCAGGACAGCCATGGCTACACGGATAAACAATATATAAATAAAGTGGCCCAGCCCAAACTTTTTATGTAGAACCTCTGTCACCAGCAACTCTTTCCCTGCAAGCGCTGGGTTTCTCAACTGCTTGCAAATTTTATAAACTTCACTTTTTAAAAATTGGGTGCATGATTTACTCACAGTGAATGCAAAGTTTGTAAACAATGAACATAAGAAGCTCTGACATTTGTGAACGTTGGGGTAACCCAAGCCTCCATCCAGGCAAAGGACTTTTTTTTTTTTTTTGGTTTTTCTTTCTTTCTTTCTTTTTTTTTTTTTTCGAGACAGGGTTTCTCTGTGTAGCCCTGGCTGTCCTGGAACTCACTCTGTAGACCAGGCTGGCCTCGAACTCAGAAATCCTCCTGCCTCTGCCTCCCAAGTGCTGGGATTAAAGGCGTGCGCCACCACTGCCCGACGCAAAGGACATTTTTGTCTTCCCAAAAAGTTCTCTTGCTACTGGGCCAATACTCTCTCCCCCTTTCCCTCCCCCTCTCCTCCCCTTCCCCCACCTCACACACACAGGGGTGGGGCACTACTACAGTTTGTATTGGCCTTTGAAAGCTCCTGAGAATTAGCAGGAAACCAGGGACCCACTTTTGAGAAAATCCTGAATCTAAGCAGAACCCAAGCAAGCAAGAAAACAGGGTACGCAAGAAAACAAAACTTTCAAACAAGATAGAGGCTCTGCGTTCAGAGACTAAAAGAATACATTGTAACTATTAAAGATACTGAGGGTGTCTCCAGAAACAACCGCAACAAAAGTTAGGGCTGGTGTCTAAGAAGACCTAGTTTCAAAACAACAGCATATAAGGGTATTTCATAAATATATCTCTAATGTATTGGCTGGTTTCCTACATCAATTTGACATAAGTTAGAGTCATCTGAGAAGACGGAGCCTCCCTTGTGGAAATGCCTCCTTGAGATGCAGCTGTAGAGAATTTTCTCAATTAGTAATCAATGGGGAAAGCCCAGCCCACTGTAGGTGGTGCCATCCCTGGGCTGCTGGTCCTGGGTTCTATAAGAAAGCAGGCCAAGCAAGTCATGTGAGGTAAGTCATTAATCAACACCCCTCCAAGGCCTCTGCATCAGCTCCTATCTCCAGGTTCCTGGTCTATTTGAGTTCCTGCCCTGACATCCTTCCATGATGAACAATGCTGTGGAAGTGTAAGCCCTTTCCTCCCCAACTGACTTTCTGATCATGGTGTTTTGTCCCATCAATAGAAACCCAGACTAAGACATATGACATCTCAATATTCAGCTCAGGCTGTTCTGGAACCTGCCATCTTCTCGCCCCCATCTCCTCAGTGCCAGGCCTGTGCCACCATGCCTTGCTTTATTTTTGTAAGTAGAGGTAACAGAGGGAACAAAAGAGAGTTAGGAGGCTAATAGGGAGACGCTCCAGAGCCTAGGAGGACAGACCTGGAAAAGAGAGGTGGTGGCTCGACAGAAGGGAGTGTTAGAACCAGATCCTTCCATTCTCACCTGGCGTTGCTCATGGGAAGAGCGCTTCTGTGCACAGTGATTGGGAGAAGACTAAATCCTTGGGGAGAGCTAGCTGGATTATTTCTTACTTTTACTTATTTGTGTGTGTGTGCACGTGTGCATGTGTGTGTGTGCACGCACACACGTACTCACAAGTGCCCATGGAGGTCAGAAGTGAGTCTGAGCCCTGGGAGCTTGAGTTGCAGGCATCTGTGGGCGCCTGATGTAGGCGCTGGCATCTGAACTCTAGTGCTCTTAACCGCTGAGCCATCTCTATAGCTCTGGATTTAAAAATATATATATATATTTTATTTCAAAGTGTGCGGGTATGTGTGCAGTCGTGTGTGTTCGTGTGTATGATGTGCATATGAATATCAGTGTTCAAGGAAGGTCAGAGGTGCCAGATCCCCCTGGAACTGGAGTTGCATTCCATGTGGGTGCTAGGACCCAAACTCAGGCCCTCTGCAATAGTAGTGCATGCCCTTTACTTCTGAGTCATATCCTTAGCCTCAGCTTGAGAGAGAGAGAGAGAGAGAGAGAGAGAGAGAGAGAGAGAGAGAGAGGGAGGGAGGGAGGGAGGGAGGGAGGGAGGGAGGGAGGGAGGGAGAAAGAGAGATATTTATTGCATATATTACTCATACAAAATAGTGGTTCCGTTATGATATCTTCATACATGTATATCATGTACTTTGATTATATTCACATGTTCTACAACCCTCCTTTACCTCTCCTACTGGCCCCCTTCTTTTTCCTAAATAGACTCCCTTCTTTCATGTCCTTTAAAAAGTATAGATTCGCCGGGCAGTGGTGGCACATGCCTTTAATCCCAGCACTTGGGAGGCAGAGGCAGGTGGATTTCTGAGTTCTAGGCTAGCCTGGTCTACAGAGTGAGTTCCAGGACAGCCAGGGCTACACAGAAAAACCCTGTCTTGAAAACCAAAACAAACAAACAAACAAAAAAAGTATAGATTCAATATATGCAAGAGGGCAGGTGACACTTGCCTCCTGAGCCTGGCTAATTTCTCTTAGCATAATTATCTCTAGCTCCATCCATTTTTCTGGAAGTGACAGCATTTCATTCTTTATGGCTTAATAATACTCCATTGTGTACAGATATTGTCTTAGTTAGGGTTTTACTGCTGTGAAGAGACACCATGACCGTGGTAACTCTTATAAAGGACAACATTTAACTGGGGCTGCCTTACAGTTTCAGAGGTTTAGTCCCTTATCATCATGGTGGGAAGCATGGTAGCCCAAAAGCAGACATGGTGTCGGAGTTCTACATCTTGATCCAAAGGCAGCCAGGAGGAGACTAAGTGTGATTCCACACTGCGTGGAGCTTGTGCATATATGTAAGACTTTAAGCCCGCCCCACAGTGACACACTTCCTCCAACAGGGTCACACCTTCTAATAGTGCCACTTCCTATGGCCAAGCATTCAACATATAAAATCTATGGGGGCCATACCTATTCAAACCACCACAGACAGTTTCAGTTTCTTCTCTCTCTCTCTCTCTCTCTCTCTCTCTCTCTCTCTCTCTCTCTCTCT
>NW_021604600.1:7130449-7144808 GCF_004785775.1 Grammomys surdaster
TCTCTCTCTCTCTCTCTCTCTCTCTCTCTCTCTCTCTCTCTCTCTCTTTTTCTCTCTCTCTCTCTCTCTGCAGTAGTGGCTCATCTAATGTGTAGACATGCTTATCTGTAGTGTGTGTGGAGGCTAGGGGCTAACACTAGGTGTCTTCCTCTCTTAGCCTTCATTTTATTTATTGAGACAGGGTCTCTCGCTGAACTTACAACTGACCATTTCTGGTAGATGGGCTTGCCAGGGAGCACCCCCTATCCTGCCACGATCTGTCTCCTTTTTCTCTGTCCTGAGATCTGGGGTTATAGGCATGGGCTGCCACATCTGTCACATGGGCACTGGGGATCTAAACTCAGGCCCCCGGGCTTACACAGTGAGCACCTCACCCGCCAAATCATCTCCCTAGCCTTCCATGTTTCCTTTTTCTAGTATATTGTTATTGTTGTTGTTTAGTTAGTATGCAGAGTAATGGATTTCAGTGTAACATCTTCACATATATAAATTTTAACCTTTGTAATATATATATATATATATAATTTACCTTCTGTCTGTCACTCTGTTGATGAGCATCCTGACTGGTCCCCTGTCTTGGCTGTTGTGTGTAATGCAGTGATACACAAGGGTATGTAGGTGTCTCTTTGTTGTGATGACTTAGGTTCTTTTGTTGTTTCATGCCATAACTCTGCTTCCAGGTTTTGATGGACCTCCAAACTGATTTTCAGGGTGGCTGCTGGGTTTATGGCTTGGTAGGAGGAGTCAGTGTGGTGACTCAGGTCCCTGTGGATCATGCCTTGAAGAGAGAAGAGAAGTTGGCAAGAGTCTTCCATGCCTTGCCGTGAAGTGTTGGGTCTATGTGAGCCACATGGATATCACCTGGAGCTAGCTTGCAGTGCAGGGTGCCTGGCCTCACTGAGACCCTTCAGAGACTCATGTATAGCAGAGGGAATCCTGGGTAGCAGTGCTCAGAGGGAGCAGGAAAGGGGGACATGTGGAGTTTCTCATTCTAGCCATGTGTCTGGAGGTTAAGGGGCATGACTGCTTGGGATGTGACTGTCCCTGGTGGAGCCACTTGCTTGATGCAGTAAGAGAGTGGGTGATTGTAGCATGCCCAGTGCAAGAGGTGGGTGAGCACGTGGGCACATTCCAGGAATCAGTGTAGTGATGGAGAGTGGAGCCCAGGCAGGATGAGGTGGATAGCAGTGGCTGCCAGGCTGCCAGGCAGTGAGATTATGAAGTGGTATTGGGTGGCTGTCACCTATGAGGTCAAAGGGCTGTCACACGCGGGAACTGGACAAACAATGAGGTAGCTAGAGGGCAGAAACGGTGAGGGAGAGACTGACTTAGAGATTAGAGTAAGGTAATTGATGGGTGAGTTCTCATGAGGTCTGGGGTTTGTACCTGGGGACATAGTCCAGAGGGGCAGAGTGGGTTGAAGGTGACATTAGGACATTCAGACAATGAGAGAACAACACTCTGTTATCTGTTCTCTAACCTCTGTCCCTCACAAGTCTTTTGTTCTGGGGCATGGCCTGACCTGGGACATCTGAAGCCTCCTAGTATGTCACAATATGCAGCAGAGCTTCAGGACCACAGCGTGGACAGAGACCAAGTTCCTGACAGAGTGGGGAAAAGACACACAGGGGAACAAGATGCGCCGGGACTGGCACTGCTAAGTTATATCCAGGAAGGAAGCCTTGAGTGGACCAGAGGGACCAGCGGGCCCGGACGTAAATGTCCTGGGCGATGGGGAGCAAATGATGGAAATGTGCCTTTCTCCCCAAGAAAGGAATAATGCGCTGGAGTCGGTGGTGGGGCTGCCTCGGCAGTCCTTTGGCCTGTCCTGCACTGTAGAATTTTGGCCACTAGAGGGAGCTCTGTGCTCATATTTCCTGCTCTTTTTCTAATGCCTGGACAGATTTGGAGTTTGAAACTGTATACTCTTAGGTCCACTATGTCTGGGTTATGTGGCCTTGCCAGAGTAACCTAAACATTCTGTGTTGTGGTTTCAACAGCCATAAAATGGACATAGAAAGGTGTCTGTAGTGATGCATGCCTATTATCCCAGCTCTGGGGGCTACATTAGAATAGTGAGTTTGAGGCCAGCCTGAGTTACTCCAGGACTACACACTGAGTTCAAGGGCAGCCTGGTTTGTACAGACAGACCCTGACTCAAAGGAGAAAAACATAAAAATAAGTAGATAAATAAATGAATGAGCCAACACTTAAAACCCAGGACATTCTGTCCTTAGATCAAATTTTCCAATGTCTTTGGAAAGCTGGGAACCTGAGTCTACATTCCCATATGGCTAACTGGGCACAGCCACGTGGACATGAGCCTCAGGCATGGGTCAGCAGCTCTTTTACAGATCCTGCCTTCAGGTCTCTGTCAGCACCACAACCAGCCATGTAATGAATGATCCACAGGAGGCAAGAACGTACCCGTGGCTCAGTAGGGCTAAGTAGCCAGTGTTGGTTCAAACATTTAAGCATAGCACAACTCAGTGAAAATTTCCCAATGATAACTCAATCCTGTACACACAATAAGGCTTAAGACATGGCTACGTTGAACCCTCTGTAAAGTACTAGTGGCATCTTTCATAAAGATGGGTTCTATAGATGGATCCCACATGACACCTCCCATAAAGATAGGTTCTACACATTGGCAAGTCCCTGATAAGGGTCTAGAGGAGGAGGATCTGGTGTGATCTCAGCCACACAGATATCTCGAAACTCACCAGGCAATTAATCATGTCCGCTCCCAGCCTTCTGGGTGGAAAACAGACTATCCACTCCTCCCCTTTGAAGAGACAACCCTGTGTGTTTAACATTCCTGGTTTCCTATGCTTCTCTGTGAGCACAAGGACCTCTGTACTTCCCACACCCAGGCTTTCCAGTCACACAGAGGTAGGATGCGTGACTTCTTGGCCACTCCACTCCCAGAAGCCTGCCTCAGGTCAATGTCGTCCCTCTCGTCCGAGGCAGGCAGCTTTCTGGCTGGTGCTTCTGAGTTCTCTTCCCCCATAGTCTGTTCTCCCTACATACTCCAACTTTCTCCGTTTACACCACAAATCCTTCAGCAGTTCCCCCTCTATCAGAGTTAAAGCCAAAGGCTTCCAGTGGCTCTGTCACCTCTTACTGTCCCTGCTGCCCCAATCCCAGCACTAAAATTACTGCCAAGCACCCCAGGCACACTGATAGCAGGGCCTTCACACTAGCTATCTCCTTGGCCTGGCTCCCCTGTCTTCGTGTCCCCTCCCTCACCCCATTCAAGTCTCTGCTCATAAACCACCATTTCTGCGAGGACTTCCCAGTATGCTGTGCGCCCTTTTCCTGCCTTATCTCTTTTTTCCACTTTAATGCCTTGACCTGTATCATTTACTTCTGTGTCCTCTTTGTCACCGTCTCTCTTTACTAGAGCAGAAGTTCTGCAAAGGCAGGGACCTTTCTGTGTTGTTAGTGGCAAACAGTACTTAGCACCAAGTGGGAGGACTTAATAAAAATTTGGGAGTACACTGTAGCTCAGGGGTAGAGAGTTTGCATGTCAGGGACCCTGAATTTGATTCCCAGAACTGCAAAAGAAACAAAAGATAAAGATATTTGCCTGGCTGCACATGGTGGTGCAGAGGCAGGCAGGACTCTGTGAGTTCAAGGCTAGCCTGGTCTACAGATTGAGTTCTAGGTCAGTAAGACCCTATGTCAACAACAACAACAAACAAACAAACAAACAAAGGAACTATTTGCCTGTTGAGTGGGTGGATGAATTGTGCAATGAAGGCATTGTTTGTACCAAGTGATTCAACCAGGCCTGAGTGGGCTGATGTGGGATGCTGCTGGGCCTGTTTACACAGAAGCACAGAGCCCACCTTTGGGGTTAAGCACCCTGGGGTTGGTGTCTTGAAGCTTTCCATCTGTTTGTCTTTGACTCTGTAACTGAAGGCTGATAGACCCTTCCTCTGGGGACTGGATTTGGATGGATCACTGTCAGGATGGCCCTAGGCAACTGTCCTGCACAGGGGAGTATGGTATTAAACAGAAGTGAAACCCACGGGGAAAGATCCTAGGAGAAAGAGAGCCTTGTACCACCATGCATTCTGAGCATGGCAGCACAGGTCAGCCCCTGGGCCCCAGGGTCTGGAACTAGCATGAACAGGTGCATTGTGGGGGTTAGACTTTTTGTCCACTGGAGATGCCAGTACTGAGGTAATTTGGGGCCCTACATTAGAGAGAACCAGGCCAAGCAAGAGAAAGGCCTCAGCCAGGCAGTGGTGGCACACGCCTTTAATCCCAGCACTTGGAAGGCAGAGGCAGGCGGATTTCTGAGTTCGAGGCCAGCCTGGTCTACAGAGTGAGTTCCAGGACAGCCAGGACTATACAGAGAAACCTGTCTTGAAAAACCAAACCAAACCAAACCAAAAAGAAGAAGAAGAAGAAGAAGAAGAAGAAGAAGAAGAAGAAGAAGAAAGAGAGAGAGAGAGAGAGAGAGAGAGAGAGAGAGAGAGAGAGAGAGAGGAAGGGCCACTGGATTCCTCTCTGGGTCTGTGTTGTGATATCTATGAACTAGGCAAGAACTTGTTGCACACGGACCCACAGAGGTGTGGGGAGCATTCGGTGGTTGGCAGCCAGGGTTCTTGACCATCACAGGGAGTGTGGCCCTGGCCCATGATGGATAGTGTTTGTGGTTGTTCTGAAAAGTCCAGATGTCTAGGCTCTATTTATATTCTTACTCTTTGAAATGTTCGAATGAGGGGTCTACCTCTTACTTCCAAAGGATGGGTGACAAGGGACCCGATAGAGTTCAGCAGTGGCCTTAGGACCTTAGTGACCAAAATAGTGATGGCTGCATTGAGGGCTGCAGACACTGCCCGTAGCTTCAGACCATACTTGGGGAAGTTGCACGTGTGGTCGTGTCCTTAGATCTGATAGTTGCTATAGACCTTGAGAACAGCCTGGTGACACTTGAGAGGGGCCTGTGTCTCATTCCCCGTCCTCCATTCTGGCTAACCCCTCATATCTCCCCAGCCACTAGAATCCAAGCCATTCTCTGGGATCCACTTAATTAGCGGAGCTTATTAACTCCCACAAGACTTCTCCTCCCCTCCTAATTAACTCGCTTAATTAGAGCTTGCAGGCCCAGCTCCACCCAGCACCCCCCTCCAGCTCCCACCCCTGCTTGTCTCTCTTCTAGGCCCTGGCTCAGCCAAGCCCCCCGACAGGCCGGGAGCACTGCAGGAGTTGCCTGAACGCCTTCAGCACCCAGGTCTTCCCCTCATGTCCTACTCCGTGCCACAGGACACCAGGACTCTGCTTTTTGTAGCAGCAGCACAAGGCAGAGATGAAAACAGGTCAGGGCAATGGATGGAATGAGAAGAAAATGGGAAGAGACGAGCCTGAGCCGGGGTCAAGGAGGACTGGGGTAGCTGAGCCGCAGAACAGAAGATGCCAGAGTCTGGACCATAGAGGCAATATCGGTTTGTGTCCCAGACTGTACGAAAGCTCCATCCAGCCTCTCCTCTCTCTGTGCCCTGATATAGAGGGACAGCTCCTAGGAGGGCTGGCTGGGTAGAAAGGTGCTAGTACACATACAACATGCCCTGCCCCAAATCTGAGTTTGTTAAATACGCAGGTGGCTTTGTAAAGAGGCTAGGGGTAGAAATTTGAGAAATTGAAGAAAGGGTGGAGATAGCCAGGGAGAGTACCATGTCAGGCTCTACAGTCTGGAGTACGCCAGGAACATGTTGGGCCTGGGAGAGAGGAAAGGGTATGCAGAGCTGGGGATGGTGGCACATACCTGTGACCCCAACACTATGGCAGCTAAGGCAGGGAGATCAAATTTGAGCTAGCCTGGACTACATTGTGAGGTTCTGCCTCAAAGGCAAGGATGTAGAGTGGGGAAGCGGTACTCACCTGGGTCAGAGGAGCGGCTGTTTAACTCACTCCCAGGATCTAAGCATTTCAGAAAACCCTCATTCATCCAGGTGATGGCCACGCACACTTTTACTCCCAGCACTCAAGAGGCAGGGGCAGGCAGATTTCTGAGCTCAAGGCCAGCCTGGTCTACAGATTCCAGGACACTTAGGGCTACATAGAAAACCTTGTTTCAGAAGATAGAGAAGGAATAGGAGAGGAGAAGGAGGAGGAGGAGAAGGAAGAGAAGAAGAAGAAGAAGAAGAAGAAAAGAAGAAGAAGAAGAAGAAGAAGAAGAAGAAGAAGAAGAAGAAGAAGAAGAAGAAGAGGAAGAGGAAGAAGAAGAGAGGAGAAGGAGGAGGAAGAGCAAGAGCAAGAAAGAAAGAAAAAAAGAAAGAAAGGAAGGAAGGAAGGAAGAAAGGAAGAAAGAAAGAAAGAAAGAAACCCACAATACAGAAAGAAACCCACAATACAGAAAGAGCTTGGGTTTGTAAGAAACAGAGATCTAAGTCTCTCTGATTTAAACTCAAAGGTGAGGGGCCTGGAGATATGGCTTGATGGTTAAGAACACTGGCTGCTCTTCCAAAGGACCCAGGTTCAAATCCTATCACCTACAGGGCAGTTCACAGTTGTCTCTAATTCTAGTTCCAAGTGATCTGACACCCTCACACCTCCATACATGGAGGCAGAACACCAATGTAAATAAATAATAATAAAAGAATAAACTCAAAAGGGACTTTTCTGGGTCACAGAACTAAAAGGTCCAAGTCTTCAGGCATGCAGGGATGGCAAGGGGTTCAAATAACGATGAGATTTGTCTCTGCTGTGCTGAGTCCTCCTCTGGTGTCCTCCTCTGGAGGGCTCTCCCTGGTGGGACAACGCAGGCCTTTCATTGTGGTCTCAGAAAGGACCCCTGTAGCAGGAAAAGGTGTTACACACTGATTGGTGGGCCTGAGTCACAAGACCAGGCCAGGAGTCAGACACCATCATCACCGGATCCACTGAGTAAGGGAAGGTACCTTCCTAAAGGGAAACAGGGGCTCTTGGAGCAGACTGTGTAGACAGATGCTAGGTAACAGAGTCTGTGCTGCTTGGACTGGTGGGCATCGTGCCAAGCTCAGGAAAGTTCCAAATGCAGGCATGTGAGGCAGTCCCTGCCAGGCCCCACCCAGATGTCCTTGGCCTCATTCCCGGCTTTCTGCATCTTCATCTCTTTTCCTGAAGGCTTCCTGGTTCCACCCCCATCCCTACTCCCACCCCAGCAGCTCTGCCTCCGGGATGCAGCCAGCATGTCCTACCCTGTCTCAGAGTTCCTCAGTGGACTTGGTTGTGTGGGTTCTGCAGTGGTGGCGGGCTCCATGATACACACCTTGCCCATGTTTCCTGCTCTTTCTACTCCCCTCCCCGAGGTTCCCTACCAGATAAGGGACTTACTCAACTCTCAGTCTCAGAGAAATCAAACTAGGACACCACTGAAGCCACCTCCACCTCCAGGCCTCCCGGGATGTGTGCTAGACACACTTGACCCCTTACAAACGTCTGTGTTCCCAGGGGTTACTTCTTCAAGAGCAGGAACTGAATAAGCTCCCAGAGTCTGTGCCTTACTTGGAGGACTACAGAGATGCTGTAGATGTGGCTGGGGTCAGGCTCCATCTGGTCCTTGTTTCCCAAAGCAACAACTGCATCTCAGCCTTAAGGGTACAGCATCTATCACTATGGTAACTGGATGACAGGGTGGTAAGGACCAGCAGTGCCAAGGTCTCCCCATTCCTATTGCTTCTCTAAGCACGATCAATGAAGTAGGTCATCCTGAGTAAATGCTTTTCTTTATATGTTTGTTTTGTATTTTATTTTATTATTCTAATTTTGAGGCAGAGTCTTCACTCCATAAGCCAAGGGTGGCCTTGAACTACCCACAGTTTTCCTGCCTCTGCCTCTGGGAGCCTTCCCACTGGGGTTTATCCTGGGTAGTCCTAGGACCTGGCTTTAGGAAGCATAGACTCACAGAGTGGAAAAGTTCAGAGTTTTGCCTGTCGATGCACACCTGTGGTCCTAGCAGTTGAGAAGTGGAGACAGGAGCATCAGGGGAAGCTCAAGGTCATGCTCAGGTATACAGCAAGTTCAAGACCAGTGTGGGCTGCTTGAGAATCGGTCCCAAAGAAGGAAAGAGAGGAAGGGGCAGGATGGGGGGAGGGAAGGAGGCAGACAAACCTGTGATGTCAGCAGTTGGGAGGTTGAAGTAAGAGGACGGACGGATGGTGAGCTTTGGTTTAGCCTCCTATATACAATGAGACTCTGTCTTTTTTTTTGTTTTGTTTTGTTTTGTTTTTTTGGTTTTTTGGTTTTTCAAGACAGGGTTTCTCTGTGTAGCCCTGGCTGTCCTGGAACTCACTCTGTAGACCAGGCTGGCCTCGTACTCAGAAATCTGCCTGCCTCTGCCTCCCAAGTGCTGGGATTAAAGGCATGTGCCACCACTGCCTGGCTGAGACTCTGTCTTAAGGGGGGGGGGGGAAATAATCACATTTATCAAAACCTTCATAAAAGAGTTTTCAATTGTTTTAGAAAATGTGTAGTGAGTGGAGATTACCGCTGAGATCAATGCTAACAGTTTATCTTCTCTACATCCCATAATTTTACTAAGAAATGACCCATAACCGACATGGATCCCATCAGACCCCTCCCTCCTAATCCCAGTCCTTGAATTTATTCCAGGAGCAGCCGCTCCCCTGACATTACAGACATTGCCTTTATATTATAGACATTATGTTACTGCCTTTGGCTGGCTCACCAGCAAGGAGCAGAGTTTCTGCCTCAAAGCACAGCAGGCTGGCAGAACCACAGAGAAGCGGGTCTTCTGCTCCAACTGCATCAGACGGCACTTGTCAGCATCAGTGGCTTCCTGCTGGCCACCCACGGTCACAGTTGTATTTCCACGTGGGGCAGAAAGCACAAGAACACTGCTGGAACACTCTGATGCTCCCATGGGATGAATTCCAAGCAGAGATTTCAGAGACCTGCTGCCCCCAGCTACTGAACCCGGATGCCCCATTCTCTCTGAGCCAGCCTGAGTTCTGGTGGAACCCTAACTAGAGCTGATCGGCTCTGTCCTCTGGGGCCCTGGACATTTCTGCTCCAGTTGCCTGTACTTTCCATATCCGTGCACCCAAATGACATCATATCTGTCATCTTGATCCTAACTTGCTTCCTGAATTACCCAGTCACCAGTATCACTAGCCATATGAGCTGGTCACCAGCATCAGTGCTGTAGGCATAGGGTAGCCATTCGGGGGAGGGAGTTCTTCCTGTACATAGCAGAGACACAGGGGCCAATGTCTCAGGATTGCCTCTGTGTACTGATCAGGACAGGATCAAAAGCTGTAGTCCAAAATGCTCCGACATCCTCCCCAGCATGGAGACGACCAACATACCTAATCCAGGTTCCAAGGTTACTTTCTTTAGCTAGTAACATCACCCAGACTCTAGTAGTTTGAATGCTGTGATGTACAGGTTCTAGAGCATAGACTTTTGTGACTCCTTTCCAAAGCTCCCCTCCTGACACCCCAGGAAGTAGAAACTTGACTCAGCCATGGGGTAGAGTGCTTGGTATTCAGAAGGCCCTGGGTTTCCTGGCCTCGTGTGTTTCCTTGTGTGGGAAGCAGTCCCTAGCAGCCCAGGACCATGCCATTGTTGCTGGTATGGTGCTGCACCCCTATAATCCTAGCCCTTTCGGGGGGTGGAAGCAGGAAGACCTTGGGTTTAAGGCCAGCCTGAGCTACATGGCAAGGCAGTGTTTCAAACAAAACAAAACAAATATGCGTGGAGATCTCTGTTTTCTAGTATCCTGTGAGGCTGTGGAAACCGTGGCCAAGTTTTGTCTCCATGTTTTACTCTTCAAATTGCAGCTTTGATGGGCACACTTCTAGGTGTCGAGGACAGAGGACTGTAGCATTTTAGTCAGCTGCCTTGTTCCTCTGGTCAGATAGACTGAGCAGGCTCTGTCCTCTGAGACACAGACCAAGGTAGGGTGCGATGCACAAGCAATTTATTGCAGCAGTGCTTGGGGGTGAGGGACCAGAGGAGACTCCAAGCAGTGTCAGATTGCAAGAGACCTAGCAATTGAAGAGAGCAGTGGGAAGGAAGGGCAATGCTGGGCCGCGTGAGCCTAGAATGCTTCCCTAAAGCCAGTGGAAGCCTGGACACAAAGCTGCCATTAAAGGAGCGTTCCGTGCCCAAGCAACGGCTCAACACTAGTTCCCCGACTAGCAGCGATCAGCCACAGAAAGCAAATGGGAGACTTCTTTGTGAACCGTAGGCTGGTTCACAGTGGCTGCTACTGATGGTGGGTGTGATTCCAGTCCCAAACAGGGCAGGTCTCAGTGGCAGAAGTTCAGACTGTCACCTCCCACCACTTACCCTGCACAGTTCCACAGATCCCGTGGGCCTCCTCCTATGTGAAATCTTTGAAGAGGAAGGTGGGAGAAACAAGCTGTGCTCTTTGCACCTTGCTGCAGGCCGCTGGGGGCCATAGCAGGCTCTCATTACCTCCTCTCCCAACAGGCAGTGTGAATTAACTACTGACTTCACCAAGGTTTGGGCTGGTTGTGTCACCTAGTGGCATGACCTAACCTCCAGTCCTTACAAGTCCAAGTGCTTGGCTTTCTCTTTTTCTTGTTTTCTTGTTTATTGAGACAGTTGTTTTTGAAGACAGAGGTTTCTCTGTGTGGCTTTGGCTGTCCTGGAACTAGCTCTGTAAACCAGGTTGACCTTGAACTCAGAGATCTACCTGTCTCTGCGTCCCGAATGCTAACATTTAAAGCATACACCACCATAGTCCAGCTGCTTGGCTTTCATAATCAACAGATATCCAGCTTCTGCATTATCTTTTCTTGCTTCTGCTTTGTGAGGTCAGTCCTGCCCTATTCTACCAGGGTTTTGAATCTTCCTTGCTGCCCCCAAGACAGATGGAGCCCAGTTTCCTAGCTTGTGTTTAAGGAGAGTATGTGTTTCCTGGAAGAGTACTTGGCCTATGGGAATCAGTTGCTGAGAGGGCAACTGGGAAGGGATTCCCCACAATTCATCTTAGCAAACTTTTTGTAATTCTTTTGTGGATAATCAAAGCCCCAATTGAGGAATCAAGGAAGTTTTTGCAGGAAGAAGGCTTGAACTCATGGTAACTCTTGACAACTGTTAGTTAGAGGTCTGTCACTGGATCAAAACACCTGTGACACTAGAATTATAGAGAAGAAAGCTGTGTTTTGGCCCAAGGTTTTAGAGGCTTTAACCATTTGTTTGACCTTGTTGAAGTGGGGCCAGTGACAAGGCCACTTGATGGGACCCTGTGGCAGGGGAAGCCTGTTTACAACATAGCCAAGAACAAAGGGGACAAAAGTGTCCCACAATTCTTTTTGAGATGTGTCCTCAGATTACCTGAAACCTCCCACTAGGCCCCACCTTTTAAAGGGTCCCATCACCATTCAACAGCACGAAGCTTTAGGACCAAGCTTTTCTTTCTGTTTTAAAAGGTATTTTAAATTATTTTATCTTCCTTTATGAGTGTGTTGCCTGCATGTATATCTGTGCACTACTTTCATGCATTCACGGTGCTCTAGAAGGTCAAAGGAGGGCACCAGATCTCTTAGAACTGAAGTTACAGACAGTTCTGAACTGGATCCTCTGGAAGAGCAGCCAGTTCTCTTAACCACTGAGCCATCTCTCCAGTGCAAGGGCCAAGATATAAGGCTTTGGGAGTCATTTAAGAGCCAGCTACAGCAATAACCATGGCCAAGAACATGTCAAGGCCTGTTTCCTTGAATGAGGAAGTACTCTCTAAGCTCGAGTGTCTGGGGACTCAGTTATAAGACACAAGAAGACACCCTTTCTCTTGCAGTCTCCTGCTCTTACACCCAGCCACTCACACGGACACCCTCAATTTGCTTGTTTGAAGCACTAATACCTCATTTGGCAAGTATTAGGACAAAAACAGGGTCAACTTGAAAGCCCCGACAGGGTGGGGATGAAGTGGAAGAGAACAGGCAGCCACACAATTGTTTTAGAGGATAACTTGTGTGGAAATCAGCAGACAAGGTTGGTGTTGTAGACGGAAGGAACCAAATGTGCAAAGACATGGAAAAGTGAGAAATTGATGTTCCAGAAGAACTCGCTGATGCCAAGGCTGAGTGGAGAAGAGAGGTCCCCTGGACTGGTGTGGCAAGTGGGCACTAGATGCTGACAGCCTGCAATACAGGGCATCTTTGGATTTCTGTTGCTGTGAAGAGACACCATGACCACAGAAACTATTAGAAGAAAACATTTAATTGGGGCTGCCTTACATTACAGAGGTTTGGTCCAATATCACCATGCTAGGAAGCACGGCAGCAGGCAGACAGACAAGGTGCTGTAGAGGTAGCTGAGAGTTCTACATCCATTTCCACAGGCAGCAAGAAGAGAGAATGGTCCTGGGGTTAGCTTGAGCATTTGAAACCTCAAAGCCTATCCTCAGTGACATACTTTCCTCCAATAAGGCCACACCTCCTAATAGTGCCACAAAGAACCCATGGAGGCCATTTTCCTTCAAACCACAGGACAGGGTAAGAAGGGTAGGCTTTACTCTGGAGGGCACAGGAAATGCTTAGTAAGTTCATTAGGAATAAACCTAGGCAAAATTCCTTTCACCAGAGCTGGTGGCCACAAAGGACTTGGTTTCCAGAAAACTAAATTTAGGTAAAGGTGGGAGGAAGGTGGGCTAGGAATTAAAAGTAGTAGCATCAGTAGTACAGGCTGCCACATAGAAGTCTGTGCATCAGCTTTGGGTGTTTGTTTGTTTGTTTCTTAGTCCAGTTCTGGGGACTGAGTCTGGGGCCTTCCATATGCCAGGACTGAGCCAAATCTCCAGGTCCTGTCTGTAGTTTATGCAACTTAGGTGTGTGTGTGTGTGTGTGTGTCTGTCTGTCTGTCTGTCTGTGTAGAGGGCAGAAGTTGACATCATCAGGTGTATTCTTCAGTACCTCCCCAGCTTATTTATTTTTTGTGGGTGTGTAGTGTGCATGCATATGCATGTGTGTGCATGTGTGTGTGTGCATGTGTTTGTGTGCATGTGCCTGTGTGTACATGTGTCGTATTTCTCTTACTCGTTCTCTACTTTATAGACTGAGGCATGGTTTCTCACTTGAACCCAGAACTTACTCATTCGGCTAGTCTTTCTAGCCAGCTTGCTGTGGGGATCCTGTCTGCTCCCTAAATCCTGGGATTACAGTCTGCTACACCTGTCCAGCAATAGCTGAGTCCTGAGGATCTGAACCCTGGTCTTCAGCAGCATTTCACACATTTCCTCTTCTCCCCTCATGTATGTATGTATGTATGTATGTATGTATGTATGTATGTATGTATAGACTGAGTCTTTCACTGGAACTCACCGATCAGATCAGACTGGCTCCTAGGCTCCACCTGTTTCTGCCTTCCCAGTACTGACACGACAGGTGTCATGGCACTGGTGGCACTAGTCCTCATGCTTGCCTGGCAAGCACTTAATAAGCCATCTTACCAGCTCCACCTAAGGTTACCTGAGTTTGCAATATCCGGCTCTAAAAGTTCTACAAGCAGCCAGAGTGGTTGGAGAGGATGGTGATTTGAGAAAACAATCTGATCAGAGAATAAACGGAGGAGAGATTTTGAGTGCGTTGGGGGCTTTTTCCATGAATAAAATAATATGCTACAGGGATATTAATTATAATATTGGGCCTCCGGAAGGATGCGTTCGTTGTTCCCACTCTGTCGCCATCTCTGCTGGTTTGCCCCACCTGCATCCAGGCTACAATTTCCGGTTAATGAACAAAGCTCTTCACACCCGGGTGGCTTTGCACAGCTGCTGCTTCAGCCACGAAACCCCCCTTCTTCCGTTCTGCTTATACACCTTTCATCCCAGCTATTCCTTAAGCCCTCACCGCCTTCCTACAGCAGAGCTCGAAAGCTCTGCCTGAACCATACACGCAGACCCCAGGTCTCTGAGTAGCCTGGTAGTTTTCTGAGGTCCTACGGAAATCGGATGGAAGGATGAATGGGTAGACAGGCGGATGAACAGATGGACCGGTAGTTGAATGAGTGAGTGCATTCTGAATAGGAGGGCTCGGATTTATTTTTCTTCTTTGAAACAGATCCAGGCTCCGCCCCACAAGCACAGGCTGGAATAGTCTGGGACAGTCTGGCCCCTCAGGGACCAAGCAGCTGGACCAGGTGACCCTCTGTGACTCCCCCGAGCCCTCGCTAACCTCGTTCTGGTCCCCTCCTGGGCTCTGACCTAGAAAAGAAGCTTGTGCCAATCACGGGCGGGCGTTAGGACCCGGCGTGGCCGGAAAGCGGGCGGGGCGTCGCGTGGCTCCCGCGGCGGGGGTAGGTCCAGGCCCGCGGCGCCCGGCGGGAGGGCGCGGCGGGAGTGCGCGTGCGCGGGGCGCGCACCCGGCGCGGCGGACAA
>NW_021604600.1:7145208-7217672 GCF_004785775.1 Grammomys surdaster
CAGGTACGCGCCGGCAGGAGGCGGAGCCGCGAGGCCGCGATGGAGCGCAGCCCGGGCGGGCGCCGGCGCTGGAGCCCAAGCGCCGGGCGGAGCGGGAGCCGAAGCCGGAGCCGCAGCCTCAGCCCGCGCCAGGCCGGGGCAGGAGCCCGCAGGGCCGGGCTGCTCGCAGCGGCGGCGCCCGAACCCCCCAGCGGCTGAGCGGTGACCTCCATTCTCGCACGCGGCTGCCGGGACGCAGCGACCGATCCAACCCAGGCCCCCCAAGATCTGCTTGCTACAACCGCACACCTCAAGACACAGAGAGACCCAGCCTTGGGACGCTAGCCCCCTCCTCGCTGCTCCGGCACACAGGGACCCCAAACCTAGGACAGCGAGATCCTCTTGCTAACGAGAAGCCCCGGGCATCCCAAAGCCTCGGGACCCGGGCGACCAAGCCCCTTGAGACGCCTTCAGCGTCCCGCCTCATGGTGGTGGTGGTGCCCTGAGCCCCTCTCGGGCCGGGCAGACGAAGATCGACACGGCGCCCAGGCCCCCTGCCGCGGCGTCCCCGCGGCCCCAGCCCAGGTAAGTGGGACCCAGGTGAGGGGCGGCAGGTGAGTGGCACCGAGGTCCCCAGAGTCCCGCAGGTGGAGAAGGAAGTCCGGAGTGCGCGCTCCCCCTCCTCAGCGTCGCCATGGAGCCGAGGCTGAAGGACGTCTCTTTGTGTCTCGCTTGGAGGAGCCGCCCCCTCCTCCTCTCCCTTCCCCCACCTTCCACCCCAACCCTGAGATTTGGGCACAGCTTCGGACCCTGGGAGAGAGTAGTTTCGATGACCTGAAGAAGGGGAAGAGGGTGGAGAATCTGTAGTGAACCTGGAACGTAGACCTTAGGTCCTTTGAAGAATAAAGAGATGTAGATATCCTCTCCCAAAGGCCAAGCTGAATTCTTAAGAGGGCCCCCCCCCCCCAGAAAAGAGAAAATTTGGGGCGCCCAAAGGTGACAGGTGCCTGCGTTTTGCAGCTCTGGGTGACAGCTGGGTCTTTGGGTGTGTGCCTTTGTCTGAGAGGGCAGAGAAGGGGCGTGTTTGAGAGAATGAGTGGAAATCTCTTATCTTCTGACTCCTATACCCCCTCAGGTCTCAGTGGGGCTCTTTACCCTCTTTGTACTCCCTGCAGAACAGGGAGTGGACAAGCCTCCTCAAAGTGAGCAGCTAGTTTTTGGGGAGGTGAGGTGCCCTGAGTGAAGAAACCATTTCAGGTCAGAGCACCTTTCTGTTCCTCTAAGCCCCAAGGACAGCAAACCCGAGTCTCTTCCCTTTTCCTGACCCGGGGAACACCTAGGGCCAAGTCCAGGACTGGGACACTGTGTCCTCTACAAGGGAGGAGTGAGTCTCGGTTCTTGCTTAGCTTTCCAAAGCATCTACAATCAAGAGGGCCTCAACAAAGTCCTAAACCCCAGGACCCCGGGGAAGCTGGGAGATCTTGGGAGTGTTGTAACCCAAGAAAGGGCAGGAAGGTTTTCTCAGCCTTCCACAGACAGGTGCAGAGTCAGGTAGGAGGTGAGTAGAGGGGCTGGGAAGGCAGGATTCTGGACACAGAGCCCTGTAGAAGTTTCTTTGTTCATTTATTTATCCATTCATTACAACCTCCTACTGTGTCTGAAGTTCCAGCCCTGGAGTCTGAGGCTTCCCCTCATCTTTTCCTGACTATCTGGCTTCAGATCCTTGGGCTCTTCTGTTTGTTCAGACCATGTCAGGCCAGCTGCCCAGCCCTCAGCCCCTTGTCCGTGAGACACCTGATCCTCCATATCGGACTTGAGCAGCTGATGCCTTCCCATTACCACTGTCTGATCTCTTCCCTGCTGCCAGCTTTGCCCCGTGAGTGAGGATGTAACCTGGGTCAGCACTCTTGCAGATCCTCCTTCAGGCTCAAGGACAGTCAAGGCAGTCACCCCAGGAGAGGATGTGCGAAAGCCAGTTGCCCTGAAGATGAGGTGACCTTGATCAAGCCTGTGGCATTTCCCAGAGAGAATGATACTGAACTACATACTCTGTGGCCAGCATGGTGGATATAGATTGAAGCCAGGAGCATTTAGGTGTGTCCTAACCATCTTGGAAGTTTATTTTGTGCAGTGGGTTGGAGCTGAGGGCTTTGTCACACACTCCACAGGCAAGAAAGTGGAAGCAGAGGCTGGAGAACAGAAGTTCAAATGACTGTGAGCAGAAAGAACCATTATGAGGCCAGAAGGGGACTGGCAGGAAGACTTTCTTTCCTTGTTAACCTGCAGCGACTCCCCATTGAGTAGCCTTAATAAAGTAGCTTGGCAGCCCAGCTCTCTGCAGCCTGCCCTAATTTACATCTTGAGCACCCCCACTATATCTGGCTTGTCTCCATGTCTCTAATTCTTTATCATACAAAATTCCTCTGACCCAGAGCCCCACTCTACGATGGCTTGGCAGCTATTTCTACCTCTACCTGCCTTTTTGTTCTGGCTTAGACTGGCACGTTGTAGAGAGCCCAGTCTAGGTGGTTGGTGGCTGGGCAGTTTAGTGACATTTGTTTCCATGTGCTGTGAGACTGCATGTCCAGGCTCAGCTTTGGGAGTCTGAGGCTGTCCTGTTCTGGCCACATGAGCACTGTTGAGCCTGCAGCCTGATGTCTTAGCGTGTGGAGAATACAGCTTAGAGGCCCAGTTTGCTGATGAGTGTATTTCACATGTCTGCATTTGTTATCGGTGTTCAAACATTTTTGGAAGATTTCACATTCAGATGCTGACTTGGAAATCTTCCTGAAAAACCAGGGGATGCAGCAACTTGAGGCCCAGAGCTAGAGAATGGCCGTGTTGTTTGGATAGGGCACATGCTCCCAGTTGTCCCAAGAATTCCTGACCTGTTCTTTATTGTTGTGAACTTAGAGCCTAGCTGCTGACTTCCAGGTTTGTCAGGGAGAGTGGAAGCTGGAAAAAAGATTGCTCAGCACTGGCTATGCTTGGTCTACCAGCATGTGTTCCTGGCCACCCCCAGGGCTGGGTTAGGATGAGCAGAGTGCCCATCTGGGGTTGTGGTGGGAGGAGCCAGGACTTCCCCAGACTGGCCTCACATTCCACTCTGTTGTACCTCCCCATAGCACCAACACACACACACACACACACACACACACATACACACACCACAGGAGGCACAGACATAGTTGTTGCTAGGACCAGTAGACCACGGTTCTAGGCCAAGTCTGACAGAGGACTTGGGGAGGGCTGCAATTGAATTCAGTTTACTCCTCTGTGCAGAAATGAAAGTGAAGGTTTCCCAAGCTTCCTCATCTCGGGCTTTCCAGGATTGAGCTCTGTGCTTTGAACAGGTGGCCTGGGTTGAACTTTGGGCAAAGGATGGTGGCCATGCCTGCCACATTCAAGGTTCTATCCCCAAACCAGCCAACAAAACAAAGTAACCGTGTCCTTCCCCAGCTTCTGACATTCCCTAAGCACGAAGCTGACGGCTGTTGCCGAATAACTGGGCCAGAGCCAGAGGCCAGCACCAGGCCCTAGCCACTGGCCTTGGCTTTGGTAGGTATGCAATCTTCCTGGACAAAGGTCAGCAGAGTGCCGTGTGGAGAGCACCGGCTCTGGTCTCCCCCTGGGTCTGGGATGCGCTTTGCTGCTTTAGGCCTCAGTTTATTTACGTATAGAGTAAGGATAATACTGTGAAGGATGAACTGAAAGGAGCCTAGGCCAGAGGCGGTTCAGTCTTATTAAAGGGGCACTTCGAGGGATGGCCTAGCTTCCTTTGGGAGCTGCTCTAGAGAATGTAGGGCTTGAGGTGGGGTTGGGGGAAGCAGTCATTGCTGAAGTTGGTAGTTGGCAGGGCTGCAGAGCTCCAAGATGGGGAGCAACAAGAACTCTTAGCCCATCCTTGTAGCCTGCAGGAGGAAGTCTGTGGGGCTAGCTCTCTGGCCTTGGGAAGAAGGCTCCTTTTGTCCTCTGTGCCTCTCCAGGAGAGGGTCTTAATGACAGCAGGAGTAGCCAAAGGCTTTCTGCCCCGTGAGGTAGACCCTCCAGGTCCCCTTCGTGGCCAACCCCCTTCTTCCTTTCTGTCATACCCCCAGCACTCCTAGCTCCTCCCCCCCACCAGGAAGCCATGTCATTAATGTTGAGCTTGGAAGGAGGCAGTGGAGCAGTTTCTGCTGTCAGTCTGCAGTGCCAGGCTCTGGGCAGATCTTCTTTTTACCCCTAGACCAGCACAGCACTGAGCCCATGGCAGGATTTGAGCCCAGCTCTGTGATCACCAAGGGTTTGTGTTGAACTGGCAGTGGCTGCCTATCCAGTGACTAACCTGACCTTGGACTAGTCAGTTCTTGTGGGGCCTGTGTTTTGACTGTAAAAGGGGTGTTCAGAGCTTCCAACAGTGGAGGTGCTGGCCAGGCTTCAGCAGTGTCTGCAAGCATTCTAGGTCTTCTTTCACCTTGGGCTACCATATGCAGATGAACTGGTCCCAGTCAGGGGACCTGCTGTGATTTCCCTCAGCCTAGCACTCCTTTGCAGCTTCAATAGTCGCAAGAGGGTTCCAGAATATACCAGCTGCTGCTTCTGGGCTTCCAGTGGGAGACTGGGCAGAGCTGGCCAGGATATCATAGAACTTCCTCTTTTGCTTGTCAGATCACCTCAAAGAGGGTACACAGTTCTACCCACTGGGCCTGGCCTTGGGCAAGGTCCCTAGCTCCTCTGTGCCTCAGCTTCTGTAAGAGAGTCCTGGGACTCTTGGGGCTGTTGATAGGGTCGAGTGGATGGATGTTTGTAAAGTACTATGAATATCACCCCAAAGGTTTGCCTTTAATATCAGTCCTCAAGCCCTGAGCAGAAAGGGTGGCAGCTCCCCTTAGAGATGAAGTGGCTCTCTGGCCTGGTGTGGTGGCACACACCTTTGGTCCCTGTACTCGGGAGACAGAGGCAGGCAGATCTCCTAAGTTTTCAGCTAGTATGGTCTAATAGTAAACTCCAGGCTAGTCAAAACTGCAAGCGAGACCTTGTCTGAAAAAAGGAAAACTGGGGCTCTGATGTGAAGGGTTTTCCCCAAGGCTGTCTCTGTCCTGGGGTTCAAGAAAGGTTCTGGTCACTTTTATCTCATACACAAAGCACGAGGCTTGGTGGATCTGAAGTTCTCTGGGGCTCCACCTGGGCACCAGCGTGTTCCAGGGGCCTGCAGTTCCACTGCATCAGAGTCTCCTAAGGCAAGTCTCAGGTCAGAATCACATCCTGTGCCTCACCCCTCATGGAACAAGAGTCTTAGAGGACTTTAGGCTACTGAGAGGAAAGCCACTTGCTGTGGTGTCTTCAGTGTCCCCAGGCTTCGGTTCTCTTGAGATTTGTTCTGCATACTTGGCAGCTTCCTCCCCCTTGCTCCGTGGCGGTTCCCCTGGGATGGCACCTTGCCTGACATGTGTCTGTTTCACCGTTAGTGCCTTGGCTATTGTGCTGCACAGTTTGAGCTCTCAAGCATGGGCTACATGGCCCTCAGGTATTCTCAGATCCAGAAGCAGTGCCGAGCACGTAGCCAGGCACAACATATCCTTTTGAAACGTTTTAGGATCAGACAAATCATCTCTAAGCCATAACCAGCTGTGTTGTGACTTGGGATAGAGCCACTTAATCTTTTTCTTTGTGCCTCAGTTTCCTTGGCTGTAGAGGCATAAATAACTTCTCCCAAGGGTATTTGACATTTAAATGAGTCAGTATGTCTAAAGCAGTTTTGGGTGGCTTGTGAGAGGTGACTCTTGTAAGCACTACTTGAACCTGAACCATTTTATACCCATTTCCTCTCTTGTTGGAGCCCAGGCCATGTCAGATGGATGCTCTGAGCCACATCCTTAGCTCTTATGCCTATTTAACAGGAAGAAATCGAGTCTTAGAGGACAAACAACTTGCACAGGACCCTGTGGCTAGGATGGTAGTGAGCACCTGAGCCTTGGTGTAGATGCTACGCTGGCTACAGGCTTATTTGTCCCTTCGTAGCTCAGAGGACATCTGGGGCTGGGACAGAGCCTCTGCTTACCCAGCTATCTTTCTAGCAGTCACCACTCATTCCCTGGGAACAACCTAGCTAAAGGCACTGGCCCATCAACCAATAGTAGATGACCGCTCTGCCCACTGTGTCCCACTCTATTCCAAGTCCTGAGTGCTAGATTGTCTGTGTCATCTAGGTCTTGAGTTTTGGGGGCCTTCACAAATCCTGGGCCTGCTCATGGCCCTCTTTGAGGGCCCTACCCCTTGGGATCTGGCTCCCACCTTCCACAGGGCCAGAGAGGCGAGACAACCTGTTTGGTAACAGAGTCACCAACTTAAATGGTTGCCAAGGCTTTGCCTAGGGAAAGGGTAGACTGTCAGGTAGAAGAGAGGGAGGGAGGCTCTAAGTCAGTCCTGGAGTCTCACAGTACAGTGATCTCTAGATGGCCCTGGTGGCAAGGACAGTAAGGAAGGTTGTATGTTGTGGCTTGACCCAGGAATACTCCTGAGTCCTGAGTCTCCACTTTACAGATCTGGCAAATGGGGAGGGCGAGCCCGGCGATCACAGACTATTTCTGACTGTAGCTGGTTTAAGAGTAAGATTTAGCAGCAGTGTGGAATAGAAGGGCAGATTTGTCTGCACAGCCAGTGGGAGAACTAGACCTCAGGTCCCTCCTCCATCTGGCCAATTCTTACCAGGTATCTACTTCATGCCAGGCATGTGAGAAATACCTTTTTAGTTTTTATTGTAAAGTGAAAATGAAATGTAAAACCATTGTTCTCAGTGGGCATTCTTAGCCCTGGCCTACTGATGAGCAAGCTGAGGCACCAGTAGGGGCACAGCCTGCCCAAGGTCACATTGCACAGTGGCAGGATTTGCACCCTGAAAGGGAGACATTGAATACTCTCTTTTTCCTTTTCATTTTTGGACCAGGAAACAGTACTTTATGGGTTATGTGTGATTGTCAAGGAACTGGGGCAGTTCAGGCATGGTGGCTGTATGTCTGTACACACAACACTCAGGA
The DNA here is from genome assembly GCF_004785775.1 of Grammomys surdaster. NCBI lineage: Eukaryota > Metazoa > Chordata > Mammalia > Rodentia > Muridae > Grammomys > Grammomys surdaster. Next base: position 7,152,204 of record NW_021604600.1, read on the forward strand.
AGAGTCAAGAAGATTTTGAGTTTGAGGTCAGCTTGGGCTGTTTATCAGCAAGACACTGACTTAAAAGATAAAACAAAAGAGAGGGCTTGTCTAGAATCCCTTGTTTCCTAGGAGGCCCCACCCCTCAAGTATTGGATGTAGGGACAGGCCTGTGCTGTGGTGATGCTTCTGGCCATGAGCAGAGGGGTCCAAGTGCAGGCAGATTGTGGGCCTGCGTAAGCCAGGGTAGAGGGTAGGAACAGCCCTGAGGGAGACCACTTAGGAGAACATTGTCACCAGACTAGGATGCCTGTCCTGGGAAGAGAGGGGACCTTGCCAAGCACAGGCTGTAGGGTGTGACATCCCTGGAGATGGGGATAGTGCTGATGGCTGTTAAGCAGGTTTCTCATTTGCTTCCTCTAACAGCACCTGTCACCTGGCCTTGGCCAGCTGTCCCTTCTGCTCCCCAGACCATGCAGGGTTGAGCCTGGTAAAGTTTCACCCTTCCTTTCCTCCTTGCTCAGTTCCCACCTCCCCAAGAGATTCAGTTGTTCAGTCAACAGAAATTTACTAAGAACCTGCTTTGTGCCAGGTGCCATGCCAGCTCCTGGGGACTCCATAGTGAACAAGACCAGGCCATAAAATCCCTGCCCTCTGGGTGCTTCAGTTTGAGTGGGAGAAAGGCACAGTTAATAGATGTCATCATAGTCAGTAAATTATGTAATGCATTCAAAGGTGCTACGTTCTACTGGGGAGAAAAGGAGCAAGGTGGAGAGGAAGGGAAGGTGGGAAGTGGCCCATGTTTGGAAGGTGTCACCCAAGCAGAACAGTGACGAAAGATTCATGTGGGCATTGGAGGGAAGAGCTATTCAGGCAGAAGGAACAGCTCCAGGCTGGGATAGAACTGCTTGGGAACAGCAGGGAAACTGGGGTGGGGGTGGGGTATAGCAGCGAGTCACGGGGGTGGGGGTGGACAAGGCTAGTGGGAAGACTGGTGTGCGGTGGGCTAGTGGAGGGAGTGGAGAAGGGAGCGACACTGGATGCTGTGTGTCGAGTAGACTATAGCCTGCCCAGTGGCACACACCCTAGCGACTCTGGAGGGTGAGACAGAAGATTTAGAAGTTGCAAGCTAGTTTGGGTCAAGGTCAAATACCATCACTAATGTGTGGGTTCTGGAGTTACTTAATATAAGTACATGCAAGTGAAAACCCTGTTCTTATTTTATCCCTTATCAAAGTAGTGTACTAATATCTGACTGTATCAGATGATCTGGAGCCCAGAGGGCAGGGTAACTGGTGACTGCTGCTCTGTTCTCCCAGAGGCAGGCTTCTTATTTGGTAAGGTGTCCATCAGCATAGCAACTTAGTCCAGGGCTCTCTGCAGAAATTCCAAACCCACTCACCCTTTCGCTTACATGCCTGTTTCTAGAAGCTATGTACAGATACACTCAATTCTACTGAGTGTCAAATTCCTTCTGCACAAGGCCACTTACTTATTATAGCAATAGCATGGACTCTGTGGAGATCCAGCTCTGCAGTCGTGTCCCCCTATCGCTGCTGCTGCCCGCCTGGCTACTCTTCCTCAAGTAGGCGCTTAGCCAGGCGTCAATGGGTGCTGTCCAGGCCTGTGGTGCTGAACATGGGTTGGCGGGAGACCTGGGACCCAGAGTTGAAGACTGAAAGTAAAAAAGATGATGCGCAGACCAAGAAGCTAAGGATACAGTCCTTGCCCTGAGGCTGACGGGCTGTGTGACCATGGGCAGGCTCCTCCAAGCCTCAGCATCCTGCTCTGTGAAAAAGGAGCTGCCGCAGAGATTAAATGGGAAAATAAATGGTAATTTTTACCACTTTACTTTAGAGGTAGTAGAGCAGTGGTTAGGCTTGGGTCACAGGACAATGCCTGATCTACTGGTCCCTGGATGGATGATTTTGCTATAATGATATGACCCAGCTGGGCCTGGTGGTATATACTTACCACCTCAGCTACTTGGGAGGCTGAGGCAGGAGGTCATAAGCTTGAGGACAGCCTGGACTACATAGCAAGACTCCTGTTTTGGAATAAAAAGGGCTAGGGGTGCAACATTTGCCTGGGCTCCATCCCCAGCAGTAAGGACAGACAGAAGACAGTACCCATGCCTAAGCTTTTCCATTTGTAACTTGGAGTCAGTATCAGTCCCCACACTATGAGACGATGGAAGGATTTGGTGGGTCCATGGGGTTCAGCTCATCAATGTCACTGACTGTTGGTATCTCCAGCCTGTCCACAGTGACCAGTGCTCCTCAGAGCTGCTTCTTTCATGTCACCTGGGCTTGGGGCTGTTAGAAGACAATAGCACATCACTCCCAAAGACATCCTGGCACCTGACATGGCCTGCCACTGACCTATGACTGTGGCCATCAGTCTGTCCATCTGCAGAATGGGACCAATAGTCCTTCACGTGGTGCTAGAAAAATAACTGTGTGCCTGCAGGGTCATATTTAGGAAAGCCAAGATATAAAAAGTTACAACTTCCAAACACGTAAGGAATTATTCACTGGCATTTGTCACCCCCCGGCTCAGTGCTGGGAATAGCAAGATGATTAAGGCAGGGGCTGGCTTTCAAGGAGCTTGCGGCTTTCTTGCTGGGTTTTAGGTACACTCGTCTGGAGTCTAGCTTGAGAGTTATATAAACTCATCAGCTGGCTTAATTAAGCCAGAACAGAAATCCATTGATTCATGAAACAAATGTCCGGGAGTATAACCAGCCTTAGGCGTGCCTCGTCAGCACATTTCAGCTGCTTCTCTGTCAGGCAGGTTTCCCCTTTGGTGTGGCCAGCCAGCTTCCAACAGCTGTAGCCCTGTGACCTCTGACTTGGTCTCACACCCAGAGTGGAAGATGCTGTTTCTCTACAGCTCCAGCAGACGTCTCAGGGCTGCCTCCAGCGGGTCACCATTGGAAGCATGTCCGTCTTGAGGAAGGTGGAATAATGGACCCCGAGTCAGGCCTGTCCCTGATAGCAGTATAGAGAGCAAGGCAGTGCTGCTACCCAACGAGGGGAGCTGATGCCGAGCAGGCAACGCATGGCTCTTCAGTGAGCCACAGCAGCACTGCAAGGCCACATGTGCTGGTACACACCTGTAGTCCTAGCACTTGGGAGGCAGAGGCAGGAGGATGAAGAATTCAGTGCCACCCTATCAAGACTCTGTCTCAAATAACAGTCAAGTGATCCAAACTCCATTGCAGCTGTGTAAGCAAGGCAAAAAGTGAGTCAAATCTGACTTTCAGTCGGCCTGGGGCGGGGTGTGGGGCAAGGCACAAAGGCAGGCTTGTATGAAATGCCACAGGCCATGATCTCGTGTGTGTCAACTGAAAGAAGTGCAGATAGAGAAAAGCTGTTCATCCTATGGAGTCTAAGACTTCTGAGGGAGGCAGCATGAACACTGGCGTGTGGAGAGTCAGGAGAACACAACTGAAGCTCACTTGCCTTTCACTGATGGAAGGGGAGAGGTTACGGGGCTACCCCCACTCAGTTCTGAAATCCTACCACACAGCTATTTATCCCCTCAAGGAGGGTAAGTAGTCATATCCAGAGAAGCCAGGCTTTTATTAAGACACCCCTGGAGTTTGCCCTTGCAGGGGACACAGTGTAGGTCCAGGGTCGAAGGGAGGGGGTCTAAACACAGGACAGAGAATCGTGGGACTCCAGTGTAAGGGTCAGAAAGGCTCAGCTGGAGCAGGCATTGTGACTCACTCCTGTAATTCCAGCCCTTAGGAGTCAGAGGCAAGAGGATCACAGGTTCTCAGCCAGCCTGGTGGACATAGTAAGTTCCAGGTCAGTCAGGGTAAGAAAACAAACAAAAAAGAAAGGCCTGGTCCTGCCTCACCTCTCATAGTCCCCCATTCCCCATAGGTAGCCTTTAGCCTCTCTTGTATCCCCAGAGATGGAGAATGCTTTTCTCTGTACCATGTCTGCCTTGCAGACCCTACAGGACAGGAGCCCCAGATCTGGATCCAGCTCTGCCAAGTGCCAGCTTTGACTCCATGTGTACCCCAGTAGCTGTCTTGGTTTGCTTGGTGCGTCTGCCGCCAAGGATCTCTAAGTGGATGGTTTATAATGAGCAGATGCATTTCTCAGTTCTAGAAGGTAGGACATCAAGGTCAAGGACATCCCATTGTAGAAGGTGGAAAGGAAACAGAAAGACCAGGATGAGCCTTTAATAGGAACCCAACCTCTAAGTAGTTTCCAAGGTCTTGTCTTTTTAGAAATCATACTTATTAGTATTGTTGTGTATGTGGTACATGTGTATATGGTACATGTTTATGGTAGGTGTACACATGCCTAGTGTGCGTGTAAGAGTCAGAGGACAACTTTGTGAAATCAGTTCTCTCCTACCTTAAAGTGGCTGTGGGGATCGAACTCAGGTCACCATACTTGCTCCATAAGCACCTTTACCCACTGAGCCATCTCACCTGCCCTGCCCAGGTCTCTCCTTGTTGTTTGTTTGTTTGTTTGTTTGTTTTTGAGGCAGGTACTATGTAGTTTATAGAGATCTACCTTTCTCTGCCTCTCAAATGCTGGGATTAAAGGTGTATGCCCCAACATCTGGCCAGATCTCACTTAAGACTTAAAATGACAGAACCGAGTGTGGTGGCACAGGCCTGTAATCCCAATACCCAGAAAGCTGCGGTAGGAGGAACAAGAGTTTGAGGCCAGCATGGACCATGCAGGGCACAAAAAAGACAATTAGGTTTCACCATTGGACTTGGAGGGGTATTTCTGTAAAGTGAGTATAGCAACTATATCCCATGCTGTGGTTGATACTTTACTTACGTCTAGCCCACCAAGCTGTGAGTACCCAGAGTGTCAATAAAGACAGTGACACTATTCTCCCACTGACAGGATAAGGCCAGCCCTCCTCTCAGCAGATGGATCACCCTCCACCCACTCCTGTGATTGCATTTTTGTCCTTGATCTCCATCACCATTCTTGGGAGTCTGGCCATGCTCCAGGCAGGTACAAAACATAGTTCTGTCTACTGACTGCATAGCCCTTCCCGAGAAGAGCAGTAGTTGTTGTGACAAGCCATGCTTCAGGGGTGGAACAAGGTAGAAATTCACAGAACAATACAGGGTAGGTAATCTTCACCCTTCCTGGGGGGACATCTAGTGGGGCCTCTATCTACCACATTTGAGAGTTTGGGAGTCCTCTGTTCAAGTCAGCATCCAGAAGGCTTCTGCAACTGGAAAAAGTCCTGAGCTGGCAATAACACGTCACTGTGTTCACATCCCAGTGTGGGGGAGGGGAGCCAGCCACATGGCCACATGAAGGAAGCTGAGTGTGACTTTGTAATGTAGAAGAGGAGACTGTTTGATAGCAGCTGGCTGGCTGCCATAGCCACAGACAAGTCACCACACTCTTGAGCCTCCGTTGTTATCTGTAGAACAGAAAACATCATTCGATAGTGACAGTGGCTGCCCAGTTTGTACATTTACTGAAATCATTAACATGTTCATGGGTGTGTAAGTCACACCACAGGTAAGCTGCTTCTGTAAAGCACAGGCAGCTCCTTGCCCTCTCCTCAGGGTTCTTGTGAGGTCTTAGCAAGAAAAATGTTGCCAAGGTGGTGCTATTGCTTGTGCGTGCAGATTTGTATGTCTGTGTATACCTTTTTTTATGTCTGTTTGCCTGTTGTATGTCTGTGTGCGTACGCTTATGGCTTCTGTGCGTTTGTCTCTGCTTATGGTGAGGGATGAGAGTTCCGAAGCACTGTGAGATGGGTTCTGTGCTGGGTGTAGCATCACAGGGTGGCACCCAACCCAGGCTGCCTGCCAACAGGAAGTGGTAGGCGGTTCAGTCTTGCTTCTTGCTTGGGAAACCCTCCCCCATTTTGGTGGCCTTCCAGCATGTGGCAGAGCTAGGACTGCCATGCCTGCACACTAAGATGTCCATCTCCGTCTTCTGGAGTGTACACATCAGATGGTCAAGACAGCAGCCCAGCATCTCCCTGGTGGGTGGGGGAAAGTTCCAGATCACTACACAGATGGGTATTGAAGCCAGTAGAGACACACCCTGGAAGGGTTCCACCCAAAGGGTCTCTTGGGGCAGCAGAGTGTGGGAGGATACCCTGCTGAGCACCAGCAGGGAGGAACCAAAGGGCAACAGAGACCTCTATTTCCTGGTTGCTAGGAGTTCACAGGCACAGGTATAGCTGAGTATATTCAAACGGGTGTGTGTCAGGACCTGGAGGACAGTGATCCCCTAATGTCAGATGTCAGGAGCTAGACATGTCGTGCTTCACTCAGTCTCAAGTTGTCACATATACTAGGAGCCACGTGACATCGTTGTGAGGATGACATGGGTCTCCTTGGCAGAGGTTCCACCCAGCTACTGCAGGATCTGGGTGTATTGTTCCCAACACTTGTCTTGGGAAAGAACTGATTTAAAGGAAGGGATTTAGATCCTGTTCCAAAGCTAGCTATGTTTCTGTAGATAAGCCTCTTGGTCTCTGTGCTTCATTTCATCATGAAATAACAGTACAATACTGTAGTGTTAAGAATTGTGGAGTCCTGATGACAGGTTGGCTGCAGTAGGTATGGTTGGGTTAATGTTTTTGTTTTCTTTAATGTGTGGATGTGTAAACTGAGGTCCAGGACTGGCTGTAGGTCACTCAGGTGAAGTGGCTCTCAGAAGGATCAAGGCCCAGACTGTTCCAGGCTCATGCTATCTCTGTAGCTCCCCACTGTACCTCTAAGTAACTGGGTCAAAGGCAGTATGTACCTGAGGGATGACACAGCAGCATCAGGGACAGACATGTGGATTCAGTCATTGCCTCCTGCTGACACCTTGTGGAGAACATGACTGTAGGAAGAGGAGGGCTGTGAGGCCCCAAAACTTACCCAGTAAATTTAGGGTGCAATAAAGGATGGGTTGGGATCTGGTCTGGCCTCTGCCTCAGGGGCTCTTGGCTCATTGACAGGCAGGCACAGCTGAGATGCCTTCCCCTACCTGGTCAGCAGGGGAGGCGCCGGTGTAAGTTCTTCAGTGCCAGTTACTTGTACCTGCTGGGGCAGCAGAGGTTCATAGAAAAGAGGGTCCTAAGGACAGTGGCACTTGAGAGGTCAGGTGGGGAATAGGAGTGGAAAGTGGAGGGTGCTTAGGAACATTGGCCTGTCTGGCAGCTTCTGAGGTTTGCAGAGGCAATGCATCGGCTTGTGTGCCTAGAGGCAGTGTTGAGGCCCGGGGTCAAGCACTTGGAAGGAATAAAGCCTCCTACAGCTGCCAGTCAAAGTCCCAGACGACACAGAAACCATCTGAGGTGACCCGGCAGGGCTGATGCTCTAAGCGGGGAGCTGAGTCAGAGAGCACGAGTCTGCACACTAGGCCGCCCGTCTCTGTCTCCAGGAGTGTAGGCTATCAAATGGGCAGCCCAGCAGCCCAGCATCTCCCTGGGGGTCAAGGAGACTCCAGATTGAGGGGACTGTCTATTCATCAGAGACCCTCAGGAAAAAACCCACACTGGCCTTTAAAGGTTAGAGACAATGGCCTGGGGACACCTTCAAAATTGATTTCTCTTCCCTTTTGAGATGAAGCTAGCTAACTTGTCTTCCTCACCAGGTAGGTGGTGGATATTTGACAGCACTCATGGTCCCTGGAGCTGAGAAAGACTCCCCTCCCCAGTTCCCCAACATAGCCTAATCATGGCTGCGGCAGAACTGTAGCCTGCAACTGGATGGGGCTCTGAACAATGGCAACAGAGCCCAGTCACATAGAGTAAGGGGAAGCCGGACTGGATTTTCCACCATCCTCTGGGTTTGTGAAAGCATAACCATGCCACAGACTAGACTCTAGATGCTGTGGCATCTAGAGTTAAAATAAAACTCAAAAAGGGCTGCAGTTGGGGTGGGACAGTTCTGTGAAAACAGGGTCTAGGAACAGAGCTGGTTGGTGGATGAAGAGAGCAGGGGCCTGAGGAAGTAGAAGAGGTGGGAGCCAGTGCAGGGAGGGGCCTCTCATCCCAGCCATTGCTGAGGATGGCACAGATGGAACTCCGCCTATGGCTGGTGGGAGGCCAGGAAGTTCCCTCCTGATGTTCCTCCTCTCTGTGTGAAGTGGGAGGCTGGGTCGTGCTGCCTGAAAGGAAGGGAAGGCAGGGGAAAGGGCTTGACCTGGAAGGGAGTGGCTAGCCAGGGCTCCTGGGTGTAGGGAGGTTCTAGCACATCCTGCTTCCAGCTGGAAATGCACAGATAAGATGGGTGTATGGGCCGGGCAGTGGTAGTGCACGCCTTTGATCCCAGCACTTGGGAGGCAGAGACAGGCAGATTTCTGAGTTCAAGGCCAGCCTGGTCCACAGAGTGAGTTCCAGGACAGCCAGGGCTACACAGAGAAACCCTGTCTTGAAAAACCAAAAAACTAAACTAAACTAAACTAAAATATGGGTGTATGGCCTGAGGCCTAGGAGTAACTGCACCATCCTTACCTAGTCACCTCATGGCTGTGGCAGAGCCTGTCTGGAGCTGTGACTCTGGAGACTTGGAATGGGACACACCTACAGAGAGAGCACTTACTGTGTACTAGGTGCTTCATGGCTATTTAAACTCACAGTGGCTCCTGGGAAGTAGTTCTGTTAAATCTCTTGATAGATGAGGAATCAGTCACACATGTAACCTGCCCAAGGACGACCAACTAACAAGTGACATTTGGTGTTCAAACCCAGCCTGTGGCTTGTAGGTCATGCCTCATCTCAGATGAAGCAGAGGACTTGGTATAACTGTGATGTGGGCTGTGATGTGGGCAGGGGGCTCTGGGATGAGAGGCAGCCAACGGGAGGTCTGAGTGCCAGCTTCTGGCTGATGACACTCATGCACATGCATACCTGTAACCATGTACTCATGCCCAGTGTACCCGGGAGAGGCTCTGCTCCCAGTACACACACACACACACACACACACACACACACACTCACAGAGAAAGAGAGAGAGAGAGAGAGAGAGAGAGAGAGAGAGAGAGAGAGAGAGAGAGAGAGAGAGAGCTAAGAGAAGGTTCTGGATGGCTGCCTAGAAGATAAGGAACAGGCTTATACTGGGACAAAAGGAAACTCTGGGATGACAGATATGCTCGTTATGTTGATTGCTATGATGGACTCATGAATATTTATGTGTTAAACTCATCAAATCGTGTTTCAAATATGTAGTTTATCATATACCAAGCAAACCTCAGTAAAGCCACAGCAAAATGAAGCAAAGTATAAGGTGGAAAGCAGAAGTGAGGCCCCAAATTGGGCTTTGACTTTACCATCACAGAGTCAGTCCCCAGCCTTGGACTTCAGCCGAGATGGTGCTGTACTGCTAACATCCTTGAAGGGCAGAGGATGGTGGTCTATATGGAAACATATGGCAGCCGTGAGGGGCATATGCATGAAGACCATCTCTGCTGTGGACATAAGGGGTTTCAGGCCGGGACTATGGAGGACAGGCAGGGACAGGCCCCAGGGCCGTAGTTATTGTATGTATCAGAGGGGATTGTGTTGTTCCCAGGGATGCCATTGGTCATGGCTGCATGTGTTGTTGCTGTGTGGCCACACTGGCACTCTCTTCCTGTGTGGGGTAAAATGGTATAGCTGAGGTATTTGATATGACAGAGGCTGCCATTCATTGGCCCCAGCTCATGCTCTTGAACCCACTCTGCCTCTGACTGTGACATGCCATTTGTATGTTCATCATGTTTATTGTCCATCTTTCTGACGCATAAACCTCAAGGGCAAGGATTCTCATGTATTTGTACAGTGTGGGCTCTGATGTCACCTGGCAAACAGCAGATGCTTCATCATTATTTGTGAATACGGCTAGGGCTGTGGGTCAGTGACGGACCGCATGCTTAGCATGTGCAAAACTGTAGGTTTGAGCTCCCCACTTCCCCAGCACCGCCCACAACAGAAACCCAGAACTTGTGAATGGGAACATATGTGTGGCTACTGCTTTGTGACATAAACCTGTGTGCTTGCTGGGTACTGTGTGGGTTAGTGTGAGACAAATGGGTCTGTGATACACAGTGCTAATGAGGGGCAGTGACAATCTCAAGAAACTTTGGGAATGGTGTCAAGATTAACGATGCTTAACATCCCTGTGGCCCAGCTAGCAATCTCCTAGGTGCTGGGGGGGTGGGAGGAAGATGGTGAGGGGGCTTGTCACTCATCATGCCGTACCCCACAACAGGGAGAAGATGAGCGTGGGCTGCCCTGAGCCTGAACCGCTCCACTCCCTGCCTTGCTGTGGGCCAGGGGCCGCCCCTGTACCAGGTGCAGGTGTGCCCCTCCTCACAGAAGACATGCAAGCGCTTACCCTACGCACACTGGCTGCCAGCGATGTCACCAAGCACTATGAGCTTGTGCGGGAGCTGGGTAAAGGGACCTACGGGAAGGTCGACCTGGTGGCTTACAAGGGCACAGGTGAGTGTTGGTAGGGTGGCAGAGTATTAAGGTTGGGGACATGCCTGGACAGAGGGCCAGCAAAGGAGGAGTTGGCCAAGTGCCCAAAGCACTTTGGGGCTATCTGGGTGCCTTTGAGACAGATGAGCCCAGGGACAAGATACTGCTGAAAGTGGCTCTTAAAGAACATTGGTGACATCTGATGCTGAGGAGCTGGACAGAGGTGAGGACAGGTCTTTGGAAACAGGACACCTTATTTAGAGGATATGAGGAGATAGCCCTATGGGGTTGGTCTGGACATGTCTCTCCAATAAGGACACAGACCCTGAAGTCCAGCCAGGCAGCCATGGTCACAGCACTACAGTGAGTTTGAACTAGGGTGACACTGTACTGGCCAGGCAGGAGGAGTCTCTAGGACAGAGAACTAAGGCAGCGGGAGGACCGCTTACATGGGGTTGCCTTAGTGTTTTCTGTGTGAGCCTGAGCAATGGAACCTCTTTTCTCTGTTTAGGAAAGAAGGTGGGGCCTATCATGTGTAGCATTCTGTTGCTACTGCATAGCTGTGTGCCCAGTGGGGTACACATGCCTGCCCAGTTTGGGGGACTAGTTCCTTACATGGGATTCTCTTATTCACCCATTGGCAAGCATTTGATGAGCCTGTTTTGTGGTGAATTCTGGAGAATACACAATACCGATACAAGACAGGGCCCTGTGTTCAGGGAGTCATGTTCTAGCTAGGGAGATACATATGACAGATAAGTAGATAGGATGTCAGGAAAGTAGCTCGGGGTAGAGGCAGGAAGCCTTCCTGGCTATTTTTTACATCAAGGGCTGCAAGGTAGAAGACTCATGTCAGCTACACTCTGCTTGGTAGACTTAGACAAGTCTTTTCTTTTTACTGGGTCAGTTTTCCATCTGTGTCACTACTGCAGGGACAGGTTGTACAGGCAGGTGTGGGAGTGTATCTGAGAGAGGGGTTCTCACTGTTCTTGTTGTGGCCCTGCCAGGCACTAAAATGGCCCTGAAATTTGTGAATAAGAGTAAGACAAAGCTGAAGAACTTCCTGCGTGAGGTGAGCATCACCAACAGCCTGTCGTCCAGCCCCTTCATCATCAAGGTCTTTGATGTGGTCTTCGAAACTGAGGAGTGCTATGTCTTTGCCCAGGAGTATGCACCTGCTGGGGACCTGTTTGACATCATCCCTCCTCAGGTACTTCAGAGAGTGGCAGAGAGAGAGGAGATGGGCTTTGGGGCTGCCGGAGTATGAAGTCCTGTAAGGAGTTGGACAGGATCAACCAGTAGGCTGGGTATGGCAGTGCATGCCTGCAATCCCAGCTATTGGGAAGTGAGGCAGAGGCAGGAAGATCATGGGTTTTATACCATCGTGGGCTGAGTAGTGAGACCCTATCTCAGGAAAACTGGAAGTATAGTTTGGTGGTAGTGTTTGTCTAGCATATGTATGAGCCTGGGTTGATTCCTCCTCAGCACTGCAAATAATAAATAAGCAAATGAATAAGCCTTGATGGCGCAGAGATGTCCCTGGAGCAAATGGAGGAGGAGCCTAGTGCTCGGGATCTTTCCTCTTGGGTAAAAGTCGAAGTCAAAAGCCACCTAGCAGAACAAGAGGAGTAGGTATCCCACCAGGTTGGGAAGAGGACAAACAGGCACCAGGATCAAGGCAGGTTCAGAGGACAACAGGAGAGTTGTGGCCTCCAGGTGACAGGGTCTGAGAGAAGGAACTGGGGGTAGGGCAGGCCGGCCTGCCTACTCCTGAGCAGCTCTCTCTGTTCCCAACAGGTGGGACTCCCGGAGGACACGGTGAAGCGCTGTGTGCAGCAGCTGGGGCTGGCGCTGGACTTCATGCACAGCAGGCAGCTGGTACACCGAGACATCAAGCCGGAGAATGTGTTGCTGTTTGACCGTGAGTGCCGCCGTGTGAAGCTGGCTGACTTCGGCATGACGCGGCGTGTGGGCTGCCGTGTGAAGCGTGTGAGCGGCACTATACCCTACACAGCGCCTGAGGTGTGCCAGGCTGGCCGCGCTGATGGCTTCGCGGTGGACACGGGCGTGGACGTGTGGGCATTTGGCGTGCTCATCTTCTGTGTGCTCACTGGCAACTTCCCCTGGGAGGCTGCATCGGGTGCGGATGCCTTCTTCGAGGAGTTCGTGCGCTGGCAGCGGGGTCGCCTGCCTGGGCTGCCATCTCAGTGGCGCCGCTTTACTGAGCCAGCGCTGCGCATGTTCCAGCGGCTTCTGGCGCTGGAGCCTGAGCGACGTGGGCCGGCCAAGGAGGTCTTTCGCTTCCTCAAGCACGAGCTCACATCCGAGCTGCGGCGGCGGCCTTCGCACCGCGCACGCAAGCCGCCTGGGGACCGTCTGCCTGGGTCCCTGCGCCTCGAGGCTCCCGGGCCGCTCAAGCGCACTGTGCTCACCGAGAGTGGCAGCGGCTCGCGGCCCTCCCCACCCAGCGTAGGGCCGGTGGTACCCGTGCCAGTGCCAGTTCCAGTACCCGTGCCTGAGGCTGGTCTGGCTCCGCCCGCACCCCCGGGCAGGACCGACGGCCGCACGGACAAGAACAAAGGGCAGGTGGTACTGGCCACGGCCATCGAGATCTGCGTCTGAGCCGCTGTAGCGCAGCTGCTGCGGGGAAGCCGCGCGCTCTATCCCATTCTGGGGACAAGGAGCAGCCGCTGCGCGGCAGTGGGAAGGAGTAGCGTAGACTAGGAGGCCCAGACACCGGGGTCGGTGGTGGGCTGGTGACATAGCTAGCAAATGACCATGCGTATGGCCGGCCTCAGCCTAGAGGAGCTGAGGCCCCTGACAAAGGCTGGGAGCTTGTGGGCCAGACTGAGCTCTGGAACCTGAACACTCCTGGCGCTTCATACCCCTTGGCAGATAACCCTACGAAATCCCATCCAAACCTGGGCACAGAAAGGGGTCTTTGGTGTTGGACAAATATGGGCATGAGATTCTTAGAAACTGGCCAGGGACAGGCAATAGGTTGATAACAGTGGTGTCTAGGAGGTCAGAGGAAGAGGCTGAGCCCCTTAAATGTAGCAAAAGTCGTGTGGGGGAACAGACCTGAGTATCTAGTGATGCCCCTCACTTCCTCCTGCTGATGGGGACTTTGAACCCAGGAGGGAGAGCTATTACAGCAGCCACGAGGCTTTGGGGAACAGAGCTCCAATGTGTGCCCCTCCTGGGAGTAGGGGAGCAGATGGCTGGGGAACAGGAGGCTTGGCACTCCTGTGTCCCTAGGCCAAGGGAGTACATGCACAGCCCAGCTGCTCCTTCCCTGAGCACTCCACAGCAGGGAACAACCATGCCAGTTATTCCTGGGTTTCTGCTGGAGTCACATGTCTAAGCCTCAGTTCTAGGCCAGTACCCTTTCAGGAGCGGAGCACATCACGGATGGGGCAGGATGTCACTGAAATGAGGAGGGAGTGTGATGTGTGTCTGGTGACTCGAGTGTCCAGACACCTCACCAGGCAGCTGCCAAAAGCCAGGCCTATGTTTTACCACACTCCTCAGGGAATCCCAGGAGATACCTGTTGTTGGCTCAGGTTCTTAGGCAGCAAAACAGGAGTTCACCCTATCCTAGCTCTCCTTTGGGACTCCTACACAAGAGGCTTGAGGAACCCCTGCAATAACCTCAACATAAGGAGGCTGTGCCTTCTGCCTGGCCCCACCCAACTGGCTAGCCTGGGTTGCCTCTTCTAGGGTCCCTCCAGAAAGTTCCGGGACATTCAAGGAGGTTCCATCTTGGGGCTGGCTGACTAGCTACAAGGGGCACTAACCACCCCTCAGCCTGGAGCCCCCACCTCTACACACACCCTTACTCCCACCACAAAGGGCTATAGGTCTCCCTGCCCTGCCTGAGTCCAGTTTACAAACTGTGGTTGCTCCAGGGCCTGGTCCTACTCTCCTGGGGTGCCACCACTTCCCTAGTGGACACAGGGCCCACATATGCCAGGTAAGTAGCAAACCCCTCCTCCTGCCAAGAGCCAAGTCTCAGAAGGCCCCCATCACTGCCCTGGCCCACCTGGGGCCATTAGGCCCTCCTTCCCAGCCGCTACTTCTCCTCTTGCCTTAGGCCTCTCCACCCTGATCTGCAATAACACGGAAGCGAGATTCCACAGTAGACATCCCGCATCCCATAAGCACCCTCTCTGTTGAGATCCTGTGTGGGAGGCTTCTCCCTTGTAGTATCTAGGATGGTAGTCCTCAGAAGAGACTTTAGGTACGTAGCCCAGCCCCATTGTTTAGAGGCAGCAACCAGCCTGACCCAGAACAGGACTCAGACTGGGTCACCGGCTGCTCTTGTCACCGCTGGTACTGTCTCTGTCGGTTGGGTTGGGACCCTTTGCCCCTTAGGAGAGGTGTTGGTTACAGATGTTTACCTCAGTTTGTCACTGTTGAAACAAAATCATAGCAAAAAATTAGTAACACGGTAGACATGGAGGCTTAGAAGACAAACCACAGAGAAACCTACCCCTTTGCAATTTTTCTGTGAAGTACAGTTTGTTCACGTATGCACACATATGTGCACATCTCTGTCTCACCCCAGGGCAGGCCAAATCATCTATTGACACCTGTCCCAGCCTGTGTGTCCCTCACACTGTCCCCTGTCCTTTGGTGCTTCCCAGGGGCCCCTTTGAGCTGGCTTTTGGGGTGTAGGGGAGCTCCCTGGATGGGAAGTGAGGCCTCGGGTTAGCTAGAGGCCTCCCACCAGGCTCTGTGAGCAGAGAGCCCTGTGGCTATGTGACGTTTCCTGAGCCCACAGGACAGTCCTGGTGGCTGGCATCAGTGTCCACGTCTGGGGCCGAGCCTGGGTTGTTCTCAGGCTGTGGAGCCTCACAGCCCTGTCTTGCCTCTCCTACCCCATGTGTTTGTAAATACTCTGGCTTCCTTTGGCCCTGAGGAGGTTTTTAAATGTGTTATTTACTTCTCTAACTATGACAATTGCTATAAAATAAAAATTTAGAAAAATGATTGTTTCAGCTGCAGGGCGGGAGGGTACCCAGATCTTCCTTCACAGCACACTCTGAGGCAGCATCTGCAGTGTCCAGGCCGTTTATGGCCTGTTAGGCTTCCAGTGGACCCAGGCTGGGGCTGAAGGCGGGGTATGCTTCCTGAACTTTCTGCGAGAGGGGCAGAGAGAATTGTCCTGAAGTTAAATTCAGCTTCAGCTTAGACTGTGCATCCTGGACCAAAACGGGAAGCTCCGGGCACTATCTTGGCAGTGTTTGGTGAGCACCTTCAGTATGTATACATGTCAGTGACACGGAAAGTGCAGCAGTGATAGTAAGTGAGTAGCTTTGTTGCTCCGTGGGTTCCTTTCCCTTCTGTCCTCCTGGTTTCATTCCATCACTGGATAAAGGATAGAGGGGAGAGAGATCCCTGAATCTAATTTTTGTTACTTCTCTGACCATGACTACTAACAAAATTGCAACCAACCCTCCCTGAACGGCTACCAACCACCCTGCCTTTCAGGGCCCTAGCATTTATGTACCCTCTGAAAAGTTCCCAGAATTCTAAACACACAATTGTAGAAACTGCAGCTGGCAAAACCACACCCCAGCTAGAGCACGAGACAAATCACAGTAGCTGCTGTGGACAATCTGAAGCAGCCCCATATCCCATACCTGGGATTAAAATGAAAACACATTCTTATATTTCTGTGTTTTTAAAGAAATCAAATTTCCAAAATTGTCACTACAAGCATGTCACAGAAGGCCAGGGCTTGGGTAGGCACAGGATTGAGCTCACCAGGTTTTTTAGATGCCTGGGGAAGCTCCAGATAGACAAGCCAGAGAATTCTAAGTTAACTGGGCTAGAGCACAATGGGGTGGGTACTAGGAGTGGTCTTAGGGCCAAGTAAGAGTTGATGCTGAGGTGGCTGTGGGAGGTATACCAAACATACTGGCTAGTATGAATACCAGCGCCAGCAGAACAGTGTCTGCTCTGCCTTCAGACCCTGTCATATCAAGAACTGACCACCAAGCACAGCCAGCATTCCCACTTTTGGATACAGCACTCCTCCCTTTCAGCAGTTTCCTTTCTGATCCCCCACCCCCACCCCCCAGCAACTCTGGAGTCCCCTCAAGTTCTAGCAGCCCAAGCCATTCTCTTCTAAAAGATCTGTCACTTTGTTTGAAACCTAAATAGCTTCCTGTGACACCCCAAGTCAAAGCTGATGTCCTTAGAGCGCCCCCTCAGACCCTCCCTGGGCTGGCTGTTACTGTCCAGCCCTATTCCACTACTCCTGGTACCACTTGCTGCTAGGGTCTTCTTGCTCTTCCATGGACATGTGAGCATGCTCACACCCTAAGGCTTTAACTTCCCTCTGGTCTCTAGACCTTCCCAGGACTCCTTCCTCCCACTTCCTTCTTCAGACTCCTGTCCCGATCCAAAGAAACATCTTTGTGAATCTGAAGGAAGGGCAGTGATTTCTTGCAACCACCACTCCTTGCAGTGCCATGTTGTCACTCCTGTCTTCTGGCTAGACCATAAGTTCCCTAAGAGCAGAGACAGAAGAGGGCAAGCGCTGCTTCTCACTGGTCCTTCCATGCCCGACAGAGGACACAGTAAGGAAACTGTCACAAGCTGTCATTCATGAATGAACATCCAAGACTATTTTAGGGGCTGAGAGTCTACAAATAAACAAGACAGACAATCTTTAGTTCATCCTCTGAAGCTCAGTGTCTAAAACAAGATATTTAATAGGTTACATAATTATCTATGAAATGGAAGAGGGGAGAGAAAAGAAAGATTCCACTCAGCAAATCAAAGTGAGAACTCTTATCCAAGATTAAATAAAAGAGTCATTCCAGAGTGCCTGTCACTTCTCTGAAATGACTGGAGGGCAGAGGGAAATCTACACATGCAAGTGAACACAGCTTGGTGTTCAGAACTTCCTAGGTTATCAGAGGGGAACCACCTCAATATTTACCACCAAGGGTTGTGAACCTCCTACTGCTGTGAAATCTAGCACTCGCCTGTAGCCTCTGGAGATAAAACCATTGTCTGCCATGCTAATGGTTTAACCATAAGGAACCCAGCCTCATATGATACAGGAGGATCAGGCTGTTTTTACAGCCTCTGAGATGTTCAGTCTGGGGTCTTCGTGTCCTTTCCTGTCCAAGTTCTTCATTCTAGACTAATTCAATATAAAGAGTTCTAATTGGGCTGGTGAGATGGCTCACATGGTAAGAGTACCTTACCCCCAAGCCTTATGACTGGAGTTGGGTCCCTGGAACCTACAAGGTAGAAGGAGAGAACTGAGTCCTCTGATTTGTCTTTTGACCTTCATATTCCCTCTGCAGCCTACATGTGCCCCACTCCAATAAATAAACAAACAAATAAATAAATATTTTTTAAGAAAGTTCCAGTTGATATTGAATTTTAGAAGGAAGTTCCCTTTCTGTGCAAAATGCTTCTGAGTCCTGTGCAGAATTCTTCAACTCCTTGCCAGTCTCTGATAAACACAGCAAGACAAAGAGTACTGGAAGGAGCAATTTCAAAAGCAAACTTGAAGGTTCTGTCTGCCATCTAGTGGTGGTTCCTGGTATTCAGACACAGAAGACGCAAATAGCCAGGAAGACAATGGACAGGCTCTCCCAGTGGTTCTCAACCTTACTAATGCCCTGACCCTGACCCTTTAATGCTCTTCTCATAGTGACATGACTCCCTAACCATTAAATTATTTATTTGCATTGCTACTTCATAATTGTAATGTTGTTACTGTTATGAATTGTAATGTAAATATGTTTTCCCGTGGTCTTATGTAACCCCTGTGAAAAGGGCATTTGATTCCCATAAAGGAGTCGAAGCCCACAGGTTGAGAACCACTGCCCTATCCTAAAGCTATACATAGTGAAATAGCATCAGAAATTACACAGGCCTGGAGAGATGGTGGCTGTCAAGAGTCTTCTTCCAGAGGATCTGAGCTTGGTTTTCTTTCTTTCTTTCTTTTTTTTAATTGGATGTTTTATTTACATTTCATATGTTGTCCCCTTACCCCATCCCTCACCCACCCAGGAACCCCCTATCCCCTCATCCCTCCTCCTTCTTCTCTGTGGATGTAGCCTCTACCTACCCCCCCCACTCCCACCTCCCCACTCTCAAAATTCCCACCCCCTGGTCAAGGTTCTCTTCTTCCACCTATGCCCAGCAGGGCCCTTCACTCTTACATATTCAGCTAAAGCCCTGGATCCCTCCCTAAGTGCTCCCAGGCTGGTGGTTTAGACCCTGGGAGCTGTGGTTGGTTGGTATTGTTGCTCTCCTCATGGTGCCGCAAATCCTTTCAGCTCCTTCAGTCTTCACTCTGACTCCTCCATTGAGAACCTCATGATCAGTTCAATGGCTAGTTGTGAGCATCTGCCTCTGAATATGTCTGACTCTTCAAGACCTCTGAGGAGACATCCATATCAGGCTTTTATCAGCATGCACTTCCTGACTTCCACATCAGCATCTACCTTTGGTAACTGCACATGGGTTAGATACTCAAGTGGAGTGGTCTTCAGACGGCCCCTCCTTCAGTTTCTGTCCCTCACATTGTCTCCATATTTGCTCCCTTGAGTATTTTGTTGCTCCTTCTAAGAAGGACCGAATCACCCCCACTTGGTCTTCCTTCTTTATGGGCTTCATGTGGCCTGTGAGTTGCATCTTGGGCATTTCAAGGTTCTGGGCTAATATCCAATAATCAGTGAGTGAATACCATGTGTGTTCTTTTGTGACTGAGCTTGGTTTTCAACACCCAAGTCAGGTGGCTCACGGCAGCTCACAGCTCCAGCTACAGGGTGTCTTCTGGCCTCCTTGAGTGCCTGAGTATGCACACATAGTACTCAAATAAGTGTGTAGAAGCAGAAGGGCAACAAAATGGAAAGGGGCAGGCAGTGTACAGGTCTTCTAGCTGTGCAAGTTCCTTTGCAGGGGAGGGAAACGAGAAATCTCACTCACAGGGGTAAAAAGGGAGGTAGAGTCCAAAACTGCCATTCCACTCTGGGAAAGCTGGACCCTAGACTATAGGACAGAGAAGAATTTCAGGAGAGTCAGAGTGAAGTAAGGTTATCATATTTAAGGGGAAATGAGGGAGGGTATACACTTCAGGTGGAAGCCTTGGAGAGAGCTCCCCTTAGGCACATGATTCTGTGGACACCCTTCCTTCCTTCCTACCTTCCTTCCTTCCTTCTTCCCTCCCTCCCTTCCTCTCTCCCTCCCTCCTTCCTTCTCTCTCTCTCCCTCTTTCCCTTTGCTTATTTGTTCCTCCTCCTCCTCTTCCTCCAAGACGAGATTTTACTGCCTGCCCTTAGCAGGTCAGGGACTTTGTGTGGAAGAGGCTGGCCCCAGACATCCAGGAGGTCCTTCTGTCTTTGCCTTCATGTGCTCTGTGATACAGAAGTGAACCAACAAGCCTGGCTTGGTGCTATGTCAATTACATTGTCCAAAGCATGCAGTTTACAACACACTTTTAGATTAAGCAAGATTTAAAATGAAGTGGGGATGTAGAGGGTACTCGCTGCTCTTCCAAAGCACCCGGGTTTGGTTTCAAGAACCCACATGGTGACTCACAATCACCTGTAACTCCAATTCCGGGGACTCCAAGGGCACCAGGCAAGCATATGGTGCACATACATACATACATACATACATACATACAAGAAAACAAAAAATTCAGAAATACTAAAAAATAAATATTTTTGAAATTTAAAATTAAGTGTAAAACTATTTTTCCTTAAGGAATTTCCCTTTGCAGATGAAATTGTAAGGTAGTTTATAAGGTAATTTGTTTAGCTGTAGGGATAAGAGAGGGCTGTTGGCTTAACTCAAAGGCCATGAACATTCTGGTTCTGGTAAGCATGGTGTGTTTATCGTTTTGGCATCCTTGCTCATGACATTTATAGGAATGGAGAAACTGTAAGCTGTTTTAATTTATCAGTTGTGTTGCAGTTTCTGATTCTCACTCAGATTCTGGGCTGTGGGGCTTCTTCCCTGGCCCATGTCCCTATAGTTTTTACTCTCTTTCCATCAGCCAAGGTAGTCCCAGTGAAAAGCATCCACAGTCTTACCAACATGACCAGCCTCTGGTCCTCACACACCTCAAATCCAGTAGATTTTGGTGACATGGTGAGTCTTCTGGTGGATCAGGCCAGCGGTGGGAAAGAGGCTCATTTCTCAGAGAGCCAGAGTTGTGCATCATTTTGAGACAGAACCGATTGATCAAGACAGATATTCCCAGAGAACAGAGAACAAAGAAAAATGCCACAAGCCAGGGAACCAGGAGTCAACCAGCCATGACCCCAGGGCAAAAGGCAGTCACTGGAGGTAGCCATGACTTTGGTGGTGAGATGCCAAAGATTGCAGTTTCCAATTCCACGTTAACTAGTCCTAGATTTCAATTTCCAATTCCATGTTAACTTTCTCTTTCATGGAGAAAGCTTAGGTCGGTCATGAAGCACGGGTAGCCTCATTATCGGTGGCTAGTGAGCCTGTCACCTCAGGAAAACCATGGAGGCTGATATTTCCCAGTCCAGCATCAGCCAGTGGGCTAGATTCTGAGCCGGCCTGTCTGCTGTGCGGTTCACTGCCCTAGTGACATGGACAGCCAAAGCTCTGCAGGCTTCTTGGCATGTGCAGCTTCAGCCTTCTAGCGGGGTATTCAGTGCTGAGCAGGTCCTGAAAGTGGGGAGTCTGCATGTCCAGATCTGTGTGTGCTCATCTTCCTTCCCCTCCTGGGGAACCTAACTCAGGAGGGTGGAGAATCTGCCCGACTCCCCCCAACCCATGCAAAGGTAAGTGTGGCCACAGAGGCTCTTGGTATACAAAGGAAAGTTAACTGTCCTAATTTGCTTTCCTGTTGCTGTGATAAGCTGTGATCAAAAGCAGGTCAGGGTTCAGGGAGGGGTTTGCTTCAGCTTACACCTCCTGGTAACAGTCTGTTGTTGAAGGAAGTAAGGGCAGAAACTCAAGGCGGGAAATGGTTGGAGAAACCTAGGAGGAAGGCTGCTGACTGGCTCCATCTCTGGCTTGCTCTTGCTTGCTCTGTCAGCTTTCTGTACAGTCCAGACCCAGCTGCCTAGGCATGGTGCCACCCCCTGTAGGTGTAACCGTTAGTCAAAATGAGGCTCAAAGCCACAGCCACAGGCTGATCTGACCAAGGCAGTTGGTTCCCTCTTCCCAGGTAACACTAGGTTGTCAAATTGACAATACAAACTAACCAGGAGAGCTATCAAAGAGAAGACATCTCTGGTGGACATCTGGACACTTGATCAAATCACAAGAATGTTCTATCATTTTAGAGGACTCTGAACAAAGCTTTATTTTTATTTGTATTCCCTTTCTTTCAGTTATTATTATTATTATTATTATTATCTATTCTTATCTCTTGTATCCCCCCTTCTCTCTTGAGATGGGATCTTTCTACATAGCCCTGACTATCCCGGAGCTCACTGTGTAGAGCAGGGTAGCTTCTCACTCAGAGATCTGCCTGCACTTCGCACGAGCTAGGAGAGTGCTAAGCTTGAAAGCATGTAGCACTCCTCCTGTCTCCTCTCCCTCTTTATAGCATCCTTCTCCACGCTTTCACCTTTCTTCTATTTCACCTTGTGCTCTCCCTCACCCACAGCTCCACAGACTTGCTGAGGGGATGAACACACAGCCCCATGGGCACACAGAAAGCTGGTGTCTTACTTATGTTTCTATTGCTATGGGAAGACACCATGACCAAGGCAGTTTATGAAAGAAAGCATTTAATTGAAGGCTTGCTTAGATTTTCAGAGGGTGAGTCCATGACCATCATGGCAGGGGGCATGGCAGCAGGCAAGGCATGGTGCTGGAGCAGTGGGTCGGAGATTACATCCTGATCCCCAAGTTGGAAGCAGAGAGAGATCCTACTGGAACGGTGTGGGCTTTTGAAATCCCCAGGGACACACCTCCTCCAACAAGGCCACACTTCCTAATTCTCAAATATTTATGCCCATGGGGGGCATTTTTTATTCAAACCACCTCCACTGATATTATGATCCGGGCTCTTGGATGGGGAAGCTGCAGCATTATTGCATACAGATATAAATGAAGAGCCGGGGTTTATGCTATATAGCCGGACCAAGGAGACAGGCGTAGCTAATCTCAATAGAAGCCTCTGTAGGGGAGTAGCCTTTAGGTCATGAATATCATAAACAGCTCTTGCTATGGTGGGCATTTTTAGCACACATACTCAGACCATAAAGGAAGACTGCTATCCCTCTGAGCTTCCCCCAGGGAAGATTTAGCCATTTCCATGGGGCTGAGGCATTGGAATCCTTGGCATAACTGTGCCATGGCTTGGTTGACACAGTCATTGAAGACTTCGTTCTCCCCCCACACTGCTTCTTCCTGTTTCTCTGTTCCAGCCGCCTCATTTATACACCTACCCTAAAGGACTGTGTGTGTGTTGCTACACATGTCTGTGCTTACACATGCCTCTGTGTGCATTCAGTGGCAAGAACAGTACCTTAAAGGTCTTCCTTTCTCATGAGTCACCATATTGCCTTGAGGCAGGATCTCTCGCTGTACCAGGTCATCAGGTTTGGCTAGCCTGGCTGGGCGTCGAGCTCTCAGGATCTGCCTGCCTCTGGCCCCAGTGCTGGGGTTACAGGGACTAGCCATGCCTGTATTTATGTCAGTGCTGAGGGTTACTCACCCAGATAGCTTCCCAGCCCCCACTGTGAAAATTAGAATCTCTTCCATGACAATTTCATACATGGACACAATACATTCTGGTCACATACTCTACCATCTCTTTCTGTTGTCATTTTTTTGTTGCTTTTGCTTTATGACCTACTGGGTTTATCCAAGGACAGTCCCATGGGCATGGGTGTGGAGCTGCCATCTGGAACAGAGTAACTCACCAGAGTAACTCACCATCACTGAAGACATTGACTTCCTGTCTCCATTAGCTTACCTGAGTGGAACAGGATCCCATGAGCCTCCCCCCCCCCCATCTGTGACTGTTTACAGGCTGTCCTTGTGCAGGTCCTATGCAGGCAACCACATATGTTCATGAGTGTCATAACCCATATCATAAGATAGCATTCCATGGCCCTCCTGTCTGGCTCCTACATTTCTTCTGCATTCTCTTCTGTGATATCCCCTGATCCCTGGAGCTAGTGATGTGGGTGTGTCATTTAAGGTGGAACAGTGATGTGAGTGTGCCATTTAAGGTGGAATAGTGATGTGAGTGTGCCATTTAAGGTAGAACTATGATGTGGATGTGCCATTTAAGGTGGAACAGTGATGTAGGTGTGCCATTTAAGGTGGAACAGTGATGTGGGGGATCATTTAAGGTGGAATACTCAACAGTCACTTGCTCTCAGCACTTTCCAGCCACAGATTTCGGAATTAACCATGGTGTACTACAAAGAGAAGCTTCTTTGATCATGGCTGACAGTAGCACTAGTCCATGGGTATACATATAAATATTTAGGAAGCAGCTTGGCAACATACACACTTAGTAAAACTAAGTAGATTCAGCCCTAGTGCCATGACCACTCTGCTCATGGACCCTTGACCATGTCTTTAGTACTAGGAAAAAACACTCTTCTGTAGACTGGGATTCAGAGCCAATCAAAAATCAGTTGGTTACACCATAACAATCACGTCACATGGCACCAGTAAGTTCTATTGCTTGACAAGTTGGCATTGTAGCATGTAAAGTTCAAAGTTAGGGGGAAAAAAGATTTCTGGTTTTTCTCCCCCAGCTGCCTGTTCATAGCACTTTCCAGCACTGTGAAGGGTAGCCAGCCATCAGGGAAGGGGCTTCTGGTCCAGCTCCAGCATATCCTCCAACCAACATGTGTGATGCCTCCTGCAGTATGCATTTTCTCACCAGACAGTTCTGGTGGGCACCATCAGTGGCATGGTGGGAGCTTTGGAGCCTTCATGGCTGGCCACTTTCACACCTGCTACAAGGCTTGTTGTGGAGTGACTCATGTTTTCTGGGATTGGTAGTATCCTCCAATGTGTAGTGCCCCTGTTCAAAGTTGGTTTAAAAAGCTGTGCTTTAAGATTATCTTATAAGGCAGTGGGTTTCCATGTGCCTTCTTCACACAGTCTTGGTTTCTGTTTAACCCTCCCCCCGGTGTTCATCCACCTCCATCCCCTCTTAAGCTCCAGCACTCGGTAGCGGTTTCTATTTTCATAGCACACATGTTCTATAGTGGTCCCCAGTAAGGCTGCCTCTGCCCCTGCCAGGGACCCGTTCTCCCTCTAAGATCTTCACAAACATTCTAGTTAAACTAGCAAATCTGAATGGAAGCTGTGCTGAACCACATATGAGGGAACGTGTGGCTTTTGGGGCCTGTGTTACTGTGTTCTCTGTTGTGGGATAAAAACCATGTTCAAAGGCAACTTGGGGGGAAACGGGTTTATTTGGCTGACAAGTCATATATCCCTAAAGGGCACCATATCCCTGGAACTGGAGTTACAGATGGTTGTGAACTGCCATGTGGATGTTGAGAACTGAACCCAGAGCCTCTGAAAATGCAGTTAGTGCTGTTAATTAGGAAGCCATCTCTTCAATCCTTGTAGAGGGAATTTTAATTGAGTACTTGTTTTTACCAGGTTTGTCTTGGGGATGCCTGTGAGGGATTGCTTTGATTGATGAGTGATATAAGAAGGTCTGGCCCACCGAGGGAGGCACCATCCTCTAGTCATGTGGCTCTGAGCTGCATGAGAGAGCTAGAGAAGGGCAAGCTGGAGATGAGTCAGGGAGTAGGCCAGCAGGTTCTTCCATGGTCTTCACTCCAGGTTCTTCCCTTGAATTTCTGCCCTGATTTCTCCCACTGATGGGTTGTGACCTGGGTGTAACACACCAAGTAAAGCCCCTGCTCCCACCAAGTTGCTTTTTTGTCAGTGTCTAGTCCAATAGAATGAAACTAGACAAGAAGGGACCTCGGCACGACAACCAAGTATTCCTAATGGATCCTATAAACCAGACCATCCGGGGTTTGTCTCGGGGTTTGCAGTATTGTCTTCAGGGAGGATGATTATTGTAATTAAATATCTGCTTATACATAACTCAAAAAGTTGCTGTGTTTATCCTCATGTCCTACAGCCTCATGATCCAGACTGTGACAAGCTTACAAGTCCTTCCTGGGCCAGCAAGATGACTCAGCAAGTAGAGGCACTTGTCCCTAAGCACGATAAGCTGGATTCAATCCCCATGACTCATATGATGGAAGGAGAGAACCGACTTCTACAAGCTGTCCTCTGACTCGTGTGCACATGCCCCTCACATAGGCAAATGGAATTTTAAAAAAAATTCCCAATTCAAGCAGTTCTGGTGCTAAGTAGTCCCCTCTTGTCATGGTTTTCTTGTTTGTTTTTTTGTTTGTTTGTTTTTTAATTGGGCCATTGGTAAGGCCCCATCTGCATATTGGACCTTGGATTTTCCCTTCTGTATTATAGATCAGGCTAAGGGCTGTCTTCTATAGCTTTTCCCCTGTTCTTCTCCTTTTTGCTCCCCTGTTCCTCTTGTGGGTTCCAAGTGTTTGGAGCCCAGGAAGGTCTTTTGAGTATAGGTTCTCTCCATTCCTTACGGGTCCCCAGCCAAAAGAAATGACAAACCAGCAGCCTGAGAGACGACTCAGGGGCCAAGAGCACTGGATCCTCTCCTAGAAGACCCAGGTTCAGTTCCTAGCATCCACATGTGTCTCATAACCATCTGTAACTCCGGGGCCTGGAGAGATAGCTCAGTGGTTAAGAGCGCTGACTGCTCTTCCAGAGGTCCTGAGTTCAATTCCCAGCAACTATACGGTGGCTCACAACCATCTGTAATGGGATCTGATGCTCTCTTCTGGTGTGTCTGAATAGAGAAAAAGTGTACTCATGCATAAAATAAATAAATAACTCTTAAAAAAAAAGAACTATCTGTAACTCCAGTTCCACACTGTCTTCTGACCTCTGAGGACACCGGGACTGGGCATAGACATGGTGCATGGCCTTGCTTGAGTCTGTGCTCTGCTTCTCCATGAGGAATTCTGCTCGATCACCCCTGGGTCACATCCCTGCCTCTGCTGCTGCATGGAATGAATGGCTCCCAGTGCCTGGGTGCCCTACTGGTTCACCGACAGCCTATTCCATGCCTCTGCCACCATGTGGAGTGGCTCTCTGCACTTGGACACTCTACTCTGGGGTCGCCTGAAGACTGGCTCTTTCTGTGTTTGCATTCTGCTACATATAAAGTTTTAAAATATGCATCTCCATTGCTCATTGTAGGGCTATATGCACAATGGGAAAGGGTCTTTTAGTGGATTTCTAAAATGCATTTATAGACACAGGTAAACTGAGTTACTTTCTTTGATTTCACAAGTGAAGTTATATATGTACATCTATTTTTTATAAAGATATATCTTTTATATATCTTTCATATATCTTTTCTAGTTCCACAGTCTGTTTTATAAGCTCACATTTCCTACTGCCCTAATGTACCTCATGTGCAGAGCAGGCCCGACTACTTTAGATGAAGCATCTCATAGGGCACTTATAGACGTAGTCAGTTGTGGAGACAGGAGGAAATGTGGCAACTTATTTCTTCCCATATAAGGTGTTTGTGTGTGAATCCCCTTCAACTGTAGTAAACATACAATTTTCTATCAACACAACCCATGTGGCCCTCCTAGCCCTCAGGGATCACTGGCTGATGAGGAATGTGGCCAGTTGGGCCACTAGGGAATGGAGTAGAGGCGACTTTGGAAGCCCTGTGAGTACATACTGTAGTGATGACACACAGGGACCAGCTGTGGGGACACAGATCAACTTTACTGGGGTGATTCAAGGGTCATGTAGTTTTGAGGATGGGGAAAGGGTATGAATATCCAGGGTGGGAAAGGCCATTGGCTGAGGCTTGAGGTACTGAGATGCCTCATTAGCTTGGGGAGGGATTCCAGGAATCTCAGGTGCTAGCTGCCGAACCAACACTACATGACATTCTACAGGGAGAGGTGTATGGGGGGGGTGGTTGAACTCCTCAGACAAATTCAGAGAAGGAGAAGCCCTACTGGTAAAGGGAGGCCACCATTTTGCACTGAGCCCAGAAGGCTATCAGGACAGTGGTAGATCAACCTTAGTTTGCAGGGAAACCAACCGCTATTTATTCAACAAAGTCTTATATTCACTACAAGAATGAAGCTTGTTAGCCAAAGTCATCCGAAAGGGGAGAAAGTCAATTGAGAAAATGCTTCCATAAGATCCAGCCAGTCTTAATTAATGATTGTTGAGAGAGGGGCCATTGTGGGTGGGGCCATCACTGGGCTGGTGGTCCTGGGTTCTATAAGAAAGCAGGCAGAGCAAGCTGTGAGGAGCAAGCCAGTAAGCAGAACCCCTCTGTGGCCTCTGCATCAGCTCCTGCCTCCAGGTTCCTGCTCTGTGTGAGCTCTTTCCTGACTTCCTCTGATGATGAACCATGATGTGGAAGCAGAAGCTGAATAAGCCCTTCCCTCCTCAAGTTGCTTTTGATCATGCTGTTTCACCACAGCAATAGGAACCTTAACTAAGACCGCATAGAGTAGATCTTTTATTTACCATTATTTTATTTACCATTTGCTTTAAAAGCGCATACCACTCACCTCTCAAGACAGACATATCGTATTGAAAATCGTGCTTCTCAGAGCAAAGATCACAGAGAGTGGCATAAATATGATGCAGTCTTCCATTCCATGAAAGAGGCTGTGTTTAATACGTTGTGAAAAAAGATATATCTATTTTTATTTTATGTGTATGAGTGCTCTACCTGAATATATGTACACGTACCACACATGTGCCTGGTGCCCACAGAGGCCAGAAGAGGCTATCAGTTCCCCTGGAACTGGAATTGTGGGTGGTTGTGAGCCAGCACATGAGTGTTGGGAACCAAACCCTGGTCTTCTGAACGAGCAATAAGTACTCTTAACTGTGGATTCATTGATCCAGCTGTTTAATTCATTGTAACCAGCTCAAGCAGACTTTTATAAGGACATGTTCCCAGTGACTCAGTGTAGGTCTTTTTATACTATGGGGAAAGTTGCTTCTTAGACTGTTTCTAAAAGCATGACACATGGATGAGAAGAAAGCACATTCTTCCATTCTGTGACAGAGTGCATCTCTGAGGTGATTTTCACGTGCTGCAGATGCTGATTTGTAAGCAGACATTTGTTGCTCAGTGTCAGCACGTGTAAGCCTGAGAGAAAGAGTGTTTCTAGCTTCTGTGTGGTTCGGTTCCCCATGGCACGGACAGCTTCTACTCTGCCATACACATTTCTTGTTGCTCAACTGCAGCCTCTACGGTTCGGGCTTAGATAATTTTCAGAACACAGGCAGAGGAATGGAAGATTATGCGGCACATTCTTCCATTGTACAAGAGAACTTTCTGATCATACATCCGTCACCTAGCACAAATACATTCTACTTGGTAAGTCCATTTCCCGTATTCAGTGGAGACCTGTACTCATTACTGATTAAGAAGTTTCTCATGTCATTTCTAAAATGCATTCACACGTATGGGTATGTATGTGGTATGTTCTCAAATTCCAGAACAGAAGTTTGTGTATCATGTAGTTTTCCTCTATTATAAACAGATTGTTATATAAGTAAGCATTCCCAAAGGCTGCAGGTGTCTTCTGTACATTCCAGGACAGGAGGCGCCATGGGAAAACATTAAAAAATCATTAGCATTTAATTTAACATACAAAGTAATGGGTTTCATTACAGCATTTCCTTTTTAAAGATGCTTTTATTTTTATTTTTAATTATGTGTATCTTTGTCTGTGCACAGACGTGTGCATGTGAGTGCCCACCGAGGCCAGAGAATCCCTGGGGCTGGAATCATAGCATTTGCGAGCTGCGTGATGTGGGTTCTGGGAACTGAACTCAGGTCCTCTGCAAGAGCAGCAAGTGCTCTTACCCACTGTCATCTGTCTAGAGGGTCATCCCTCTAGTGGGTCATCCCTCTAGTGGGTCACCCCTCTAGTGGGTCACCCCTCTAGTGGGTCATCCCTCTAGTGGGTCACCCCTCTAGTGGGTCATCCCTCTAGTGGGTCACCCCTCTAGTGGATCACCCCTCTAGTGGGTCACCCCTCTAGCACCTCATTATGGCATCTTCATATGTAGAAGCATACTTTAATTCATCCATCTCCCACATATTCTCTCCTGTCCCCCTTTCTCCCTCCTTGGTGGAACCTCTTCAAAATACCCTGACTTGTACATCCATGGAATGTGTACTCCATGCCCCTCCTGTCACCCTGCCCCGGACTCCACATGTGAAAAAAAAAAAACCAACATAGGTTTTATCTTGTTTTGCTTAACATGATGCTTTCCATTTGCATCCATTTTCCAGCCAATGTCATGATTTCATTTTTCTTTTGTTTTTCACTCAAGCCATGTTTATTCAGTATTGTGCTTTTGCTTTGGGTGGGGGAGGGGATGAGAAGGAAGTGTCTCCTTGGAGTCTCCTAAGTGTACAAGGACTGGATGGCATGGCCAGGCAAATCAGATGGAAGGCCCCCAAGACTCTGTTTTTCTACTGATTTCTACAAATGAAATCATAGCTGTATAAGTGACCAATCTAAGGTTCCTGATAAATGCCAGTTGTTTTCTAGTTGGCTTCCCCCCACAGGCTACAGACATCTAGACATCACTATCTTTCTCCTTTTCCAGAATGAAACTCACTTAGCAAACTAGAGAACTCCTACTACAGTACGGTGAATACATAATACAGCTGGTAAGCTGTCTCCCCATCCTCCCCATCCACTAAGCCAGGAGTGTGTGGAGAGTAGAATTTCCTGACTTCTCCAACTTCTCAGAGGTCTAGCCAGCTTGTCCTGGCAGATTCCACATGGAAGGCTGTGGGCTGCAAGTTTCTAGTGCACAGTCCGTTCTTTTTGATGATGGTAATTGTAGGGAAAGAATCACACATGTGTGCTGATTTCTAGGGCTGTCTTCAGGATTTCAACAGCTTTGCTGTGCTCAATATCTTGGAAATCCACATCATTTGCAGCTAGAACTTGGTCCATTTCTTGAAGTCTTGCTCAATGTGCATCCAAGTCTGGAGTCACCTTGAAGATGAAGATGCTTAGCTGGGGGTCCTTTCCTCCTCAGATGTTAAATCCCAACTGACCACCAGAAAGCTTCTTCAGTGTGACAATTCGGGACAGAAACTGGGTCAACTCATTGTTGTAGTCTGGGTGCCACATTCTCTTCCAGATTCAGGTCCTGAAACCTGCCTGAATCCCCGGCTCGCGACCACTTAACTCAGCGCTACCTCACTAGCAACAAGGCCTCCCTCAGCCACAGCCAATTCAGCGTTGGAACTGGAACTGGAGGCCGATCCCACTTTTCTTTATGGTTAAATAAAATCCTTCGATTTATATCCATGTTGTTTTCTTTCTTTAACACATTTAAATTAATTTTTAGAAATCCCACACAAACATAAATATAGTTTGGTCATACTCACCCCACTCATTCCTCTAACTCTTCCTAGATCCACTCCTAACCCTCTCTCATCTTCCTATCCCCTATTCCTTTTCTCTTTAACAGCTGCTTGTGTCATGGTACTGTGGGTCTCTTAAAGAAAACCAACTCATCTCATACTGGTGGCACACACCCTTAATCCCAGCATATGGGAGGCAGAGGCAGGAAGATCTCTATGAGTTTGAGGCCATCTTGGTCTGCAGAGCGAGTTCCAAGACAGCCAAGGCTACACAAAGAAATCTTGTCTTGAAAAACAAAATAAAATTTGAAAAAAAGAAAGAAAAAGAAAACTGACCCCCCCCATACACACACACAGAGAGAGAAGCCATCAGTTGTCAATAGCTTCTCATTTAGCAGTGGGGACACATGAGTGCATTCTCATGCCATGCTGGAATGTTGACTGGCAGGTCTTGTGCAGTTGACCACAGATGCTGTTCTCCTGCTGTTTCCAGAGGACAGTGTTTTAGTCTGGTCTCCCCCAACCTCTAGCTTGTATAATTTTCCATCTCTTTTTCTATGATGATTCACAAGCCTTGTAGGGAGAGGAGTGTGATACAGACATCCCGTTTGTGGCTAAGCACTCCACTGACACTTTCTGCACTTTGACCCCTTGTCTCTGTACTGATGGATGAATGTCACTGCACAGAGATGTTTCACTGACAAGGTCTGAGAGCTGTATTCATCCATGTGTAGAGAGACACAAATTTAGAAGGCAGCTGAATATTCTATCTACTGAGAAGAACGATGGTAGTAGGTTCCCACTTGGGACCTATGTGCTCCCTGGTCATGGCTTTCTCTCCCATTGAATGATGGGTGAATCATCAATAAAGACTTCAGCACATTCTTCCTAAGGCTTGTCTTTGCATGGAAAAGGTCACTCATGCTAAACTGAGCAAGTGTAATGTACTCTCATATACATGAGTGAATACAGACACATTTGCATGCCATCATACACTGAAATGTTATCCAAGAACACAAAAGATGAAAGCAAATGATACTTCCATTGACCTAAGAAGCTTGAGACAAAATGAAATGTATAAATAGCAGATATATAAATATTATTCAGTCATAAAAGGAACAGCTACCATTAAAAACAGGGCATCTGTTTTTACATGTATTTGTCTTGTCTGGTTGGCAGCAGTAGTATTCTGGAGAGAGGGCATCTGTTTTGGACATTTTGACATTTCCAAGAAAATAGATGTGACTGGAGATGATCATGTTTGGTGAATTAAGCCAGTCTCAGAAAGACAAATGTCCTGTTTTCTCTCATTTGTGGTTCCTGGGTTTTCTTTTTTTTCTTTTTTCTTTTTATTCAATATTTTATTTATTTACATTTCAGATGCTATCCCCCTTTCCCATCCCCCCCACATTAATCCCCTATCCCATCCCTCTGCCTCATTTTTTGCCTTTATACTGTTTAAATTACATGCAAGTATTAAGGTCAGTTCTAGGTTGAGGAACTAGCAATACAATAGATGCAAATAGTCCAGGAACAAGGAAGACAATAAACCCAGATAATCAAAGAACATGCACGACAATAAACAGAGTCCCGTGATCACTCCTGTGATCACTATTTCTAAGGGCTTATCAGGATGATCAAAATATCTGAGCCTACTTCCCTGTCCTAGCCCAAAGTCATTTTCATGCCTGAAGCCTATTTCTTCGTTCTAGCCTAAGCTTTAGATTTCTGCCTGAAATACTTCTTTGTTCCAGCCCAATGTCAGATTCCTGCCTGCAGTCCATTTCTTTATCCTTGGCCTATGTCAGATTTCTTCCAAGCAGCCCATTTTCTTGTCCTTGGCCAATAACAGATTCCTGCCAGACAGCCTCAAAAGTTCTCCACATCTCCCCCTTTTTATTGTATAAACCAGACTAAGCTTGTCTTAGGTTGTTCTGACAAGAAAACCTTCCTTACCCATCATGGAATATACATTATCATAAGCAATGCACTTCTGTCTTAGGTTGGTAAGGCTCTGTGCAGAATCTTACCCATCCTTGGCTTGCCAGCCTGTTAAATTAATAACTCTGTCTGGGAGTCCATTATCAGTTTCAAGTCATGTACTTTGGCTGTCGGTTCCTGGGTTTTCTAAAGTGGCATAAACTCATGCATGTATGTGTAAGATGCAAGTAGACATGAACCCATCTATTGGGGAAGGAGAAAATGGGAAGGAAAAGAGCTAGAAAACCAAGGGCTGGAGGAACAGGGAGGGATACGCTCAGCGTGCTACATATCTATATAAATGTGTGTGTGTGTGTGTGTGTGTGTGTGTGTGTAAATTAAAAAATAAACTTAGTAGTATTTGAAAATAAAGATACCTATGAGCCATGTCCCTGTTTCCAATAAAAGTCTGTGTGCTCTTGCCTGTATATCACTCCTATGTTTTCAGATCCTATATCTTTTTCTGTCTTGATTGGTACCTGGTGGTGTTTTATTCACCAAATATGATTGTCTCCAGTGGCATCTATTTTCCTGTAAATGTCAAAATTTTATTTTTTTTAAGAGTAAAAACACTCTCTCTCACTCCCCCCCCAATGTGTGTGTATGACAACAGAACTTACCAGAAAACTTGGTAAGGTAGAGCGAGTCTGAGTCCCCAGAAACTTGGGCACACATTTGAGATGGTAGGTGGCTCCCTGCTCCCTGCCAGATTCCTGGCCTGGAATACATGCCACACTTCCCACATAAAGAAATGTGACCTGTGGTCATGTAAGCCCAGAACAGAGTTCTCCATGCTAATGATTTACCTAAAAGCCCTGATGGTTTAGCCAATAATCTCCCATTCCTGGACATTCATCCCTGAAAAAGGTATTTAATCTCTGGTCCACCCTGAGAAGTAGGTACACACTATTTTCCACAATGAACATCCAATAAACAGTTTAAAGCCAAGGACTGTCTACTTCTGCCGTGGGGAGCATGGAGAAGGTCTTCACCTACAGAGCCTCTGCCAAAATCTCCCTTAGCAGGCCTCTCTGAACTTCCACACAACCTCTGCTAACTTCACTGTTGCACTAAGCCAGAGTTCCCAGCCCTGGCCCCAGGCTAGACACTGTCCTCAGCCTGCAGGTCTCCAACAGTCCTTGCCTACTTGTGGCCCCTGGACCCCCGCTCTCCATTCCTGACTTCTCTTTGTGGGTTTTCTGGCAGTGACTAGATGCTCAGAAATCAGAGAATACTAGCTTTGGCTTCCCACATCTCAGACTGTTTTCCCACCCCCTGGTGTTTAGGTGTTTCCCTGAAGTCCAGAACCCAACAGCAGCAGCTTGGGATAAGTGCAGTCAAGCTCTCCACATTTTGCCTCCCCAGTGGCCATGCAAAGTGGAATGAGCCCCCTGCCTTGGGTGTGTGTGTGTGTGTGTGTGTGTGTTGCCAGATTTTCTTTATCCATTTCTCTGTTCTTGGACACCTAGGTTGTTTCCATAACCTAGCTATTGTAAACAGTGCTGCAATAAATATTGACGTGAAACTACCTGAGTGATGTGTGAAACTGGAGTCTTTCAGGCAAATACCCTGGAGAGGTATAGCCAGTTTATACAGTACAGCAATTTTCAGTTTGTAAAGAAAACTCCAGGGGCTGGGAAGCAGTTAAAAGTGTCCATCACTCTTGCAGAGGACCTGAGTTTGATTCCCAGCACCCATGTCAGACAGCTCACAACTGTCTGTGACCCAGACTCATGGGTTTCGACACCCGTGGCCTCCAATGGCTCTTACACACCTGGTGCACAAGAACTCTCATAAGCAAACACACATGAACATAACTAAATATATATACATAGGTTTAAAAATAAAACCTCTATGCTGATTTCCATAGAGACTGAATTAGCACATTGAGTTAACATACATAAATAAGTCAATAAACATAACAATCCACCTAAGTGGACTTAAAAATCACATTGTTGTCTCAATAAATGCAGAAAAGCCTTTGACAAGATCCAGCATGCCTTCATGATAAAAGTCCTAGAGAGTACGACTGAAGGGAGCATGCCTCCATGTAACAAAGGATGTGTATGAGGAACCCACAGCTAGCATCCCCTCTCCTTTTCAATGCACTGCTGGAAACATTAGCTTGTAGGAGAAAATGTGGCCAGCCTTCTTGGCACTCTGCACTTCTAAATAAGAACCATGGCACACCATGAAGGCAGAACACTGAACGCTGAAGGAGCATGAGTAGCTGGTAGCTGGCCTGAAGATGAGTCTGGACTCTGCATGTCTCCTTGAATGTGCTCCTTCCTCATAGAGCCCCTGGTGGTATGAGAACTCACTGTTCAATCCAAGACACTAACCAATCACAGTAGATGGATTGCCATTACATAAGTGGTTGCTCACATGCAATGAACCAGACACTGTCCCCTGAAACTGTCTCTGGAGTGGTTCATCTCCACACCCTTTAATGACCCATGGGCACTGCTATCCTGTCAGGGAGGCACCCTGGTAACAACAGCACTAGCTGGAGTAATAAAACAGGAGAAGGAATTAAAGGGTTACAAATAGAAAAGGAAGTTAAATTATCCTGATTTGCAGTTGGTATAATATTATATATAAGAAATCCCAAAAATTCCTTCAGAAAACTTCTAGAAACAATGAACAACTTCAGCAAAGTGTCAGGGTGCAAAATCAGCTTATAAAAATCTGTAGCCTTGGGCTGGAGAGATGGCTCAGTGGTTAAGAGCACTGACTACTCTTCCAGAGGTCCTGAGTTCAATTTCCAGCAACCATATGGTGGCTCACAACCATCTGTAACCCATTACAGATGCCCTCTTCTGGTGTGTCTGAAGACAGCTACAGTGTACTCATATACATAAAGTAAATAAATATTTTTTAACTCTGCAGCCTTTTTATAAACCTACAGCAAACACACTGAGAAAGATCATAGACACTCCCCCATGCACAATAGCATCAAAGACAATAAAATATCTTGGAATAAACCTAACTGGGGTGGTGAGAGAGCTCTACCATGAATTCTTCAAATCTATGAAGAAAGACACAAGAAAATAGAAAAACATACATGATCACCAATAGATAGAGTTAGTACTGTGAAAGTGACCATCCTAGCAAAAGCAATTTACAGATTCAGTGCAATGCCAATGAAAATATTCATGATGTTCTTCACAGAAATAAAGGGGAAATTCTAAAATTTGTATGGAGCCAGAGAAAAACTCAGCAAGCCAGAGCACCAGGAGTAGGTGACCGATACAGAACAGCCTCCATGTCTTCTGTATATTGGGAGGCTCTTTGTTTTGTTTCAGTACTTTTATCTTATTGGGTTTGGTTTTTATTTACTTGGGTTTTGTTTTTGGAGAGAAAGAATATGACATTGGTAGAGGAGGGAGGATTTGAGAGTTGTGGGATGGGGAAAACATTATCAAAATATATTGTGTGAAGGGATTGGAGAGATGGCTCAGTGATTAAGAGCACTGGCTGCTTTTCCAGGGGACCTAGGTTCAATTCCAGGCATGGTTGCTTACAACTATCTGTAACTCCAGTTCCAGGGCTTTTGACACCTGTCTTAGGGTTTTACTGAGGCAAACAGACACCATGACCAAGGTATTTAATTGGGGCTGGCTGTAAGGTTCAGTCCATTGAGGTAGGAGCTTGGCAACATCCAGGCAGACATGGGGCTGGAGGAGCTGAGAGTTCCACCTCTTGTTCCAAAGGCAGCTAGGAGAAGGCTGACTTCCAGGAAGCTAGGATGAGGGTCTCAAAGCCCATGCCCACAGTGGCACACCTACTCCAACAGGGCCACACCTTCTAATAGTGCCACTCCCTGGGCCAAGCATATACAAACTGTTACAACACCTTCCCACAGATATACAAACATATAATTTCTTTGTGGTGGGATACTCAAAATCCTGTCACTGGCTGTAGGGGCACATGCTTGTAAACTGCACTCTGGAAACAGAAACGGAAGGACTGAGACTTTGAGGTCCATTTTTGGTGAGTTCATGAATTTAGTTTCCAAGTCTTTTATTGAAAATTTTTACATCAGCCAGGCAGTGGTGGTGCACGCCTTTAATCCCAGCACTTGGGAAGCAGAGGCCAGCAGATTTCTGAGTTCGAGGCCAGCCTGGTCTACCGAGTGAGTTCTAGGACAGCCAGGGATACACAGAGAAACCCTGTCTCGAAAAACCAGAAAAAAAAAAAAAGAAAATTTTTACATCTGCACTCATCAGGAAATTGGTTGATAACTTTCATTTTTTGTTGTAAATTTATCCGCTTTTGGCATCAAGATAATACTGCCTTTGCACACTGTCTGCAGTTTCCCTTGATGTTGACTTTCAGGTTTATTTTATCCTGTCAGATAATACAAGGGTTATTTTCTTGTATTTGTTAAGACTTGTTTTGTATTCCAATCTGATATATTTTAGAAAAAGTTTCATGTGATGCTGAGAATGTGTAGTTTGTAATATTTGGATGGGATATCCTAATGATTACTAGGTCTATTTGAGTTACGGTGTTATTTATTTATAAATGTGCGCATGTGCCACGAAGCACTTTTAAAAGCCAGGGGATAAACTGTGGGAGTCAGATTTCTCCTTCAACCATGTGAGTTCTAGTGCTCAAACTCCTTTGGGTTTGGCGTAACGAGTATCCCTACCCACTGAGCCATCTCAACAGCCCCAGTGGTGTCATGTAATTCCAGAGTTTCTGTGCTTAATTTTGTCCTTTTGTCTGAATGATATGTGTGTGATCTATATAGATCTGTATATACACTGATATATATCTATACAATGATGAGAGTGTGATATTGAAGTCAATGGGTTAATCTGTAGCTTTATATAGTGATGTCTTAGTAATCTGAATTTAAAGCATATATACTTGGATATATAATGTCCTTTCTGTGGGTTGTTATCTTAACTAGAGTGACCTTGATCTGTTCTGACTAGAGTCTGAACTCTATTTTGTCAGAGATTAAGATTGTAACGCTTGCTGCATTCTGATTTACTTGGGATGCACACTCCCATCCTCTCCCCCTCACATAGTGTCTCTTTGATGGTGAGGTGTGTTTTCAGGAGGCAGCACAAAGAAAGATCCTTTTTTCCTAATATAATCTGATGATATATGTATTTTTCAGAAAAAAATAAATATCTTCATTTATTCTTTAATAATTTCACATATGTAAACAATGGCTATTGACCATATGGATTTTCAACCCTCCTCAGACTTCACCTGGATGCCCTCCCGACACCCCCCCCTCCTCAGGTTCTTGTCACCTCTACACCCCACATCGGTCTCATTAGGACTGCTTGCTAGGACATGGACTGATCCTGTGGCTCCACGTTATACAGATCTTTTGCGGGTAACTTCTTGAATTTTTCAGGTTATGTGCGTGAATTTCTTTCTGTGGAATACACCTCAAACACACCCAGAAAGTGTTTGGTTACCACTATAACCTTTATGCCATTAATGCTCCAGTGAGCAGCCTAGAGGCTAACAAATGCTGTAGCATTCAGTGTGCAGTGCTGGGTAAAAACCCTGATGATGCCTTTATCCCCAGACCATGAGAGCTAGTCATCAGGAAGGCTATTTTCAGGCTAGTTCTAGCTAGCCTGCATGTTTCTGCATGTCTTGCAGTCAGTTTTGTTGTTTGTTTGTGGGAGAGGTTTTTTGTTTTCTTTTTTTTTTTTTTTTTTTGAGACAGAATCTTACTATATAGCCCTGGCTGTCCTCAGACCCACTCTGTAACCAGGCTGGCCTCAAATCCAGAAATCTGCCTGCCTCTGCCTCTGCATCTTGAGTGCTGGGTTTAAAGGTGTGTGCCACCACCACCTGATAGCAATAATACAGACTTACTATTAGTTCTGTATCGGCATTTTTTTTCTGTATGTATGTGCACCATGTGTGTCTGTTGCCCACAAAGGCCAAAAGAGGTCATCAGACCCTTTGGTCTGGAATTATAGATGGTTATGAGCTACCAAGTGGGTGATGGGATTTGAACCTAGGCCCTCTGGAAGACCAGCCATTAACTGCTTAGCTATTAAGCAGCTTTAAACCACTGAGCCATCTCTCCAGCCCCAAAATTTATTATTTATTTATTTATTTATTTATTTATTTATTGGTTTTTTGAGACAGGGTTTCTCTGTGTAGTTCTGGCTTTCCTGGAACTCACTCTATTGACCAGGCTGGCCTCGAACTCAGAAATCCACCTACCTCTGCCTCCCAAGTGCTGGGATTAAAGGCGTGCGCCACCACCGCCCGGCCTTACTGTTAGTTCTGTTGGGCAATAAGAGTGATAATTATAATAACTCATTTCTTC
This sequence comes from Grammomys surdaster, assembly GCF_004785775.1. Lineage (NCBI taxonomy): Eukaryota > Metazoa > Chordata > Mammalia > Rodentia > Muridae > Grammomys > Grammomys surdaster. The sequence goes on from NW_021604600.1 coordinate 7,191,323, forward strand.
TGGGAAAAGCATTGCAGGATATCCAGCCATGAAGAATAGCTGTTTTCAAATTTATCTTTTCTTAAAAAAAAAAAACTGTATTAAGCAGTTAGCTTTCAAAGTAGTGGATTCCCTTCTCTGACGGTGCCTACTTTGTTATTGTCTTAGTTTTGGTTTTACTGCTGTGAGCAGACACCATGACCAACTCTTATAAGGACAACATTTAATTGGGGCTGGCTTACAGTTTCAGAGGTTCAGTCCTTTATCATCAAGGCAGGAGCATGGCAGCATCTAGGCAGGCATGGTACAGGAGGAGCTGAGAATTCTACATCTTCATCTGCAGGCCACTAGGAGGAGACTGGCTTCCAGGCAGCTGGGATGAGGGTCTTAAAGCCCACATCCACAGTGACACTCTTCCTCCAACAAGGCCACTCCTCCAAATAGTGCCACTCCCTGGGCCAAGCTGATTCAAAACACCACAGTTATTAACTCTTGTATTTACCCTCGACTCCTTCTATTCAACAAATCCAACGCAAAATAGTTTTCAAGTTTTATTTTATTTCTCATTTAACGTGTGCAGGCTCTCATGCCATAGTGTGAATGTAGAGTTCGGAGGACAGCTATGTGAAGTTGGCTCTCTCTTTCCATGTTTAAGTGGCTTCAGGGAATTGAATTCAGCTTGTCAGCCTTGTATAAAAGTAGTTTGATCCACAGAGCCATCTCACTCACCCCTAAATTATTTCAAATTTTATCACAGACCTTATAAATCACGCCTGTAGTTACTCATTTAATACCGATTTGAGTCTTGAATCCATAGCCCCACCCTTAGGCCATTTGATAATCTGATTTTTCCAGATAGTCATGCAGCACACCAGAGTCCCTTGGACACCACAGCTGTGATGCAGGAAAACAGATATCAGCCTCTCCAGACTTCAAGAGAAGGAAAGGCCTCCAAACCTAGTGGCCCAGTACATCAGAAAGCAGTGCCAGATGTGAATCCAATGCTTATTATATCTGATGTCTCTGCCTTTATTTCCTTTTCTATAAAATCATTTATCAATTCCTTTTAAAAATATAAACAAAACCAGGTGTAGTGACACATGTCTTTAACACTAGCACTTGGGAGGCAAAGACAAGATGATCTTTGTGAGTTCAAGACCAGTCTGGCCTACGTAATGAGTTCCAGAACAGTCAGAGCTACACAAAGACCCTATCTTGGAAAAAATAGAAAATAAAATATCAATAAAAAGACAGGAGCCACATAGATCAGGCAGCGCCCCTTCAGTTCCTTACCAGGTACCACTGCAAGGAGATGACAGGTCACCTTGCAGTGACAAAGGGGAGAAATTTTCCCCTTCTGCTGTTTGGGATTCAGAGGCAAACTGTCTACAGTACATGCTGTGGGCTATTTAGTAACTACATGGAATGAGACCTCCTCTTCCATTGCAAATCTGTGAGAGAGGAAACTGCATCAGATTCCATGGGACTGAGCACTATGGAGAATTTCCACCACAGTGTTTCTCCTAACTTCTTACCCAAATGGGTAACCTGACTCAGTGTCTTCCTTTTGCATAAAACCTTATATTGACCTAAAGTACACAGTATTTAAAAATTGCCATCCAATCATAAAATATAAGTTAAAACTAAACTCTTCAAGTGATGGGGCTGGAGAAATGGCTCTGCTGTGAGGAGCATTTACTGTCCTCGCAGAGGACCTGACTTTGGTTCTCAGCACCCACACTGTGGCTCACAACCATCAGTAACACCAGTACCAGGGGATCCAGTGCCCTCTTCTGGCCTAATCAAGCATGTACATGATTGATTGCTTTGATGCAGGCAAAATACTCATACACATAAAATAAAATCTGTAATATATTAAACATCAAATTATGTAAAGAAGCTCATTCCTAAAAAATAAAACAGAAAACAAAGCGAATGGAAGAGCATGTCAGTGGCTTTGGATGTGGCTTGGTGGCACAGCACTTGTATAGCACATGGAGGCCTGCATTTGGTTACTAGCATTCCACTAAAAATAGTACAAAAGGAAAAGGAGAACCTTCGTTTATTGAAACATGGTTTCTCTGTGTAGCCCTGAGTGTCCTGGAACTCCCTCTATAGACCAGGCTGGCCCTAAACTCACAGAGATCCACCTGCCTCTGCCTCTTGAGTGCTGGACTTAAAGCTGTGCATCAGCAAGTATGGCTGCACCTCTAATCTATGCAACCCTGAATGAGTATTCGTGTTCTATTCTAAAAAGTCTTCTAGCTTATTTCACTTTTCAGCTGTGAGTTTATATGTTGATATCACTGCCACTCAGTGTACGCAAGAATATTGTAATAGTTTGTAGAGATTCTGAGTAGACAGCCTTTGTGTGTGTGTGTGTGTGTGTGTGTGTGTGTGTGTGTGTGTGTCTGTATGAGCACCTGCTTGGGATGAATGTTTATTGGAGAAGGGCATCAGTCCTTCTTGGCCCAGATGTTCCCATCATGATTCCCAGACGCTAGGCAAGGACTGTGGGATTTTAGTGTTCCCTCGATGGGTTTCAGTCTTGCTTTGGTCTGGCCATTCCATGATATGAACCATTCTTCCCTTCTGGAATGGTGAGGTGGTTTGAATGAGAATTGCCCTCATAGGCTTATGTATTTGAATACGTGGTCCTCATTGGTGGAACTGTTTGGGATCAATTAGGAGGTGTGACACTGTTGAAGGAGGATTGTCACTGGGATCGGCTTTGAGGTCTCAGAAGCCCACATTATTCCCAGTGTCCTCTCTCTGCTTCCAGATCTGGGATCAAGATGTGATCTCTGAGCTATTCCTGCTGCCGTGCTTTTGCTCCATCATCATGGACTCTAACCCTCTAAAACCATAAGCCCAACAAAATTCTTTAATAAACTGCCTTAGTCATGGTGTTTTGTCACAGCAACAGAACAGTAACTGAGACAAATGAGAATGTTTGTGTACCCTTGTGTGTTGGAAAGATATGACCACCTTTTTATTTTATAGAATTTCACTGGTAAGGGAGTCCCTTGACTCAATGAGACTTAGACATTATAGGAATTGTTTAAAAACCATGGGGATTTTTTATGTTAGACTGGATGCATTTTTTTATATCATGAAATGGACATGAGCCTTTGGAGACAAAGGAAGGAAAATTATAACTTTAAGTGATATGTTTGTGCATCAAGTTGCTGCGATTAATAATATCAACCTGGAGGACTCTAGAATCCCCTGAGAGGCACACCTGTGAATCTAGATCAGATAACTTCTGGGCATGCCTGCGAAGGATTACTCTAATCATATTAGGTTCATTGAGGTGTAAAGACCCTTAATTGTCAGTGGTGATGTCTCATGGGCTGGAGCCTTGGACTTAGTCAAAGGAGACAGCTCACTGGACAGGACCGTTCATTTCCCTCTTCTTCTTGGCTATCAATGCTACGCGCACGACCAGCTGGCCCCCTGTCCCCGCCACCATGCCTCTCCATGCTTATGGAATCCCCCCTACCCCAACTGTCAACCAGAATAAACCCTTCCTCCTTAAGATGCTTCTGGTCAAGGATTCGCTCATGGCAATGAGCAGAGGAACGAATGTCCTCCACATTTTTTACATCTCTCTCAGCACCCCTGTCTTCCCGACACCCCCAGAATGGTGCGCTGAACTCTGCACACAGCATTTTAAGATGTCTTGAACCCACAGCAGCAAACTCCTCCACTTTCCTCCTACAAATCAGTTCCAAAAACCTGAAACCACAGGGTCAAGTTTATAACAGCAACCTGCCTGCCCTTAGCAGCAACTTCTCCATTAGCGTATTATCTTATCACTGTTGCCAGGACTAGATCAGGAGCAATTCAAGGGAGGAAGGGTCACTTTGGGCTTACAGTTTAAGAAAGAGAACAGTCTATGGTGGCAGCCAAGGCAGAGTGGCCGGGATACCAGGTGACTTAATGCATCTATTGATCATATCATTATTTTAGTGATTTTAATCCAGTAACATGAAGACCTGCACGATCTTTAGAGTCCTATGGTTAAAGTGAGTCCTGTCACCCACAGATTCCTTTTTTACCTAAAAGCTGCTCTGATGTTCTAGCCATGGGCCCCATCATGTTGATTTTTGTCCCAGGTGAACTCTGCAAAACAGCTCAACATCTCGTTCTCCTGCAATAACCAGATACTGCAGCACTCCTTCATACAAGATATCACGTCTGACTATGACAACCCATATATGGCTACTCAGAAGCACCCTCAGGATTTACCTGGACAATGTTAGGGTGTCTTGGTTTAAAGTTGAGTGGGGTCTAAAGTTGGACTGTGTAAAATACATTTCGGGGAAATGGCAAGGGTTCCTTCCACAGCGTTTGGGGTGAAGTAGTACCTCTGTCAATGCTCACTTGGTCCAGCAGGTGGCAGTGTCTATCCTCTCTGGAGTCCCTTTCTCCTCGCTATGAACTGAGGAGTTTTAGAAGCAGAGAGTTCCTGAGTTGTATATGAACAGCATTATTTGAAGAAATTTTCAGAGATGATGCAGTCCCGGGCAGTGTAATCAGACGTTATGAAGTTACAGAACATTTCAACATGAGACATCACAGAAACCGGATGAGATCGTCCTCTTTATCATGCTGCTGAGAGAGTCTTGCCTTTAAAGGACAGACAGATATCTCCAAGGCTAACTGGGAAAGCTCCAACAGGATGAACTTTAGCTAACCACTAGACAGAGTTCAGCATCGGAGGCCAATAAACAAATGTGGGAAAACACAGGTCGTTCCCACTGTGATAAAAGAATTCTGGGCTTATAAGAAATCAAGTGTTCTCTTCTAGACTCCACGAAGCAAATGTGACACTGAGCTACAGGTGGGGAGCATGGGCCAGTAAGATTCAGCAGAGAAAGACGCTTGCCTCCAAATTAAACAGCTCAGGTTTTAACCCTGGGACCCACACAGTAGAAGGAGAGAAGCACCTCCTGTGAGTTGCCAGCTGACTTCCATGTGTGAGCCTAAACACTCTATGCCCACCTCCCAAATAAATAGACAGCAAGCGAACAAGCAACATAAAAAATTACCTCTATGAAACATAGTAACACTAGGGTATAGTCAACAGTACTGCTACAGCTGCTACACAGCCTGCCCTGGTCATCTTAAATCCATACCTGGATTTTAACTTACCTACTGGTCCATTTGAGGTGGAGAAGGTGGGCTTATGCACCCATCTTCTTCACAGAGACATACATAGAACTACATCTTCTCCAGGTTACCTGAAGTATTTCCCTATAGGCCAGCTATCCCTAACCAGTGGCTAAGATTCTGTATAATAATCCTCAAAGTATCCCCCTTTCAGCCCAAATTCCAAGCTGCAAAACCAATGAATTTATTAGGTTTCTGTTCAGAACCTGGGGAGAGGTTACTTACAGGAGTGTGGTTGATCCCGAAGCAGCTGCATCACCTTTCAGCTGCAAAATCACCACAAGGTGCCGCCATGCTCACAGAGGGAAATGAGGTTCCTGAAGCCACCTCCTAGCCTGTGCCAGGCTGGGTGTGTGTCTTCAGTCCAGAGAGAACACAAACTGCCTGACATGTGGCCAAACTTGGGAGTGGGCCAGGCCCCTGTGACAGACAATCCATCACCTCAGGTTGGGCAGCCTGTCATTTTGAGGTGAACAGCCCATCCCCTTATGTGGGTATCAGTCCTAAGATGGTTAGGGTACTCCATCATCTCTGGGTAAGCACAAGGCTTCTTCGTCGATTTGCCCCATGGCCAGTGAAGCTAAGTTTTTAAGAATCAAAGGAATTGTTGAAGAGGTGATATGTGGGGATAACCTGGGTACTCCAACCGAGCATTTGAGCTCAAGAATAGTACCAACAAAGCAGGTCTCATTTATCATTGAAGCAAGCAGAACATGAGGTGATGTTTATGGCTGGCTTAAGCAAGTACAAGCACAGAGAGGGACTGATCTGGTGTTATGTCAGATCATCTTTGGTCACATGAAAAAAGCCAAGAATATTCCTCGCGGGCCTGTGCCTTTCCTGCAGAGACAATGTGGTCGTGCCAGAGAATCCTCTTCCTGTCCTTCACTCGAGCACTTTCAGTTATCATAGCTTATGCAATTCTTTCTAGACCACCTTGTGAGGAAAACATTCTTAACTCCGCCCCGTCCATAGGTCACGTATGTTTATGGCGTTCTTACACAGGCTCCCACACCTCTTGACTGTCACCTTGAGGTTAGCACCAGACACGTGGATGGACATTTCTGTAGTTAGGATTTCTATTGCTATGGTAAAACACCATGATCAAAAGCAACTTGGGCATGAAATAATTCATTTCAGCATACACTCGGGTCAGGTCCCCGTCCACCACTGAGAGAAGTGAGGCTGGGAACTTAAGGCAGAACCTGGAGGCAGGAGCTGATGCAGAGGCCATGGAGGAGCGCTGCACACTGGCTCGCTTCTTCTGGCTTGCTCACTCCGATTTCTTATCCCTTCCAAGACCACCTGCCCAGGGGTGTCATGTCCCCCTTCCTCATCATTAGGCCTTTCTCATCAATCACTAATCAAGGCCACGCCCCACGGACTTGCCCATAGGCCAGTCTTACAGAGGTGATTCCTCAGTTACGATTCCCTCTTCCCAGATGTGTCTTTTTTGTGTCAAGTTGGCAAAAACCAACCAGCACAACTGATTCCTTGTCAACTTGACACAGAAACGTTATCACCTATTCAGCCATAACCTTCCCTTTCTTGTTCATCCTCAAAGTCTCATATTAATACCAACACCACAATATAAAACATTTTGACTTTTAAAAACAATCCCATAATCTTTAAAAATTCAAACTCTTTAAAAGTCCAGCCTCTTTTAAAATAGTCAACATTCTTTCAAAGTTCATAGTCTCTCTAAAATACCCAAAGTCTCTTTAAAATTCTGAAGTCTTTTAAAACATCCAAGGTCTCATAACTGTGGGTTCCTGTAAAATAAAGTAACAGATTGAATACTTTCTTATTCCAAGAGGAAGAGAGTAGGGCACAGACAATGACTCAAAGAAAACCGAGTCTTGGTAGTATAAAAGGTTCAGTGATTGCATCTAGAGCCCGTTTAGCGCCTCTAGCCTCAGGGAGCCTGAGCTACTAGCTCCGGCTCTACCCCCCACAGCACGCAGACCTTCTTTCCCAGGCTCCAGCCCTGAAACTTTCTTGTTTAAAATTAATTTATTTTTATTGTGTATAATAGAGGAGTGTGGTGCCGGGCGGTGGTGGCGCATGCCTTTAATCCCAGCACTTGGGAGGCAGAGGCAGGTGGATTTCTGAGTTCGAGGCCAACCTGGTCTACAGAGTGAGTTCCAGGACAGCCAGGGCTACACAGAGAAACCCTGTCTCGAACCCTCCCCCCCAAAAAAATGGAGGAGTGTGTATGTGCACATTACATCTGCGGAGGTCAAAGGGCACCTTATGGAGTTGGTTCTTTTCTTCGTCTTTTACACGTATTCCAAGGACCAAACTCAGGTCATCGGGCTTCAATGTCCCAGGCCTTTTGTCCCTCAACCATTGTCTCAGTCTCTGAAAACTTTATTTTGATTTATGTTTTATTATTGAGGTTTCGAAAGCCATAGGGCATCATTGTTAAAGCATGCAATCTTTTCTCTGATGTTTGGGGTTTTTTTTGGTGTGTGCATGTATAATTTTTCCTCAGTTTTCATTTATTTTTTTTAAGGACTTGAATTCCTTAAATTTTTAATATCATTAATATTAGATTTCCAACAGATATTCCTTGAGATTATTATAAAATTAAGAGTTAAAATATTCTTTTGCCCCAGATAGTACTGCACAGAGTTGTAGAAATGTGATTACTGATTATTTAGTGTACCTTGTCATGTAAGAGCCTTTACTGTCCCCAGGGTGTCTATTCCCACAGCACTGAGTGGGTAGGGGTTGTGACTTGGTATCTAACCTCAGGAATCCCTATATTAAAAATGTCCATCTTACCAGGTGGTGGTGGCGCACGCCTTTAATCCCACCATGTGGGAGGCAGAGGCAGGCAAATCTCTGTGAGTTCGAGGTCAGCCTGGTCTAGAGTGAGTCCTAGGACAGCCAAGGCTACGAAAAGAAATCCTGTCTTGAAAAAAAATTAAAAATAAACAAATGAGCCTCCACCTCTTAAACCAATTTCAGGACCACGGTGAACACTTGAGTTGAAGTCTGGTTCTTTGGTGATGTGATTTTTGCCCCACCGGGCAATCAGGGGAAGACGTTTGTGTACATAAAGAAAGTCAGCGAATAGTACCATGGTGAGAATAGATTCTCACCATGCACAGGCTCTTTACTGTCCTTTCACTGAGGAACAGACCATGCTCCTGCCTTCATCTATGAAATGACACGTTTTCATAGCGTCTCTGTCATGTGGAGCCACCTGTGCTTCTGTGGTTCCAATGCCACCCAGTTAGGATCTGCTCCACCAGCGAGAGCCAGATGAGGATGTGCACAGAATACATCACTGGGTGAGATTCTATGCAGCTCTGAAAACAGTCCACTCTGAGTTCATTAACACCAGCATGGTCTAAGATCACTAGGGCTGTAAGTGGAAACACTGAGCCTTGGAATCAATCAAGCAGCCAAAATCTTCTGTTAATAAAATGAGAGGTATTTGTTGAATTTGTCACATAATCATGAGATGGAAGAACAGCCTTGAGGAAGGAAAGCAGGAAACAAACAGACACAGGAAGCAGAGCTGTGGGCGGCACATGGTGTGTTTAAAAAAAAAGAAAAGAAAAGAAAGAACCAGGATATGTTTGTTAGCGTGAGGTATGGTGAGGTGGAAGGGGGTGCCTCTGTGGGTCCATGCTGAGACATTCCTTCCCCCTGGGGACCAGCCATACAACAAATACAGTTTGGAATAAAGTTTATTCAAGGCATAGGGAATGGAGTTGAGGGGATGGAGACAGAAAAAGGTGGGGGGAGGGAGAGAGAGAGAGGGGGGAGGGAGAAGAGGAATAGAGGCTGGCCATGAACATGTGGAGAGAGAGGGGGAGGGGAATGGGGAAGAGAAGGGACAGAAGAGACAGAGAGGGAAGAGAGTAAGAGGGTAAGAGAGTAAGAGAGTGAGGAAGGGGCAAACAGCCCCTTTCATACAGAGTCTGGCACACCTGGCTGTTGCCAGGTAACTGTGGGGTGGAGCCTAGAAGGAATGCTAACTCATAGAGCCCACTGAAGATGGTGGCGAGTGAACACTGCTGCTAGAGGAAGAACAATCCAGCGTGGTTATTAAACAAAGAGAAGTGACAATGCTCTCTGAAGAGGCCACTAAGTCTGTGGCCTGGTCATTGTAGGCCTCCTGGGCTCTCCCTTCTCGCCCTCTCCCATGGCTTCACCTCCTTAACCAAGGAGATAACAAAGTTGAATGATATTTCATGAGTCTGTGTCAGCGGTAAGATGAGGATGTTCTCTCTTTATAGTTGATAGGTGAGGATGCTCTCTCCCTCTGACCTCTTCCATATCTGTTCCCTGCTGACCTCTCCCAACTGTGATGCCAAGATGGGGCAAGCTTTGGATTCCTCTGTCTTTTTGTTTGTTTGTTTTGTTTTGTTTTTTGTTTTTTTTCGAGACAGGGTTTCTCTGTGTAGCCTTGGCTGTCCTGGAACTCACTCTGTAGACCAGGCTAGCCTCGAACTCTCGAACTCAGAAATCTGCCTGGCTCTGCCTCCCAAGTGCTGGGATTAAAGGCATGCGCCATCACTGCCCGGCTGGATTCCCCTGTCTTAATTGGGCTTTCTATTGCTATGAGGAGACACCATGACCACAGCAACTCTTTTAAAGGAAAGCATTTAATTGAGGCTGGCTGGCTTACAGTTTCAGAGGTTCAATCCATTATCATCAAGGCAGGAAGCATGGTAGCATGCAAGCAGACTTGCTGGAGAAGAAGTTGAGAATTTTGCATTTTGATCCACAGGCACCAGGGAGAGACTGTAAGTCTTCAGAGAGCGTTGTCACTTCCCTTTGTTTAATAACCATGCTGGACTGTTCCTCTAGCAGCAGTGTTCACTCCCCACCATCTTCAGTGGGCTCTATGTGTTAGCATTCCTTCTAGGCACCGCCCCACACTAGGCCTAACTTGAGCATGTAAGATCTCAAAGCCCACCTCCACAGTGACACACTTCCTCCAACAGGGCCACACCTCCTAATAGTGTCACTCCCTGTGGGCCAAGCATTTATACACATGCGTCTTTGGGGGCCATTCCTATGCAACTCCCCTCCCCAGTTTACTGGCTTTACGTGTCTGAGTTTTTGCCTGCATCTGTGTATGTGCCCCATGTGTGCGTGGGGCCACAGAAGACAGAAGAGGGCTTGGTCCCTTGGAAGTGGAGTTTCAGACAGTTGTGAGGTACCATATAGATGCTAAGAGCCAAACTTGGTTCCTCTGGAAAAACAGCAAGTGCTCTTAACTGCCAAGCCTGCTGTCCAGCCTCTCTGAATTCTTTTTTTTTTTTTTTTTTTCAAGACAGGGTTTCTCTGTGTAGCCCTGGCTGTCCTGGAACTCACTCTGTAGACCAGGCTAGCCTCGAACTCTCGAACTCAGAAATCCACCTGCCTCTGCCTCCCAAGTGCTGGGATTAAAGGCGTGCGCCACCACCGCCCGGCCTCTCTGAATTCTTATTCACTGATCAAGTTATAATGGAAACACTGGTTAGAAGCCCTCGTTATTTCTGAAGCATTCTTACATTTTCTTTTTATGGGATAGTCTTATTTTTTCCCATTTCAGCTCTAATAGATGTACTAAGTGTCTCCCGTACACTAGGTCTTTTCAGGAGAACGCACAGTTGAAGAGCAGATTCACTTTGAGTGGATGGTGGTTAAGTGGATAAGATCAGGGAACTTACCTTTCCTCTGCTTTCTCTCTTTGGATTAGTCTTTTCTCCACAATTAGGTAAAACATTGACTGCTTCCACTCATTCAACGAGTACATGCTCAGCATCTTCCATTTTCCAGACACTATGCTGGTATCAAGACTTAAACTATTAAGTTGATGCTCATGAAATTTTCTGGTATGCCACTTAAGGACTGGCTTCAGGGAGATAGCAACTAAAAATAGAAGCAACTGCATAGAAACAACTCATTGTTTGCTAGATCGTGGAAAGTGCTCAGTGAGAGTACGTGTAGGGTGCTTTAAGAACATATGGAAGGAAAAGCATAACTCAAATTGAGAGGCGTCAGGTGTTTGGAAAGAGTTCCCAGACAAATAAAAACAGAAACTGTTTAGCAGAAGGAATAGCAACTGCAAACATCTGCAGGCAAGTGGGGTGAGCAGGCAGGATTTGTGGACACAAAAGGGAAATGGTAAGAGTTTGCTTGCTTGCTTGTTTGTTTGTTACATTGTTTTTTAAATCTAGGAGAGGGGTGGTTTGTAATGCTGTATCTAAGTAGAGATCAGCCAGAGAACAACTTCCCAGTGTTCCCTCCTTCTGCCACCAGGGGTTTAGTGATCCCATTTAAGTCATCAGGCTTGGCAGGAAGTGCCTTTGCTTGCTGAACCATCTTGAGGGTCCTACAGGAATGTGGCTGACTCAAAGGGAGCTATGTTATCCAAACCCTGGATGGATACTCAGAAAGACTTCATCCCTGGAATTTTCTGTGAGACTTTTAGGCAGTTGTGAACATCAGAGACTTCCCAATAGCCGTGCTGCTTAGCTGGTCAGTAGTTTCATCTTCCCAAAAGTTGTTTACTGCCCCCATAATCTTGGGGAAGGACTTTGTAAATACTATTAGCTTCAAGAATTTCCTGAGACTTGTGAGTTGTGTACTTTCTGAGTCTCTTGGAGGGAATATTTCAAGTCAGAGGAAATTGCTACACAGCAATTTACTAGCTTGCTTCACCCCCATTGGAATTTCTTAAGGAGCGCTTTCAGTATTTTCAGTTAGAAGAAGACATGAGCCTGTCTTCTATCAAGAAAAACAGGCAGAATCCTCCTGGAATAAGTCACCAACCCATGTACACTTGCTTTATCTAGGAGTTGCTCAGGCAAGCCCTCTAAGTGAGATTCCATCACCTTGGAAACCTAGTGGTTCAAGAGACACATGTGCTGTGCTCTTGAGGGAGTCTGCTTACATTGTTGTATCCAGAAATCATTTCTCATATTTATGACACCTTTAGTTAACTACTTTTCTCCTTTTCTTATCCTAATTTCTTAGCCTTGCCACCAATTTACTGCAGTAAACTTTACAAACAAGGTGATTAACTCTCACTTGTTATCTTAGTTCTTCTGAAACAGCAGCATAAAAAATTAGGTCTCTCATGGCAACAATCACGTCTACTTCTCTCTCTCTTTCTTTTTTTTCTAGACAGGGTTCCTCTGTGTAGCCCTGGCTGTCCTGGAACTCACTCTGTAGACCAGGCTGTCCTGGAACTCAGAAATTCGCCTGCCTCTGCCTCCCAAGTGCTGGGATTAAAGGCGTGCGCCACCACCTCCTGGCACGTCTACTTCTCAATAGGGTGGGGCAGGGTTAGCTCTCCTACCTTTGTCTCCCAAGACATGCATGAAATGCTGTCCTCCTGTGACAGGAACCAGGGTCATATCCACCGACAAAGTGTGACAAAGGAGCCTTTCTACCTGTATTGTTAGTGTAGGAATTACAGCTCTGAGAGGAAAAGCATCCTGGTAGTTAGGAGCCAAGGAGTACCACAAAGTCACACTGCAAAGACCTCACACAAATGATTTATAGGGAAAAACAGGAGGGTGGCTGCCTCTGCTTGGGAGAGAAGCGGAGACAAACGGAGCGAGAGGCAGGTTTTAGATAGGGTTTCTTTGGGATGGTGTTTCTCAGGATGGAGATTTCTAGGATGGAGACTTATGGGATTTCAAGCCTTGAGCTTGGGGAAGCCCAGGGATTGGTGGGGATTTTGAATGTGGGGATTGGTATTGGTGGATTTTCAAGCTTGCTCAGACACTGAGCTTTTACCTTACAGTTAGTATCTTCCTTTTTCTATTTTAATTGTATTTATTTGTTTGGTGTGCATATATATGTCTGTGCACCATGCTTGTCTGGTGCCCACAAACCAAAAGACGGTGCCAGATTCCTTGAACTGAGGTTATAGATGGTTGTGAACGTTCACGTTCTTTTTTTTTTTTTTTTGGTTTTTCGAGACAGGGTTTCTCTGTGTAGTCCTGGCTGTCCTGGAACTCACTCTGTAGACCAGGCTGGCCTCAAACTCAGAAATCTGCCTGCCTCTGCCTCCCAAGTGCTGGGACTAAGGTTGTGAACTTTCATGTGCACCACAATACTCACTCTTAAGCACTGAGCACTCTCCAGCCCCAGTATCTTCCTTTTTAAATAAAAATACTGAGGGTGACAAAGATGGCTTCTCAATTAAAAGCACATACTGCTCTTATAGAGAGTCAGAGTTCTGTTCTCAGGACCCACAATAAAAGGATCCATATGCAAGAGTTACTGACAACCATACAAGCTTTTTAGTCGTTTATTAATGTCTAGGCAAGCTCATGTCAATGAAAAGCCTCCTAGTGTCTAAGCTCAGAGGTACAGCATTTTAAAAGACAAAACAATAATTATACCTGTAGGGGTGATATTTAGAAAATGGTGCCCAGTCCGGCTTATTCCCGGGCAGCCACCATGTTCTCACTGCTCCTTGGCTCTGACCGGTGCTCTGGCTAGCTAGATTGGCAGGCTCTGGTACCTACGAGACACCAGCTTGGGCAGAGTCAATCTTCCACACTGCATCCACAAAGCTCGGCTGAACTCCAGACAATATCTGCCATCCTCACAGTATCTGGCAGAAATGAGACTCTTAAAGCTTAATGATTATCTAAAGGATTTATATATTTAGAACTGCTCAATCAACAAGATGCCCACACAATTAGAGTTGTTACCCAATATCTAACCTTTTGATAGAAGTTGCTACCCAGGACAGCTTTCAACCCATCTGTGGTTCTCCATGGCTGATAGCCTCCTTCTTTCCCTCCCCTTCCTCTATTTCTCTCCCAGCTCTACCTCCTCTTCTACTGCCTAATCACCCAGCTCCACTGTGAATACAATGTAGCAGAATAAGTATCCTGCTACAATACCAGTGGTTGGGGAGTTGCAGGTCTACATTAGTGAGATGGCCTAGTAATGTCAAAACCTTTGCAAAGCTCAGCAGTATCTTTCAGACGCTATATAGACATCTGGACCATGGTCAAGGTCATGGACAGTCCCAAGAGCATTGCCAAGGCAGATGTGGCTGCTGAGGAAGTGGAAGGCTGAGAAGTGACTTAGGCAGATGCAAAACAAAGCTGGGATAGGATGGTGTTATTTATCCTTGTCACTTCATTAGCACCCGACCCCCCCTGCCCCCAACCTCCTGTTACTTGTAAGTCTTTCATCTGGGCTAATGAATAAGTACTAGGATCCTGAGGATCATTAACCTAACCAGTGAAAATTCTTTTCTTTTTTAATTCTTGTTTTTCAAGACGGGGTTTCTCTGTATAACCCTGGCTGTCCTGGTACGAGCTCTGTAGACCAGGCTGGCCTCAAACTCACAGAGATCCACCTGCCTCTTTGTCTCTGGAGTGCTGGGATCAAAGGTGTGCATCACCATTGCTCTGCTGATCAAGGAAATCCTTTGTCTGATGAACTTTATAAGGCAATTTACTATATAAGACTCCAGAGCAAGTCCTATAAAAATGAGGAGTAAGGGACCAGCCAGGCCATCGAGGAGGGTTGTGGGTCATGGGTTCTAATCAAACATTTTATGGTAATCAAACATTTTATTTGACTCATGTTCCTGTTGTCTCTTATCTAAATTATCTCTAACCTTTTGTAAAGTCTCTTTCATAACTCCCAATTTGTCGCCATAGAAGCAAAAAGCTCCTCTTAGTGTCACACAAAGTCTTCCCTGGGACATAGAAGCTAAGTCTACAGCTCACTGGCTTGGGGCACAATTTCTGCCAGATACTGGCCTGGGCATGGAGCCTACCAACAGAGAATTAAAGGTGTCTAATGTCTGTATCTACTTGACGATGTATTCATTGTGGGCCCTATTTCTCCTCAAATTAGGGCCATAGTACACAAGATCCCTGCCACCCTCATTCTTAACGTTACTGGAACAAGGAGAGGGGAGGCTCTCTGTACTGCCAGTGAAGCAGCCCAAAGAGGAATACGAGATGGGCTCCTTCTGGTCCCGAATAAGCATACACTTGGGGTAATACGTATACAACCTTACTTAAAACTGAATTATTGCCGGGCCGTGGTGGCGCACGCCTTTAATCCCAGCACTTGGGAGGCAGAGGCAGGCGGATTTCTGAGTTCGAGGCCAGCCTGGACTACCCTGTGAGTTCCAGGACAGCCAGGGCTACACAGAGAAACCCTGTCTCGAAAAACCAAAAAAAAAAAAAAAAAAAAACTGAATTATTACGCAGATGCTCTGAGATCATATGTAGGGCCGTGAAAGGGGTCTTGATTTTTGGTAGAAGCTCTGGTTGGAAGTAGCCCAGAGACCCTGCAAGGGACGGGCATTTATTCCACCACGCTCCCAGAATCCAGGCTCCTAACTCTGCATGGAACTCCATTGACCTGCATTGCTCAGTCACGTAGGGCAGTGAAGCCCCTCCCAAAGAGCACAGGTAGAGGTGGTGACTACAGGCCTCAGGCCCTAGAGAGGTTTACATACTAATGAGTTACCTGAAGGCCAGAGGGCGGAGCCAATTAAGCATTCTTCCCCAAACTCTTCCCCTTCTCCCTCCCTTTTTAACTCAGGTCTGCCCTGAGTTTCAGGGGGGTACTACAAGATTCATCTACATCCACCATGAAAATAAACCCTTTTGGAACCATGGACTTTCTCGTGCCTTTGGGGCCTGCCATGGGAAAATTCAGAGAAGGCCTTTAATGAGCTGCTGTAGCCGCAGCTGTCCCACCTAACTCCCCACCTGGTGGACCTTTCCACGTTTAAGCCACGGGGATCGCCTCTTTAAGCAAGCTAGCCGGGCCACCAAGTCTGCGAAGCGAGTACAGTAACTGAGCCTCTCCCGAGGGGTGCTGCCGGAGCCTCTTTCTTCTCCCCCCCCACCCCCACCCCCATTTCTCTTGGCTGTGGAGTCTTGGTCCTTCCAAGGCCTCTCAGCAGTGTCTGAGAGCCCACGGGTTTGAGACCAGCTGGTCCCCAGCCACCTTCTGGCCCAGGGATCCCCAATCCAAGAGCTCTGAGTCCCTGAGGAACTTCAGACTGAGTGAGAACCCCCCCCTCCCGCCAGGCGGGGCCCCATAGCATGCCCAGTGCCATGCTCGGAGTGAACTCAGTCAAGATTCCCATGCTCCAGTCTCTTTGGAGCCATGGGAATCACAACAGCCCAACAAGATTCAAGAACCCACGCCTGCACCCAATCATGAGCTAATCATTCCCCACAACCATACAGCAGGTAAGGCTGGCAGTACAAACAAACCAAGTTCCTACGGGAGTGAAATTAAACTTCTGAGTAACTGTGAGACTAGTATTACAAGAGAGAAAATGGGGGTAATTTGCAGTGACCAGACATACGACATGTCCAGTCACATCATCCAATGTATAGCGGTTTCTGGGAATGGGCAAGCAGACCAGTTGAAGAACACATCCCTGGAAGTTAATTCTTGAGTCTGGCAAAATATACCATCCAGTTGAATCCATTCATAGGCAATGTGGGCTGGCTCACTGGTGCCAGGGTAATGGAGAAGAAAGTATCTGTAAGGTCCAGGACCGTATAGATCTGGCGGTCTGGTGGGAGGAGACTGAGCAAAGTGTACAGATTTAGAACAGTAGGATGAATGGCTTCCATCCATTTCTGTATCTCCTAGAGATCCTGGGCTGTATGATAGTCTAAGTAAGGTACCTGGTTTATGGACAGGCAAGAAAGGGATATTTCTAGCTGGCATGAGGTAAGGATGTTAACTTCCAACAGCCTCTTTATATGGGGAGCCTAGCCTGGGGTATTGAAGTACTTTTATTGGCGTGAGTGGAATCCTGCTGAGCAATCTTCTACACTGGAAAGGAATTAAAACACAAGCTTAATGTAATATGACTGGCTTCCTTGTTTGGCACTAATCTTCCTGAACTTCAGATTTTTTTTTTTTTTTTTACGATTCACCAAGTATGTTAGATTTCAGAGTGCAGAACAGGAAAGAGACCAAAATCTGACCTCAACAGATGACACTGTATTTTGTAGCACATGCGAGGGGCATCAACTCTCCTACTCTGGAGGGGGGGGATATGCCAGGTGGGGAACACTTAGAGTTTATACAGAGGCTTGGGAATGAGAAAGTTGATGCAGCTGTCAGGGGCTTATGTGTAGGTCTGTGGTCTTGCTTTCCTGGATCTAGCAAGAACAACTGTCCTGGGAGGCCGGCTGTCCTGCAAACATTTGTCTCTGGGTTGGAGGTTACTGACACTGGTTGATTGAGGTTGGCTGTAATTTTACAGGAATTCTGTTTCTACAACTCACTCTATCAAAGAATATTTAGTAAAAATTTCTGGAGTGATTAAATTAATAACTTATTGTGTCATCATAGTGTGTCAGAGGCCAATGTTACAGTGAAGCCAGAAGAGGAAAAAGCCAGTTCTCCTCACAGAAATACAGGAGAGCAAGTCACTAAAATAGTGTTCAAGGGAGTGTTGATTAGCTATATACTGTACACTCTATTAAATTTAACTGTTAGAAAGTCAAATGCTGCTTCTTTTTCCTTTCCTTTCAGTTCTCACCACTGTGAGTTTTTTCCCACCAGCATGCCCTGGAAAACTGAGGAAAATTAAGGACTTTCTGCAAGACAGAAAGAAAAAAGAAAGATCAAAAGCTTTGGGTGAGATAATTACTTAGTTTTACCGCCTTCAACATGGAGGATTGAATGTTTTGAAGATTCTAAAACAGCGTTTGGGGAGATGACTTAGCTGGTCAGTGCTTAGTCAGCAAAGGTGAAGGCCTGTGTTCACATCCTTAACATCCATGTAACAACCCCGTGAAGCTGGGTATTTTAGTCAGGATTTCTATTGATGTAAATACCACGACCAAAAGAAGCTTAGGGAGGAAGCTTTATATCACATATTCTTCCATGTCACAGTGCATTATTGGAAAAAGTCAAGGCAGGAACACAAGACAAGAACCTGGAGGCAAGAATTGAAGCAGGGGCCATTGAGGAGCACTGCTTACTCCCAGGAGCTCACTCAATTTGTTTTCTCATACACCCTGGCCTGGGGTGGCATCGCCCACATGGACTGACCCCTCCCACATGGACTGACCCCTCCAGAAAATCTCCCACAAACACCCTCACCCCTCACAGGGTTGGGGTATTTTCTCAATTGAGATCCTCCTCTTCCCAAATAATAAGCTAGATAGACAAAAATTTAACCAAGACATACAGCAGGCATAACAGCCAAGCCTGTAATTCCTACAACTTAGGAGAATCAGTGAGCTCCAGGTTCAGTGTGAGATCCTGCCTCAAAAATGACATGGAGAAGCACTGACCTATACCCTGCACACACAAGGAGAAGAAGGACACAGAAACACAAATATACACAGAGAGAGACAGTGAGGGGGGGAAGAGAGAGAGAGAGAGAGAGAGAGAGAGAGAGAGAGAGAGAGAGACTAAAACTACAAACTAGTCTTTCAAAGTTCCTAATAATTAACTATTATAACATGTCTTAGAAAAGGTTTCATTGCTGGGAAGAGACACCATGACCAAACCAACTCTAAAAAGGACAACATTTAACTGGAGCTGGTTTATAGTTTCAGAGGTTCAGTCCATTATCATCATTTCGGGAAGCATGGTAGCATGCAGGCAGACATGGTGTAGGAGGAGCTGAGAGTTCTACATCTTGATCCACAGGCAGCAGAAGAGGACTGTCTTCCACAGGCAGCCAGGAGGAGGCTGTGACTCCATTGGCCAGACTTGATCATACATACATAAGACCTCACCGCCCCACCTCCACAGTGACATGCTCCCTCTAACAAGGCCACACCTTCCCTGATAATGCCATGCCTTCTAGTAGTGTCTGTTGCTGTGTATTGTGAAGCCAAAGCTGGGCAGTGGTGGCGCACGCCTTTAATCCCAGCATTTGGGAGGTGTGAAGACAAATTCTGTATCTCGGGCTCTAATTGCCTCAGGAAGAGTGAATTCTCACATATGCCAGCTCTGGTTGTGCAAATCTTGCTCCTTAATTTAAAACTATTGGTTAATAAAGATGCCTACAACTTGTAGCTGGGCAAAAGAGAGATAGGTGGGGCTTCTGTTCCCAGGCCTTGGGCTCTAAGGAGAGGCCCTGAGAAAGAGGAGGAGGAAGGAGGCATGGGGAGTGGGGGTGGGGAGGTGATAGGGATGGGGGAGTGATGGGGTGGAGGGTATGTAAGGGGGTGTGGAGTGTGAGCTGATGGCTATGAGGGCCAGACCTTTGGAGTACAAGTGGCTCAGGAGGAATGTGGCAAGTCATATCTCAGTGTTACTGACCAGGAAGTAGACAAATAGCATAGAGAGTTGATATCTGCTCTAGTGCGTTTCGGCTTATTATGAATAGACGGTTTTGTGTCTTTTATTTGGAAACTAAGTAATCTAAGGTAGGGTAGAAACCCCTAAAGAATATTTACTGCAACAAGTGCCACTTCCCATGGGCCAAACATATTTAAACCACCACATAACAGATAGATAAACATGTTAAAATGGGTTTTGGCCAACTTGTCTAATAGAAAGATACCAATATACTAAGGTTATCTTGTTCACCGTTGTTCATTCATTTTGTTACTTTAAAAGTTCAGAGTTTCCTGTTATGGAAAAGATGTCAGGGAATGATTAATGCTTAGTCAGCAAGACAAGCCTTCAGGAAAGTCCCCAGTCAGCACATTTGCCCACCCTGGTCATGACTGTTCCCTGACGGTCACATTTCTACCCTCTGTGTATGCATGTGCATGCTGTATGCATGTATGTGCTCATGTGTGAGTGTGTGCTCATTGTGTCAGTGTGTGAGTGGGTGTTTGACTATCTGTCCATGTGTGTGAACATGTGTATATGCAATAGTACTTTAGAAATAGCGCTGCTTAACTGAAAGTAGTACAGTTTAACTACTATTATCTGCTTGTCTCAATTGCCTTTAAGTACAATGGGGAAATATGGCTGTTTTTGCTCTGTAGACTAGGCTGGCTTCAAACTCAGTGATCTGCCTGCCTCTGCCTTCCCAGTGCTGGGATTAAAAGTGTATACCACCATGCCTCAATCAAGGATATTTTTTTAAAGTATAGAACATTTTCCATTAAGAATTGCTCTGACTGAGCCCGGTGGTGTGGCGCACGCCTTTAATCCCAGCACTTGGGAGGCAGAGACAGGTGGATTTCTGAGTTCGAGGCCAGCCTGGTCTACAGAGTGAGCTCCAGGACAGCCAGGACTACACAGAGAAACCCTGTCTCGGAAAAAAAAAAAAAAGAATTGCTCTGACTGGTCATAGTGGTACACTCCTTTAATCCTAACACTCAGGAGACAGAAGCTGGTAGATATCTAAAGTTGAGGCCAACCTTGTTTATGTAGGAAGTCACCAACAGTGTGCTCACATACATAACTGTAGCCACCTGCAGCCACAAAACAACCAGGTTCACCTGAAACGGGGGCTGGGAATGAAAGAAGGGATGGAGGGCGAAAAGAGATGAAGCCAAGACAAAGTTCTTTGATCAAGGCTCAATGCTTTAATGTTCAGCTTTTCAATTTAAAGGGGAAGCCCCACCTCCACCACTGAACTCCTTCTTGCTCCAGTCTCTTGGGGCGTGGGTGAGAGGAGTCCATCCTAAATCATAACTGGAGGTATCTCAAGACAAGCTCAGCAGGCAGTCTATTCTTCTCAGCTCCTGTAGCAGACTGTGGGTCTGCCAAGGTGGTTAACACCTGAGTCCTTTTGTTTGGTCTGTTGTGGTAAACAAGATCCTTCAGGCCTGCTCAAGGCTGGGGGGAGGGCACAATTCCTTTTTTAGTTTTATAAGGATGAGCAATCCCAGCAGCTGGACGAGGCACAAGATTTCATCCTGTCTAGGGTAAAGAGTGGCCAGGTGACCGTGACTGGCTTAGGTTGGTGTCTATATTGTTTCTTATTACCCGTCATCAACGAAAACATACATAGCATATTGATGTATGCCTCTGCCTTAGGTTTATAGGAGCTCAAGAACACTCTTACCCATCTTTGACTAACTGGCCATCATTGGCACATTCTTTCCCATACAGACCAAAACCACATTCAGACCAAAGGACCTGTGGGCATGCACTAGGTGCAATTCTTCATAGCGATGGATAACTGCCATGATGAATAGCTGAGCTTGCTGAGAGCGATCCTGTGTGAGGGTAATCAATCTGCTTAAAATACAAGGTTCAAAGGTTAAAAGCAACATGATTATCCAGGCAATGTAGAAAATAAGGTTGAAAGCAGAAATGTCCCAGTATATAAATTGACTACTGGTTAACAGGGACTAGACACAAGGTCTGGCCACCAGGTATATAGTGGGTGGCTTTAAGTATTGATAAAAACTTACTCTCCAATAAGAGCAGAGACTACATGCCATGTTAACTCAGCTGGCTGATAAGGATTTCGAGCCATCTTCATCATTAGAATCATAATTACTAGGCTCAACATCTGTGCCCACTTGACAGACCAATCTTTCAGGTAGCCATTGGGCTCCATTTTCTTTTTCTGAAAAAATACAGACTGAGCCACGACCCCAAATTAAAACAGAGTCAGGACCATTTCAAGTATTAGTTAGGGGGGTCTCTCCATATGACTCTGGCAAATGAGCTGGAAGTGACTGGATGCCAGTGACGATCTGCTGCAGACTGACCTTTAGTGTCAGTTTGCAGAAAATTTAAAATAAGACAAAAGCAAGGTGTGCTTTTGGTGACCCTGGGGGCTGTAATTCCCCCTTTTTAGTTTTTAAAAGCCAATTTTTCAAAGTTCCTTGCAAAACCAGGGAAGAAGCGTCAGTAGCTGCTCCTCCCACACTCAAGAGAGTTTTCAAGATATTATTTTAAAGTTTCATAGTATCTGTTTCATAATTCTTAAAAATAAATAAATAAATCTTAAAAAAACAAAAACAAACAAAAATATTATTCAAAAAGATTAAAATCATTACACAAAAGAAATTACAACAGGATTATTGATTGGTTGTGTGTTGTTCTTGTGAAACTCACACTAACTAAACATTTCCCATCTATCTTTCTCTCCACAAGTTCATCCTAACCCCAAAGCAATAAATCTTTTGTCATTGATTAACAAAGTTTAAGCTATCTACCATATAGTAGCAAGTTTTTCCTGTGCTTAGCTAACAACAATTTGAATTTACCAAGAAATATATCATCTATCTTACATCTTACTTTTGAAGTCTTGTTCAGCTAAACTAGGTAATCATCTATTCTCTATTCTATACTCATAATAGAATTATTTTCTCTCTATTTATAACCTTGCCTTTTCATGGTGTACACCAAAACCTGTGACTACGTCTCTAGATCACAAAATCCAGGAACTCAGACTCAACCTAGAATGAATGCTTTCTTTGAGCATTAACTTGCCCCAAGCCTATTTCTCTTCCTAGTACAATTCCGTGCTGTAACACATGAAAGCTCACTGTGCTCCTTTTCTCACCTATACAGCTTTCACTATTCTACAAGGAGGGGCACATTCTGCTCTTAATTCTAATTTTATTATATGTTTTTGGGGAAACAACTTGAACCAGCTCCTTAAACTTTCTATCAACTACCCTAACTTCCTAAAACTATTCAGATCAAATCAGGAATTCCATAAAATCACTAATTCATCTAAACAATATTATTTTATGAAAGTTTCATCTTCATATTGATCTATAGAAAATTGCCTAGGAGAGTGGGCTATCTCCCAAGAAGCTCATTTGTCCACTGCAGCTGCTCCTGCATGGTGTCCACCAACGTTGCCCATAAAGGCAGAAAGACTCAGAGAGACACAAGAAAACAAATGAAAAGTTAAACACACAGAAAACAAGCATTCGGGATGCCGTAAACACAGCTGTGGGTGTGGAGAAGGATGGTGGAGACAGAGTCACACATGGAGCTACATATGTACAAAGCTCTCAAGATAACAGGAGAGACACCACTTGGGTCACACCATTGGAGATGACATCTCATGAGCCCCACTATTGGATGTCTGTCCTAGCTTTTTTTTTTTTTTTTAATGTATAGGAGTACTCTATCTGCATGTACACCTGCATGCCAGAAGAGGGCATCAGATCACAGTATAAATAGTTGTAAGCCACCATTTAGTTGCTGGGAATTGAACTCAGGATCTCTGGAAGAACAACAAGTGCTCTTAACCCCTGAGCCATCTCTCCAGCCCTGTCCTTGCTTATTTTTATGTCAACTTGACACACTCTAGAGTCATCTGAAAGGAGGCAACATCAACTGAGAAAATACCTCCATAAGATTGGACTGTAGGTCATTTTAATAATTAGTGATTGACGTGGGAGGGCCTGGCCCATTTCGGGTAGTGCCACACTGAGTGGTGGTCCTGGGTTCTATAAGAAAGCAACTGAGCAAGCCATGAGAGAAAGCCAGTAAGGACCACCCCTCCACGGCTCTGTATCACCTCCTGCCTCCAAGTTCCCACCCAGTTTGAGTTCCTTCTTTGTCTCCCCTCAATGGACTGTGATTCTGTCTGTATATGCAAGCCAAATAAACCCATTCCTTCCTAAGTTGCTTTTGGTCATGGTGTCTCATCACAACAATGATAATCCTAACTAGGACAGAGGTGAAATCACTACCCCAACACTAAAGATTTCATTATCTGTGTCTCAACATTTGCCACACACCATTACATGTACTATCCCCTGTGCCCCACCATTACAAGTGACAGTGCCCCTTGCTTGCTGTTGTCTGGGCCTAAACATTCACCACCTGGGCTCCATCACCGAAGGTTCCACCATTAGAGATGTCACTTTCTTGGCTCCACTTTTGGAGATGCCACCTCCTGGGATCCAGCATTTGAGAGGATAATGCCTAAGACCAACCATGGGAGATGCCATTGTCCAGCAAAATGGATTTGGGAGGAAGATCAGGGGGCTCTCTGCTACCTCCAGTGGTAGTCTTGACCTGTCTGTGGCCAAGCAGCCATTTTGAAGGGACCCAAGGCTCAACCAGGTCTCAGATGTGTATTCTGGGGTCACTTTCTCCTCCCTCTTGTCACTTGGCCATAGTGAGGTTTGGGTATTTAATATGTCAATCTTAAGATACAAGAGGACTACCTCAGAGGCCATAGCACAGCAGGGGGTGTGTACTCAGTGAGGCCTTGGCTTTAATTCTCAGAACCAAAACAGAAACAACAAAAGTTTCTTTATAGATGCTTGAGAGTCTATATAGCCCAGGCTGTCCTCCAAATGGAGATCCTCCTGCCTCTACCTCCAGAATGCTAAGGTCACAGATGTGCAGCTCTATAACCAGATCAGCCAGTGCAGTCGCTCCCTGTCTCTTCAACTGGAAGAAAAAAGAAAAAAGATTCAACTTCTGATGAATCCCTGACCTCCACCTGAGTCCCCACTCCTGGGCCTTTGACTGGCTTTCCAGCCTTTGTGAGTCCTGGCAAGAATGTCTTAATCTCAGTGAAAAGCAGTTACAGAAGTGAGCGCATCACACCTCAACAAAAAGCTGGAACTGGGACCTTGTTGGAAGGGGCCGTGCTTTGTCATCTTGACCACCCCCATTGCTGTCAAGGTAGATGACATCTGTCTACACCTGGATATATTATTGTCAGGTCAATCACATCACAGGGGACAATGACCTGGCTGCAGAAAAATGGACTGTCACAATGCCTGAGAAGATCCACCAAAGATAAAACCAACACAGTTGTAGACTACTATTGTTTTGTGTGACTATACAAGACTCTTTTGTGGGATGTATGTCTAGATCCCCATTAAGAGCAGATGCAAACATGTCACAAATGTCTCACAGTTCCCATCCATCACTTCTTCATCCTTTCTTCACCTCCTGGTTGAAACTGATTGTTTTACGTGCTGAAGGTGGCACCCTTGCTTGCTTATTTGGCAGGTGCATTAATCCCCAAAATTCTGTGTCTTGATACCACTGTTCCCTGGAAGTGCCTTTATAATGGTTCAGTAGGGGAAAAGCCCAGGTGTGCACAGACACAGGCCCTTGCATCCCGGATAGTAAATCTAGGACTGGAAACAGCTTAAGCCACCCTCAGGGCAGCAGGCACAGCAATGGCTGGTGTCAACTACAAAAACTTAAGACCTCAAATAACCCAGATTTATTTGCATGAGAAAAGTCCATTGCAAAATTAAAAGAACATGTTGACTCTTGGCTGAGGTAGTCTTACAACGTGGTAGGGTGCTTGATCTGTTTTATGCAGAACAAAGAGGTTACTGTAGCCTTGGGGAAAACCATCTGCTTCTATGCAAACCACTCAGGAATATCACAGATAATTTGGCTGAACTTTGAAAACACATCATAGAGAGGAAATAAACGGCTCTTGTGCTCTTTCTTGGATTCTTCCTGCTGTCAGCCAACTTAGATCTCCTGTGCCTGCTGACTCTAGCTGGCCCCTGCGTCATTAATGCTAAGGCCACTGTTAAGGCCAGATATATAAATTCCTGCTTATGAGCTATTAAGCTGCTGGTATCTGAATCCCAATATGATCAGGAACCCAACACAGAGTCAAGGATTTGACTCAGGGTATAACTCAGTGCGGGATATGGTGGCTAAAGTTACATCAGTGGCTAACTTTATGTTTAGAAGCTTAACATCTCTGTGCTTAACAGAACTATAAAGCAAAACTAGACCTCCAAACATTAAGGGCTGTTAAGGGTTACATTTTTATGGCTGTTTCCACTTTTGTAAAGAGGACCCTTCTGCTGTACCAGAGCAAACTGTAACTTTGTATTCTTTGCCTTTACAAACCCCTCACCAAAGTGGCTAGCTGCTCTATTTGGGAATCCCAAGTCTCTGTTCTCCAGGGTAGAACTGGTACCAGTGCCTGAATAAAAGCCTCTTCTTCTTCTTTTTTTTTTTTTTTTGTTGTTTTTGTTTGTTTGTTTTGTTTTTCAAGACAGGATTTCTCTGTATAGCCCTGGCTGTCCTGGAACTCACTTTGTAGACCAGGCTGGCCTCAAACTCAGAAATCCACCTGCCTCTGCCTCCCAAGTGCTGGGATTAAAGGCATGCACCACCACCACCCAGCCTATACTTTCTTTTTTACTTCTGAGATTACTTAAGAAGTTTAAGCTGGGCTGGAGTAACTTGTGTAGCTGAGACTGGCCTCTAACCTTCAGTTCTCTTGCCTCAACCTCCTGAGTCTTTGGGTTAGAGGCATGTATCACCTCATCCTGCTCCAGATGAATTTTATTTATTTATTTATTTATTTATTTATTTATTTATTTATTTATTT
>NW_021604600.1:7217682-7236252 GCF_004785775.1 Grammomys surdaster
TATTTATTTATTTATTTATTTATTTATTTATTTATTTATTTATTTATGTTTTTCAAGACAGGGTTTCTCTGTGTAGCCCTGGCTGTCCTGGAACTCACTTTGTAGACCAGACTGGCCTCGAACTCAGAAATCCATCTGTCTCTGCCTCCCAAGTGCTGGTGGGATTAAAGGCGTGTGCCACCACTGCCCGGCTAAAAAGCCTCTTTGTTAAACTTTATTAATAGACTGGTAAATCTCTGAATGACTCCAGACCCTTAACACTTAGTAACACTTGTAAGTTTTTGAGAGGGTCGGGTATGAGCTTGCATATAGAACCCTCATTTAGTTTCTAGTCTGCAGAAAAAAAGAAACAATACTTCTCCTGAAACAGGACTGAAACCGGGGTCTGGGCTGTGTTTTGAGGCTGCTCTCCCTGTCCACTGGTCTGTGCCTGTTCATTTGAGAAATGAAAAGCAGCCCTAGATTCTCAGAGGGGACCCCCGTTCAACCATTTATCTAAGAACCTGTGAGTGCTTGAGTTTCTGAGCAATCTGGGAAAACTGCCACTCTGTCCCAATGGTCAGACGTGCTTATAAGCCTCCAGATGCCACGGATAATTCCACAAGGCTCTCAAGGCTTCCTCAGCTCTGAGATGAGGCAGGTGAGGGTGAGACCTCCAGGATGCACAGAGCAGCCCCCTCCAGGACTAATGATTTTATTTGTATAGTCACAAGTTTGACATCTAGAGCTGACGACAAACATTGGAAACAAGTGAATTACTAGAGTGGTCAGATTTTTAAATATCTCCTTGGCCTGATGGTGCAAGCCTCATACATTGGTGCTCGCACCCTAACTGCAGAACCCACCCTCAGTCCCCAGGCTGCCCAGCCTTTTTGCAGATGCAGATTTTAAGGGGCAACTATGTTGAGCCTTCCAAGGAGCCCGGCAGCGTCATCGGGTTTCAGCTCGTTGGGGTGAGCCAGCGGATGGATCCCTGGCACTTGTTCTAAGAAAGTATTCCGATGTCTCTGCTAGAAGAGGCCTCCAGACAGCTTCCCAACGGTTGCCACCCCCATCCCACCCCCACTCCAGGGTAGGGGCGAGGTTGTGGGGCTGTCTAGATGTCAAGAGCATTCTTTCAGCATGCAGTCAACAGTGGATCTGAACCCATGGTGGGACTCCTAGTAGTTCTTTTCATCAACGGTTGTTGATGGCCTAGATTTCTTTAGCTGCCCACTTCAAATAATCCTTGGAGAAAAGGGGGAAATGAATCACGTTAGGATGAGCAGCTACCTGTGGAACGGAGGCTGTTCACTATGCTGCTTCTCCATAGCCTCCAGCTTGTTGGGAATCCATGCACTTCCTCCACACTGTGCCAGCTTCAGACACTTCCGGGACTCACCAACTGCCACTTCCATTCCTAAACACCTGTACATGGCCACT
The DNA here is from genome assembly GCF_004785775.1 of Grammomys surdaster. Lineage (NCBI taxonomy): Eukaryota > Metazoa > Chordata > Mammalia > Rodentia > Muridae > Grammomys > Grammomys surdaster. The sequence goes on from NW_021604600.1 coordinate 7,219,105, forward strand.
GTGGGGCGCACCCATCTACGGCTGGCCTGTCTCACCACACTGCTTCTTTCTGTATCAAAGAATACTGATTCTGTCTCTGGAACACGTGTGTGCTTTGCCTCCCCCTCTGCTTCTTCAGCTCCATGGAGCTCACCCTGGTATTTCCTCCCAACATTCTTCTTTTCAATTTACAGGCAAAACCTTGTTTCCTGGGCATCTCACTCTGTATCTTAACAATTAGGTGTAGAACTAGCTGAAGTGCACAGGCTCTTTCTTGTGTGCTGCTCCTTCCCAGGCTGTAGAAAAGATCACAATGAAAAGGTTAGCTGCAAACCAGACCTCATACCTTCAAAAGCCAAGCTTAGAACAGTTGCTAAGACTCACAGGTGCGGCATGACTCAGTCACCTCCAGACAGATATCAAAGGCTCACAGCCCGTACACCAGACCTGGTTATTTTTCAAGACTAACGAACTACCCCGGAGCTCAGCAGCCTGAGGCCCAGATAACAAAACATGTTATGGCCAACTGGAGAGAGAGCTCAGCAATTAGAGCAGATAGCATTCTTGCAGAGAACCCAGGCTCGATTCCCAGCACCCACATCAGATAGCTCACAACTGCTGATGGCTCCAGCCCCAGGGGATCTAGTGCCTCTGGCTCCTCTAAGTACTTGCACCGGTCTGCAAAAACCCACACATAGACTCACACCCATCCACATAATTAAATTGAATTGAATTAAATTACTTTAAAAGTAATGAAAATAACTCTTTTAAAGAATCGTGATAACAGTTCTCAAGATCTGCTACACTCTTGGGGATGCAGAAGAGGACAGATGTGAGCTGCTTGCCTGCCCTTGACCACGCCAGCCTCGAGATTAGCTTCCTTCTCCGCCACTTGTCTCAGAGTGTTGGCTCTCTCTCACAGCAGCAGAACTAGGCCCGCCCGCGCCCCCTTCCTCCCCCCCCCTTCCCTCTTAATTGTGGTGGTGAGGCTCAATTTAGAGCTTTGTGAGTGACGCTCCATCACTGAGCTGCATCCCAGCCTGTCTTTAATTTCAAACGATGTCTCATGGTTGCCTAGACTGGCCTATGCCACTAGACACAGCAGGACAAGGAACTTTCTCAGTTACACCGTCACTGTTTTTAGTTCCCTTCTGACTCCCTGACTAGGTCAGAGTGCAAGGCCCATACACACAGTGGCTCAGCTGTGTGTTGTTTGGAGTACAGCGAGTGCGTGCGTGCGTGCGTGTGTGTGTGTGTGTGTGTTGTGTTTGTATGCATGCGTGCCCCATTTGTGTCCATATAGAGCCCAGAAATCCACTACCTCTATTTCTCTCCGACTTTTTTTTTCAGTGAGATCTCTCACTGAACCTCAGTTTCAGCTGGACTTGCTAGCTAGTGGAATCTGCTTGTCACCCTCACCTGCTTTCCGGGCTGGGGTACAGACACATGGCACTACACCCTGCTTTTGCACTGGTGTAGGGACCCAAACTCAGGACTTCATGCTTACACAGTAAGCACTTCACACAAAGTGATTTTTCCAGCCCTTGGGCGTGGTTTTATATCTACTGGGTTTAAACTGGATCAGCATCCCTGTCCTACTGGACTTTAACCTTCGGGAGGCAGCTTCCTCATTCTTCATCGTTATGTCAGTTTCTTCAGAGAGCATCTTTAATCCCAGTCCTCGAGAAGCAGAAGCAGGAGTCTCCATGAATTGGGACTGTCTGTCATAGTGAGTCCAGGCCACTCAGGGTTAACGGGTGAGCTTCCTGGAGACAACCCCAGTTTGCACAGCACAGCTGCGATGGGTATGCCCTGGAGAGGCATAGCTCCAGATGGCTTCTTACTGCTGCTGTGCCTTCTCAAGTTTGTCATTGCTATATCCCTCATATATCTGACATGGTGTGATTGGGTGCAGGGAGACCCTCACTGCCAATAGCCTGGTGTGATTATCTCCTGGGTGAGAGCCCACTCTGCTGGGCAATTTTCCTGCAGATCAACATGGAGATAAACTTTCATAAAATAATATTGTTTAGATGAATTAGTGATTTTATGATATTCCTGATTTGATCTGAATAGTTTTAGAAAGTTAGAGTAGTTGATAGAAAGTTTAAGGAGATGGTTCAAGTTGTTTCCCAGAAACATATAATAAAATTAGAATTAAGAGCAGAATGTGCCCCTCCTTGTAGAATAGTGAGGGCTGTATAGGTAAGAAAGGACCACGGTGAGCTCTGATGTGTTACAACACGGAATTGTACTAGGAAGAGAAATAGGCTTGGGACACGTTAATGCTCAAAGAAAGTATTCATTCTAGGTTGGGTCTGAGTTCCTGGTCTTGTGATCTAGGGATCACAGGTTTCCATGTGCACCATGAAAAGACAGGGTTATGAATAAAGAGTAAATAATTCTATTATGAGCATAAGAATAGAGGATTACCTAGTTTAGCTGAACAAGATTTCAAAAATAAGACATTAGATAGATGATGAGCTGTTTCTTGGTAAATACAAATTGCATGTATGTATGTATGAACATATGTATGTACATATGTATGTACGTATGTATGTATGCATGTATGTATGTATGTATGTATGTGTAGTGGGAAGTTGTTGGATCTTGTCTTGCTTCATCCATTGACCACATGTATATATGATTCCTTCCCCCTTTGATTTTCTTTTTTGCTTCTCCCAAAGAACTCAAAGTGTTCAGAGAGTTTCTCTCGGGTCACAGGAATTATTAATGGATTATTGGGATTATTAATTTTCCCTCATTGGTGATATACATTGTTATTATTATTATTAAAATTACATTATTATTAAAAATAGATTCTTCTTTCATACAATACATTCCAACCACAGTTTCCTCTCTGGCCACTCCTCCCAGCTCCTCCCTACCTTCCATCTCCCCCAAATCCACTTCTCCTACCCTATTCCCTTCAAAAGAACAGACCTCCAAGAGACAACAATCAACATGACAAAAGAAGATGCCATAAAGACAAGGCATATCCAGGCTGGATGAGGCAACCCAATAGGAGGAAAGATTCCCAAAAGGAAGCAAAAGAGTCAGAGACACACCTGCTCCCACTGTTAGAGTCCCACAAAACACCAAGCAAACAGCCATAGTATATATACAGAGGGCCTGGTATGTATTTACAAAGAACTTCCATTATAAAATCAATTAAGTTTAAAGAAAGTCCCAGAACACCATTAAAAAAGAGCTATCTGGTAAGCCTTTATTTAAATATGACCGATAGGTTAGTTCTCCACCAATAAAATGAGCCAATTCAAACCAGATTAGATTATATTAAAGGCAGGTTTGTTGGGAAGCTGCTCTCCAGAGAGTTCACTGGCCCCAAGGACTGAGGCCTGGGGAGTCATCATGGGGAAGTGGGGAGGGGGAAGAAGATGAGAGAAAGGGAGTGGGGGGAGAGAGAGACAGAGACAGACAGAGAGAGAAAGAGAGGGAGGGAGAGAGAGGGAGAAAAGGGGGACTCAAAATGTCTGGATTATATAAGGGAGAGCCTCTGGGAGAAAACAGCCCAGCCCCTTAGGCTGGAAAGTTCAGAGTTGGGGGCTGGGTATGTCACGAGGGACTGAGGGATGCTGGGAGAACCTGGAGGCCAGATCTGCTTTGATAGGTAAAATGTGCACCTCAGTCCCATGTCCCAGTCCAAAGCCAAGCATTGACAACTAAAAACCAACTGTTAGAATATACCCATGCAGTAATTCGATCTTGAGATACTTTTATTTTGATGCTTTTTTATCCTCTTAGAATAGTAATGTACTTACTTTTAGTTCAACCTCAAGCCCTCTGTCCGTTATTTATTTATTTATTTATTTATTTATTTATTTTTGGTTTTTCGAGACAGGGTTTCTCTGTGTAGCCCTGGCTGTCCTGGAACTCACTCTGTAGACCAGGCTAGCCTCAAACTCTCGAACTCAGAAATCCGCCTGCCTCGGCCTCCCAAGTGCTGGGATTAAAGGCGTGCGCCACCACCGCCCGGCTCTCTGTCAATTATTTAAATCATTCTCCACAGTTCAGCTGGATTAGGTGGTTTGTAATTTTTATCTGGAGAAACCTGTGCTGAAGCCTCCTGTGCTGCAGTGAGCAGAGGCGCCTGCCCCAACCCCCATGGAGTCTTGGCTCCTTTCTCTGAATCCTCTTCTGAGTGGCCTCTTCTCTTTCCTGTGTTGGCGTTCCACTCCCCATCAGGAACTAACTGCTTCTTATTGGGGTTTCTCTTGTTTTTGTAGATTACATTTTTTTTCCTGTATTTTTCTAATAAATGGTCTATAAGTTATCTGAAAGTTTGCCAAAAAACCTTCCATCAGCTATTGTCACATCAATTTCCAAAATGCCTGCAGGGACTTTTGTGTCTTGTCTGTCTATACTTGTTAACATTTCGTCTAGGTTCTGCTCCACAGTTACCTGGAAACAGCCAGGTGTGCCTGACTCACTATAAAAGGGGCTGCTCGCCCCTCCTCTCTCTCTTGCTCTCTTGCTTTTCTCTCTTCTCTCCTCTTCCTCCTCCCTCCCTATTCCCCTCCCCTCTTCCACTGTAGAACTGACTAGCGGATTCACGCAGAGGGCTAATTTTCCCAGCTGTAAAATAAGTCTGTGTGGAGCTTTAAAAAGTTAAAGCCCGCCGGGCAGTGGTGGCACATGCCTTTAATCCCAGCACTTGGGAGGCAGAAGAGGCAGATTTCTGAGTTCGAGGCCAGCCTGGTCTACAGAGTGAGTTCCAGGACAGCCAGGGCTACACAGAGAAACCCTGTCTCAAAAAACAAAAACAAAAACAAAAAATTAAAGGCCTCAGAGTAGCTTCTCCATAGACGTGTCCTGTCGGCCCCCACCCCACCCTACCTCCAACAGGAAAGAACTGCACATTGTTGAATGGGCTGGAGGTAGGAAGAACCTCCCGGATCCAATAAAACATCAGAAAGTAGGCTAGTGCTCAGAGGTAAAGTAGCACGGTTGTGGGTGATGTGGGGTTAGCCTGATAGTGCAGATGGGAAAACTGAGGTATGGAAGAGGAAGTTGCTTGCCAAAGTCACATAGCCACAAAGTACTGAATCTTCCTAACTCTGGGCCTCTCCACCATGGGCTGTGTCCCCTATGAATCCGGGCAACTCACAGCCTTCCACAGCCACCCACACTGCTAGCTTCTGCTCACCCTGACACCTTTCATGTTGCACCACATGACTCACCCCTCCCATGAGTACCTATCAGGTCTCGTCTTACTAGCAGCTTTTCTGGGTTCCCACCCTCCCCCTTCCCCTGCTGGGCTGCCGGAGCAGCAGCTCCTCACACCTGCTACTGTGAGTTAGGATACAGTGCAGAGAAGGTGGCAGCAGGCTCACACAGGAGGCCAGAGGTCTGGTCTTAACCTGGTAGTAAGAGGACAGAGGGCATCTATCCTCTGCAACATCCCTAGCCCCCCTCATCCTGAGAGATAGCAGTCAGCCTCTAAATGCCTGTCAGCTGAGGATCAATCTGGGCTTCATGAAAAGATTCTATCTCAAAAAAAAAAAAAAAAGTGACTACTGGGTGGTCGCCGAGCACACCTTTAATCCCAGCACTCAGAAGGGAGAGGCAGGATATCATTTTGAGTTCAAGGCCAGCCTGGTCTACAAATCAAGTTCCAGGACAGTCAAGGTTACACAGAGAAACCCTGTCTTGAAAAATCAAATAAAAGAAGGGCTAGAGAAATGGTTCATCAGTTAAGAGCACTGGCTCCCCTTCCAGGGGTTCTGAGTTCAATTCCCAGTAACCACATGGGTGTAGGAAGCCACGGCTTGTGCTGGCAGCATCCGCCATTGCAAGATGGCGCTGGCATCCGGTGCTCCTAGTAAACAAGTAAACTGCGCATGTGCTATGGTAAAAGCGTGCCAAAGTCACGGCCCATCCCAGGGCGTTTGGGCGGGCAACGAGTAAGCAGCCAATCAGAGGTGAACACATCGCTCCAAGGGTATATAAGCAGTGCCTTTTCCGGGCCTGGGGTCTTCTTCCTCCATTTTGGTTTGGAATAAACGTTTGCTGGGAAGGATCCTAGTGTGTTGCCGCGTGTCTTCCTTGCTGGCGAGGTGGGCGCACGTCACAAGTGGTGCCGAAACCCGGGAAAAATTCACCATCGCCGGTGCTGTTTGAGAAGACCCTCTGCTCGTGGAGTAGATCCAGAACCACAGGACAAGGTAAAGCTCTGAGAGACATGTTTGGACTTGATCTATTTCGTCTCCCTCCCCAGTTGGCAGGAACTCTAGAAGCTCTCGCTATTGTGCTAGCGGCGTTCATTCTCTTCCTTCTGGTTTTGCGGGATGACAAATGCCACTCGACTGTAGCGGCGGGCCAGGCAGTGCTAGACGAATTACAGGGCCACATGTCAGAAACAGAGGGAAAGAAGCGCTTAAGAGTTCGGGGAAAAAAGGAAGCTCAGAAGGCATGCCTAAGTAAACAAACCCTTCCCAGGACACTCAGTCCGCGGAAGCGAGAGGTAAGGGAAAGCACGCCCTTGGGTGAGTTAAACACGAAAGAAAGAGAAGCCTCCAAAAGAAAATCTCTTTATCCGGTAAAGGAGCCGGAGGTTTTGGGGCTTGGTGGCTCTGAGATGGAGGAGCTAACTTCCTCTGAATGGGAGGATTTGGACGAAGAGACAGTCCGCTATGAGGAGGAAAGATGCCAGCCAGATGAGCGGTTGCCGCCGCGAAATCGAAAGCAAAGGAAAACGGGAGATAGGAGCCGCATGGCCTCTCAGCCTGTCGCGCCCTCCCAACCTAATGTTCCCGGCGAACTTCCACCTTATGCGGACAAGCGCTGCTCAGACTCCTTCCTTTCAGGGGAAGACAAGAGAAAAATGTTACAAGCCTTTCCAGTATTTGAGGACGCGGGGGGAGGCCGTGTCCACGCACCTGTAGAATATGCCCCTATCAAAGAACTTGCTGAATCGGTTAAAAAATATGGAGTTGATGCTAATTTTACAGTCATGCAGCTTGAGAGACTCTCCACTATGGCGATGACCCCGAATGATTGGCAAAATACAGTAAAAGCTGCTCTCCCTAATATGGGAGAGTATGTGGAATGGAAAGCTTTATGGCATGATGCTTCTAAAGCACAGGCAAGGGCCAACGCTAATGCTGAAGGCAACCAGAGACAGTGGACTTTCGAATTATTAACAGGGCAAGGACAGTATGTTGCCGACCAGACAAACTATGATTGGGGAGCATACGGCCAGATCTCCGCTGCTGCTATTAAAGCATGGAAAGCCCTCTCTAAGAAGGGGGAGGCTGGGGGAAATTCAACGAAAATATTGCAAGCCCCCCAGGAGTCATTCTCAGATTTTGTGGCTAGAATGACAGAAGCAGCAGGCAGAATTTTTAGAGACCCAGAGCGAGTTAAACCACTGATAGAACAACTGGTGTATGAAAATGCCTCGCCAGAATACAAGACAGTTATTACCCCTAGAAGAAGCAAAGGGCTGACAGATTGGATAAAGGTCTGCCGAGGACTTGGAGGCCCACTGACCAATGCTGGCCTTGCAGCAGCTATTTTGCAAAGCCAGAACCGCTCAAGTCCTGGCGGCCGTAAAGTATGCTATAACTGTGGCAAACCGGGTCATTTGAAACGAGAATGTCGTACTCCCATACAAAGGAGAACCCCTGGGCTATGCACTAAATGCAGGAAGGGCTATCATTGGGCCAATGAATGTCGCTCGGTTAGGGACATTCAAGGAAAGATTATTCAACATGATCCCTCCCCAGCAGGAGGAGATGAAGACACTCCAAAAAACAGATATCCGGGCCCCAGGTCTCAGGGCCCCAAAAAATATGGGACACAAGCCTGCAACCCGGGGACACCTCTAGCTGCAGAGCTACAAGAGGTTCCGCAGGGTTGGACCTCCGCTCTATCTCCCAATTCTTACTAATGCCACATGAGGGCGTGCAAGCTATCCCAGTTGATTTTAAAGGTCCCCTGCCTGAGGGAAGTGTCGGCCTTATTCTAGGCCGCTCCTCTCTTACCTTGAAGGGGCTTGTGGTTCATCCTGGTGTGATAGACCAAGATTATACAGGAGAACTTCAAGTTCTCTGCTCTTGTCCACAAGGCATATTTTCTATCTCCCCTGGAGATAGGATTGCTCAGTTGGTTATTCTTCCAAGTTTGCATAATTGTTTCCCATCCACCGGGGTGCCTAGAGGCGCCAACGGGCTTGGTTCTTCAGGAACTGATTTTGCTCATTTGGTATTGGATCTCAAAACTAGACCCACTTTACAATTAACAATAGAAGGGAAGAGTTTTACGGGGATTTTAGACACAGGAGCTGATAAAAGTATTATTTCCTCCAACTGGTGGCCTAAGGCATGGCCTGTTACACAATCATCCCACTCCTTACAAGGGTTGGGATATGAGGCTAACTCTACAGTCAGTTCACGCTCCTTGACTTGGAAGACACCAGAGGGTCAGACAGGAAACTTTATACCTTATGTGCTTCCTCTCCCCGTTAACCTCTGGGGAAGAGACATTTTGCAAGACTTGGGACTGACATTAACTAATGAGTACTCTCAACAAGCTATTGATATTATGAAAAGGATGGGATATAAGGAAGGAAAAGGCCTTGGCAGAAAAGAACAAGGAAGGTTAAACTCAATTTCACAAGAAAGTAATACAGGAAGACAAGGTCTGGGTTTTCCTTAGTTGCCATTGAGGGCTCTATGCCCATACCCTGGCTTACAGAGGAGGCTGTGTGGGTTCCTCAGTGGCCCCTATCCTCTGAGAAATTAGAAGCTGCTACAAGGCTGATTGAGGAACAAGCACAGCTTGGTCATTTAGAGCCTTCTACTTCTCCTTGGAATACCCCTATTTTTGTTATAAAAAAGAAATCAGGAAAATGGAGACTTCTCCATGATCTAATGGCCATTAATGCACAGATGCGGCTGTTTGGCTCAGTGCAACGAGGCCTACCTCTGCTCTCTGCTTTACCTAAGCAGTGGAGGATAATAATTATAGACATTAAGGATTGCTTTTTCTCCATTCCCCTACACCCGCAAGATAGGCAAAGATTTGCATTCACCTTACCTGCTGTTAATCACCTTGAACCAGACAAAAGTTATCAGTGGAAAGTTTTGCCTCAAGGCATGGCCAATAGTCCTACCATGTGTCAGCTGTATGTACAAATGGCCCTTGAACCTGTTAGGAAGCAATTTCCTTCTCTTCTCTTGATTCATTTTATGGATGATATTTTAATATGCCATAAAGAGTTGACCATTTTGCAGAACTCATATCCTTTATTAATTGCTACATTAAGACAGCGGGGTCTGCATATTGCCACAGAGAAGGTTCAAATTTCTAGGGACAGTTATTTACCCTGAGAAAATAGTTCCTCAAAAATTAGAAATTCGCAGAGATCATTTACATACCTTAAATGACTTTCAAAAGTTATTAGGTGATATAAATTGGTTAAGACCATTTTTGAAAATTCCCTCTGCTGAATTAAAACCTTTGTTTGACATCTTGGAAGGAGATTCTCACATTTCCTCCCCAAGGGCACTAACACTGGCTGCAAGCCGTGCCCTGCGAATGGTAGAAGATGCTTTGCAAGAAGCTCAGCTAAAACGCATTGATGAGACCAAAACTTTTAATTTGTGTGTCTTTAAAACCAGACATTTACCAATTGCTGTGTTATGGCAGGATGGGCCCTTATTATGGATTCATCCTAATGCATCTCCTGCAAAGATTATTGAATGGTATCCAGATGCAGTTGCTCAGCTTGCCCTACGGGGATTAAAAGCAGCTGTCACTCATTTTGGAAGAGAGCCTAAAGTTTTAATAGTGCCTTATACTGCACATCAGGTTCAAATATTAACTGCTACCTCTGATGTTTGGGCCGTGTTGGTCACCTCCTTTAATGGTCAAATAGATAATCACTATCCTAAACATCCCATTCTACAATTTGCCTTAACTCAAGCAATACAATAGTATTTCCACATATCATATCTCAGAAGCCGCTCCCGGATGGAGTGGTTGTTTACACAGATGGGTCAAAGACAGGTGTGGGTGCCTATGTAGTTGGTAATAAAGTCACTGCCAAACAATACCATGAGACCTCACCTCAAGTTGTGGAATGCTTGGTAGTATTAGAAGTTCTTGAAACCTTTCCAGGCCCTTTAAATATTGTTTCAGATTCCTTTTATGTAGTAAATGCAGTTAAAGCCTTAGAAGTGGCTGGGCTAATAAGACCATCTAGTAGACTTGTGGAAGTTTTTCAGATGATTCAATTTGCCTTAGTTAATAAGAGATTCCCTGTTTTTATTACACATATTAGGGCTCACTCAGGTCTACCAGGTCCAATGTCTCATGGGAATGACCTAGCGGATCGAGCCACAAAGTTGGTTGCTATCGCCCTATCCTCAAAATTAGATTTGGCCAAAGATTTTCATAAAAAATTTCATGTGACAGCAGAGACGTTACGTCATCGGTTTGATAAACTAGAAAAGAAGCTAGAGATATAGTTACTCAATGTCAGAATTGCTGTCAATTTTTACCAGTGCCTCCTGTAGGAATTAATCCATGAGGAATTCGGCCACTACAGATTTGGCAAATGGATGTTACTCACATCCCAACCTTTGGCAAATTACAATATTTACATGTTTCCATTGATACTTGTTCCGGAATTATATTTGCTTCTCCATTGACCAGAGAAAAGGCAGCACATGTTATTCAGCATTGCCTTGAGGCATGGAGTGCCTGGGGGAAGCCTAAAATTCTTAAAACGGACAATGGGCCAGCTTACACTTCTCAAAAGTTTAGACAATTTTGTCGCCAAATGGAGGTGACCCATCTGACGGGTCTCCCTTATAACCCTCAAGGACAAGGCATCATAGAACGGGCTCATCGCACTCTTAAGTCTTATCTAATAAAACAAAAAGGGGGGAGTCGAGGAGGCTCTACCCTCAGTGCCACGAGTCACCGTTTCTATAGCACTTTTTACCCCCAATTTTTAAAATCTGGACAGTCAAGGCCACACGGCAGCTGACCATCACTGTTTAGAGCCTGACAGGCCAAAAGAGATGGTCAAATGGAAGGACATCTTGACCGGACAATGGAAAGGCCCGGATCCTATTTTAATAAGAGCCAGGGGAGCGGTTTGTGTTTTTCCGCAGGAAGAAAACAACCCGTTTTGGCTACCAGAGCAACTGACACGACGACTCGCGATATTAGAAGATGACACCCAGGCGGACCCTCCAAACTCTGATGACAGCCCTCGTGCTGATCCAAGGGATACAGGTTCCTAGTATATCGGGGGAACAATGATGGACCATATTATCTGCCTTTCCAAAACTCATACCAGTCAGACATAATGTAGCTAATCTGTCCAGGAAATTGTTTCAATATCTTGCAGGAAATTGGTCAGAAAACTTCGATGAGACACTCAAAAATTGAGAGCGGCTGTGGTGGCCATCAACTCAACGCGGGTGGATCTGTCCCTGACTGAGGGACTCTCCTCCTGGATTTCTTCAGCTTTCTTTTTCTTTTCTTTTTTTTTAAGTGGGTGGGGAGTAGGCCTGTTTGGTATGCCCTATGTTGCGGATTAGTGTTCATGCTTTGGTTGGTTTGCAAACTCAGAGCTCAACAAAATCTTGACAAGGCTATTATTATTATTGCCCAGGCGCTTGTGGCCATAGAACTAGGGGCTTCCCCTGCAGTGTGGCTATCACTGCTTCGAAAATAAGTAGTCTCCCCCTCACTAGTGGTGGTGCTAAATGTTGGGCTGTCAGCCGTTGCACCTCAAGGGATTTGCCCATTGCACTGGGTCTGTGAGGAGTTTTAGCCTGACTGGTCCTTGTCTGTGTAGCTGTGGTACCTGAATTTTGAGGCAAACAGCCCTTGCACCCCTAGGAGATGACTCCATTGCACAGGGATGGGTGTTTGCATCTCTTTCTGTTTCCCTTAGCCCTTGCACCCAGAGGACTTACTTCCATTGCACCTGGTAGGGTAAGGGAGACCGTCTTAAACTATTAGTCCTTGATCGCTTATTCCCCCAAGATGGAATTTGCTTGATCGGGCTTGAGTTTGAGTTATGATTGGTACCGTGCCAGACAGGCCAAGGGCAGCTCCATCTTCTCATCTCCAGGCCAGCTGCCATTGGTCCCAACGACGGGAATAGGTTGATGCCATATGCCAGAGGTACACCATGAGTGGTGAGTTTACCTGGTGACGGGCATTACGAGTGGCCACAACCTGGGGCGCACATTCTGAGAATGCCAGGTGTGGGTGCGCGACCCTCGTAGCCTAAGACAGAGAGCTCACCATTCTTTGGTGCTGGCTATGGAAGAACGTCAGCTAGCCTAAGACACGGGACATTGACCAGTGCCTGTTTAACAAAACAAAAGGAAATAGCCAGTAGACAGATTGCTCAGCCGCTGTACCCCAAGGGCTTTTGGTGAAGACACCCTATGAAGCCTCAAACATATCTGTACACAGTCCCTGCCCACTAAGGTGTTCGTTCCACGGATAGTAGGTCTGGTAAGTCAATGATGGAGCGGACGGATAAGCCTCAGCCACCTAAGACAGGGCAGCCCCGGGTGGGGAGGCTGACCCAGTGACGGGTAAGAGTTTGAGCACCGCCCTCCAAAGAGACTCAGAGCCGCCGTGAGACCCCCAAATATGGGAGTTACGAAACCTTCCCAGGGATCTCAACTACCATCCTCTGTAATAAAACAAAAAAGGGGGAGGTGTAGGAAGCCGCGGCTTGTGCTGGCAGCATCCGCCATTGCAAGATGGCGCTGGCATCCGGTGCTCCTCCTAGTAAACAAGTAAACTGCGCATGTGCTATGGTAAAAGCGCGCCAAAGTCACGGCCCATCCCAGGGCGTTTTGGCGGGCAACGAGTAAGCAGCCAATCAGAGGTGAACATACCACTCCAAGGGTATATAAGCAGTGCCTTTTCCGGGCCTGGGGTCTTCTTCCTCCATTTTGGTTTGGAATAAACGTTTGCTGCAGAAGGATCCTAGTGTTGCCACGTGTCTTCCTTGATGGCGAGGTGGGTGCACGTCACACATGGTGACTCACAGCCATCTATAATGAGATCTGATGCCCTCTACTGCCATGCAAATGTACATGCAGTTAGAGTACTCAACAAACAAACAAACAAAAAACCAGAACACTCATATAAATAAATAAATCTTGTTTATTTATTAAAATAAATTAAAAAGTAAGCAGAGCTGACCCATGTCATAGTCCATCTGCAGACAGAGCCAACTGCTAAGTAAGTCACAAGAACCACTGCTGTCCTCAGGGGGACAAAGGGGCAATGCACTTTGGGACAGTGTGTGTTGGGACAATGCATGCATGCAGGGACAATGCGTATTGGGACAGTGCATGCATGTTGGGACAGTGCATGTCTTGGACAGAATCATCACATTATTAGGAATGGCATCAATTTAAAACTTATGAATTGTTTGTTTCTGACTTATGAAATTTGCCCCAGGGAACTTGAAACGACAGAGTGGCAGAGGAGGGAGGAATGAGTAAAGAATGCCAGATCCAGGTGTACAGAAGCCTACACATGTAATCACTTCTATAGTAATGGAAAAAATTGTTTGTTGTTTTGTCTTGTTATTGTATAAAACAGGATTTATGTACTCCAGGCAAAGCTCAAATTCATAATTCTCCTGCCTCAGCATATTGAATACTGAGATTATAGGCATGAGCCAACATACCTGGGTTATAGTAAATCATTTTAAAATGTAAATTATTATGAATCTTTTTATTATTTACTTATTTATTGAAAGAGGGCGTGTATTTACATATGCCGCAGTGAGAATGTGGAAGTCAAAGGTCAGTTTGCTGGAGTTGAGTCTTTCCGTCTTCCATGTGGGACTTGGGACATTCAACTCTGGTCATCAGACAGGGCAGCTAGCACTGAGCCAGCTCAGGAACACTTGATGGTTAATAACATCACCTGTGCTTGGGACAGATATTTGGTTGTTGGAAAAATTGTTTTCCATGGATATCTGTCTCCCAGAATCGATCCTGGGTTCTGACTCCAGGACCCAGAAGATTCCAACGTCTTTGGTGTAAAGAGGCCTGGTGTTTGCGTGTAGCCTATGAAGTCCTCTCATGTGCCTTAAGTCAACTCTGGAATATTCGTAGCACCTCCTCGTTGTGGTGAATCTTCACGGCCAGCCTGATGCATCCTAGAATCACCATAGAGACATGCACACTGTGTCTGTGAGGCTGTTTCTAGAGAGGCTTAAGAGAGCAAGGAAAGGCCGGGCAGTGGTGGCGCACGCCTTTAATCCCAGCATTTGGGAGGCAGAGGCAGGCGGATTTCTGAGTTTGAGGCCAGCCTGGTCTACAGAGTGAGTTCCAGGACAGCCAGGGCTACACAGAGAAACCCTGTCTCGAAAAAAAAAAAAAGAAAAAGAAAAAGAAAAGAAAGAACAAGGATGAAGCAGAAAAGCAAGAGGAGTGTGGGTCCTCCATGCTGCCACGCTGAGTCCACTCCCGGAACTGGGAGCTCCTATGCCAGAGGCTCTTCACTCTTCAGGGGACACTGCAGACTCATGTGCAGATTGTGACAGTTCTCTGCAGTATAGGAGTGAAGCATTGCACTTAACAAAACCAGCACAGTAGTTTCCAACATGTGAAAATAAAGAGAAGAGAAAGCACTTTAAAAAAAAAAAATCCAGGCGCTTCCCTCTGGGGTGTTTTCATTTGGCCAGAAATGTAATGTATTATTTTCTTTCTGCCACTGTAGTGAGATCTCCTGCCTACACTCACATTTAATGGTAAGGCCGAGATGTAGCTCAAGGAAGAGCAAATGCCTTGCAAGTGAGAAGACCTGGCTTCTTTGCCCAGAAGCACAAGAAAAAGCTGATAACAAGATAATGCACTGTAGCCAGACACAATGCTGGCAATACACTCACAGCCCCAGTGCTTGGGAGGCTGAGACAGAGGATCACAAGTTTGAAGCTAGCCTGGACTACATATACTCTGTCTCAAACAATAAAAACAAAGTAAGCCCCTTTTATGCCTATTTATGCAGGCCATAAATATATGCTTATGATCTGACAAATCATACTAATTTTTTAAATCTTTAATTCATCAGGAAAATGATTTTAAAAATTAAAAGCAGGGGGCTAAAGAGATGGCTCAGTAAGCCGGGCAGTGGTGGCACAAGCCTTTAATCCCAGCACCTGGGAGGCAGAGGCAGGAGGATTTCTGAGTTCGAGAGTTCGAGGCTAGCCTGGTCTACAGAGTGAGTTCCAGGACAGCCAGGGCTACACAGAGAAACCCTGTCTCGAAAAAAAAAAAAAAGATGGCTCAGTGGTTAAGTGCACTAACTGCTCTTCCAGAGATTCTGAGTTCAATTCCCAGCAACCACATGGTAGCTCACAACCATCTGTAATGGGGTCTGGTGACCTCTTATGGTGAATCTGAATCAGCTACAGTGTACTCACATAAAACAAATAAATTATTAAAAAAAAGAAAAAAATTAAAAGCAGGACTGGAGAGAGAACTCAGTTATTCAGAGCACCTGCTGCTCCTACAGGGAACAGGAGTAGGGTTCCCAGCACCCACACGAGGTGCCTCACCTATAGTTCCAGCTCCAGCACCTCCTGGCTTCTGTTGGCATGCACACATGAGCACATATATACACACATACCGCAGACATTTAAAAAAATGAAAAATCCGCCGGGCGGTGGTGGCGCACGCCTTTAATCCCAGCACTTGGGAGGCAGAGGCAGGCGGATTTCTGAGTTCGAGGCCAGCCTGGTCTACAGAGTGAGTTCCAGGACAGCCAGGGCTATACAGAGAAACCCTGTCTCGAAAAAAACAAAAAAAAAAAAAAAATGAAAAATCCATCAAAAGTATAACATTCCTGATCTTCTGCAAGGCAGAAATAAAAAGTTGTGAAATCATAATATGATAAGTAGTTAATGACCACAGAAAGTAAATAATTCTTTTTCTTTCTTTCTTTCTTTCTTTTTTTTTTTCGAGACAGGGTTTCTCTGTATAGCCTTGGCTGTCCTGGAACTCACTCTATAGACCAGGCTGGCCTCGAACTCAGAAATCCACCTGCCTCTGCCTCCCAAGTGCTGGGATTAAAGGCATGCACCACCACTGCCCGGCATGTAAATAACTTTTATAAATCAACAATAACAAAAAAAAAGCTTTGAAAATAGGTAAAAGATTTGTAGACATATCTCTACAAATAAATAAATAAATAAAATTTAAAAATTAAAAAAATAAATAAAACCAATGAACAGAGAAAACAGACAAACTTGCAAATGGCAAAGAAAAAATGTAAAAAAAAAAAAAAGCTTACCTTTAGTATCTGTCAGGAAATGCAAATCAAAGTAAAGACGCCACCCTAAATCTACTATGACAGCTGCCTGCCACCAACAAAACTGCCACCAAGATGGGGCAGCAGGAGAAGGCACGTGTTCCCAAGTCTGACAGCCTGAGTTTGAGCTCCAGCAAAGCGGTGGCACCGCCTGTGATCCCAGCTTAGGCAGGAGATGGCCAATTTAAACCAGTTCTAAACCAGAGTTGCGATATGAGACTCCATCTGAAAAGAGGGGGGGAAAAGGGAGGAAGGAAGGAAGGAAGGAAGGAAGGAAGGAAGGAAGGAAGGAAGGAAGGAAGATGGAGGGGCTGGAAATGGGGAGCGGGTGGAGGAAACAAGTGTCAGTGAGGCATGGAGAAACTGGAAGCGGTATGGGCACAGTGGAAAACGGTGTGGCCTGACCTGAAAGAATTCAACACATGACTTACGTCCAATCTGCCAATTCTGTTTCTGCCAGTATGTGCAAAGGAATTAAAGGCAAGGCTTTAGAGAGATGTGTACTCTCTCACGAAGACAGCACCGTCACTCACACGAGCAACACACCTCTGAAACTCGGAAGGATAAATGAACTGTGGTCTATCCATGGCATGTGGTGTTAGTTAGCCTCTGGGAGGAATGCCTGAGCAAGACGGCCTGTGACTCAGGAGGCTGAGCTGAGGCAGGAGGGTCACTTGATCCCAGTTCAAGATCAGCCTACAGACTACAATCATTCTCTCTTCCTCTTTCTCTTCCTCTCCCTCCCTCCCTCTCTCTCTCTCTCTCTCTCTCTCTCTCAAAAAGTGTTCATATGTGCTATAACATGGGTGAATCTTCTTTTTTTTCTTTTTTTTTTTT
>NW_021604600.1:7236352-7301634 GCF_004785775.1 Grammomys surdaster
AATCTTCTTTTTTTCTTTTTTTTCTTTTTCTTTCTTTTTTTGTTCTTCAGTTTTTGTGGTTTTATTTAAACACAAAACATCCATGCAAGCCATCTATTTATTTTCTTCGCTGCATAGCCTGGCCTTGGGATTGGTGACTCTGATGGCCAGCTGTGCTGCTCTTTCTATGATGGCTTTTCAGTTCTTAGAAGACACATCGTGAGCAATCTCTGCACAGTAAGATTTATTGCACAGCAGCAGCACTTCCAGCTCCTTGACATTGTGGAACAGAAACCGCTAGACAGTGTGTGCTTGGTTTTTTGTTGCTCCCATAACCAATGTTGGGCATCAAGATCTGGCCCTTGAATTTTCTCCGAACCCTGTTGTCAGTGCCTCTGGGTTTCTGCCAGTTTCGCTTAATTTTCACATATCGGTCTGACTGGTGTCTGATGAACTTCTTGGTCCTTTTTCTGACGATCTTGGGCTTCACCAGAGGCCGGAGGGCAGCCATGAAGCCTCAAAAGAGATAGCAGCCACCTCGCAGGCAGCGCCGAGGAAGAAGGGACATGGGTGAATCCTAAGGACGTTGTGTTAAGTGAGAGAATCCAGTCACAAAACAGACCAGAGATGGAAAACACAATGCCAGGTGCTGGTGGTAGTGGGCAGGGGAAGTGGGACGCTGTTTAAAGGTACAGAGTTTTCATTTTACAAGATGAAAGAATTCTGGAGATCTGTATGTCCCTTGGCAACGTGAACGTATGAACTGAATTCACATGCGGCTGAGGTGGTAACTTACGTTCTGTGGGAGGTTTTTACTACAGGTTTGAATAACTGAGCACATCGCTTGTCTCCCGCTTTCACTCTGCTTCACACAGTGCCTCCAGTCTGGGCTCAGCTCGCTTGTTAGAGCTGGAAGGCTGGGAAGCCCAGGTGCCTGGCTTCTTCTTATTATTATTATTATTAATTTATTTTTAATTGATCGATAGGATTATTTTGCCTGAACTTCCATCTGTGCACATGTGTATCTGGTACCCTCAGAAGTCAGAAGAAGATGTCAGAAACCCCTGGAACTGGAGTCACAGATAGTTGTAAGCCACCATGTGCATGCTGGGAACTGAACGCAGGTTCTGATAAGAGCAGTGCTGCTGAACTACCAAGCAATGGCTCCAGCACAAATCTGCCAGTTTTTAAAAGCAGTTTGTTTGCATTGACGGTGATGTCTGATTGAACACAGGGTCTGGAATGTCAGGCAACTGCTATGCCACCCAGGCTATGCTGCAACTCTTCTCCAACACCATTGTCTGAGCACATACTCTGCACCAAGCTCTACGTGGACCCCTGGAGTCAACAATAGAGAGCAAGCAGTACACAGTCCAGAAAGGGACAGATTTCAAGGATCAACTGCATCACAGTTAGGGTCAGGGGTTGGAGGTCAGGCACAAAGCACTTTCTTAGCAGGTCAAGGCCCCCAAGACCATCACTGACACTGAAAAACTAAAAGATTACCATTATGAAGCCAATCCCCATGGTTGTAACACTGGGACAGGGAAGGGATTGCATGAGGGGAGAATTTCAGACCAGATCCATGTGACAGAAGGTGGCCAGAGCATCAGACAGAAAGAGCAGCAAGTGCAAAGGCCCGGAGGCAGAAAGATGTGTCTGAGCCGGCAGAACCTGGGAGGCAGCAAGAGTGATTTGGGGAACAAGTGGGAAGCAGTGTCAGCACCCCATGTGCATGAGCTGGGAATGCCTGGGTTAGCAACAGCAGCCACTAATCAATGTGATCACCCCTGCTTCCTCACTGGCTGCTCACTCTTCTCCCACGTGCTCACGTGTGGCCATCCCTCCAGTGCTTCTCTGACTTTAAACAACCCCAGCTGGTTTCTGCAGATTCAACCAGGAACTTGGAAGGACTTGGATAGTCTCCCAGGCTACTGCAACATTTGGTCACTCTATACCGATAGGCTAGTTCTCCGCCAGTGAAATGAGCCAGTACAAGAAAGATTAGATTAGATCAAGACAGATTTATCGGGAAACTGCTCTCGGACAAGTTCACTGGCCGCATGGATTAAAGCCAGTGGAGTTGCCGTGAGTGGCAACCAGGACCCTCTGCCTCTGTGTTGTTTCAGGACCTCCCCCACAGGAGGACAGAAAAGAGAGAAAAAGCTCGAGAGAGAAGACAGAAAGTTCAGAAGCCAAAGTGTCTAGATTACACAGGAAGAGCCTCTGGGGGAAGGGGCCCAGCCCCTGGGCTAGAAAGTTCAGGGTTAGGGGTCAACTGTGACCCAATTGTCTCTGTCTCCCAAGAACAGGGGTTAAAGACTGGTGCTACCACGCCCAGCAATAGTTTTTTGGTTTTTGGTTTTTGGTTTTTCGAGACAGGGTTTCTCTGTGTAGCCCTGGCTGTCCTGGAACTCACTCTGTAGACCAGGCTGGCCTTGAACTCAGAAATCTGCCTGCCTCTGCCTTCCAAGTGCTGGGATTAAAGGTGTGCACTACCACTGCCCGGCAGCAATAATTTTTTTTTACACTTTCTTATTTTTTTTAAAAAAGTTATAGCATGATCCTGTCTAAACAAACAAACAAAAACAACAAAAACAAAAATGAACAGGCTTACAGCCAGTCCAGACTTGGGCAAAGACCAGTTTAGCAGGGTTCTGTCAGGAGACACCCTGGTTGTGTGACTCAAGTTCTTTGTACCTCAGTTTCCACACTTTCAAAATAGAGTTAATAAGAGTACCTACCTCACAGGGTTGTAAAATGAAAGCAGTGGGACATGTCACAAAGTGTCACCAAGTGAGTTCCCCACATTAAGAATGGGGAGCCAGGGGGAGGGGCGGAATGGGTGCCCCACCTCTCTCTCTCTCATCCCAGGAGCTTCTCCTCTGACCCCTACCAGTCCCAGCTGACTAACCTCCCATGCCACACCCCACCACATGCTCTCTCCTACTGCCCTCAACTGTCCCAGGCTGGCCCTTAACATACAGAGACTGGTGAGGGAGGTGGGTTCCATGGACCCCATGCACAGAGAGAGAAACAAAGGTCTGCAGAGGAGGCTGGTGGCAAGACCTTCTGTCTGCCTTTGCACAAGGGTTAAAAGACACTGGGATCCTGCCCCTCCCCCTCCTAGCACCCCCAAAGCATTATCTCCAGGCAGCAGCAGCAGCTGAGCCTCCTGGTATCTCTCTGATCCCCCAGATTTCCGGTTCCCCGAAGACAACTCAGGATGTGGGGAAGGAGGGGCATGGAGAGGAGGAGACCAAGAAAGGGGGGGGGAGAGAAAGAGAGGGGAGGGAGACAGAGGGAGAAGGAGAGACAGAGACAAAGACAGAGGAGGAAGATGGAATGATAGATACCAAGAGGGCAGTGACAAACACAAGAGAGAAAATGCTTCCAAGATAGAGGCAGACAGACAGAAGGACAGAGAGAAACAGAGGCAAAATATACAAAAAAGAAGACACAACAGACAAGAGGTATAGTAAAAATAAAACAAAACACCCCTGCAAGGAGGATCTTGTGGTGGTTGACTTTAATATCAGCACTAGGGGCAGGGACAGGTAGATCTCTATGGGTTCAAGGCCACTCTGGTCTACATAGAGTGTGTCAAGCCAGTCAAGGATACATAGTGAGACCCTGTCTCAAAAAACGAACAACAACGAATCCAAGGTCATCCTCAAGTATATATTGAAGTCAAGGACTAGCCTGGGCTACATTAGACTGTTTCAAAAAAAAAAAAGTCAGAAAGGTGACACACTTTCAAAGGGAGACAGAGGCAGAGGCGGGGATGTTGAGAATGAGACAAAACCGAAAGCAGTCTGTGGGAGAGGGAGAGAGGAGGGCTTGGGGTGTGGGGTGTTGCAGGGACCCAGAAACAGAGAGAAAATTAGTAAGCTTGTGAGCCTGGTGGGAGAGGGTGAGAAATGCTCAGCACCCACAGGTATGCAAAGGGGAGGAAGGCCTGGTTAGAGGCTCTGTGAGAGGGAGGACTGCTAACTTCTTCCTCAAGGCCCAACAGACCCCCAGGATACTGATGTGCTAAGTCCCCACCCCACTAGGCTCACATGGCTGTGTCCTAAAGAAGTAACACCAGTGAGAAGTCCTGTGGGGGAGGTCCTGGAACAACACAGAGGCAGAGCAGCGTCCTGGGAGCCACTCCAAAGAACAAGCTAACAAGAGTGTGTGGTGGGCTAGAAGGAAGAGCCAAAACAAGGCTGGCCCTGAACTACTCCCAGAGGGAGAACCACAATCCTGACTAAGCTTGGCTGAGCTTGACCACCTGTCCTCTCTGAGCCTCAGTTTCCCCATTTGACAAACAGCATAGTGAAGCCATCTGAGGATGACCACCTGAACAGAATATACACAAAGCGTGGGGTGCTGCACACCGCACACGGCAGGTGCCTGAAGCCAGGGTCCCTGCTGCGCCAGCGGAAGCTCCCACGGCATCCTGTCTTTGTGAGTCAGGACACACATTTACAAACAGCAGACACCGAAGCCCATCTAGACCTGGATGCTGGAGAGCATGCCCCATAGCAGTAACTTCTTGGGTAGGCCTGACCTCTTCCCAGGATGGCTCTAGGCCTCATGGGACTTCTCAGAAACCTGCCTCCCTTACATCTCCATGCTGCCCGCTCCTGCTGCCTATCACCTCGTGATGAACCCAGAACCTGTGTACTGTTGAGCCATCCCAGGGAGAGTGTGTTCCCATGTAAAGGGAGAATTTGCTAACTATAGTTGCTTTTTTAACTTTGCCGTGTTTTCTTCTTTGTCAGCATCTAACAGTACACAGCCCTTCTTCCTCTACCTCACAGTAAACTGCTCTTCTGTTAATAATTCCGGAATTAGCTGCGTGACCTTAAGGAAATCATGTAACATCCTGGACCTGTGTCCTTGTTTATAGGATGGACTTCCTGTGCGTCGTGAGCGGTTCTGTAAGTGTATCACACATATCTTAGCAGGAGAGCACCTGGTTTTCCTCAGGTGCCTTCTCATTTCCAGTGCCTTAGCTTACAGAGTAAGCTATCCAACATGAGCAGGACTAGCTGGTCTATACCGGGGATTCTTATCCGCCAGTGATTGGCTCACAGCAGTCACGTGTCCCAATATAGCCCAATCAAAATAATTTTAGTGCTGTGATGGAGAGACTGAGATATACTTCATAGGATCCCGAAAAGATGTGGTCCCTAGAGCAGCCAGAACCATCACATTCTCACGCAGGGAAAAGCTGTGTAAGATAGATCAATAGAGAAGAGAGAGCTCAGGGACAAGGAGAGGTTGGGTGGGTACACTGCTTGCTGTAAACACGAGGCTCTGAGTTCAGATCTCAGCACATACATAAAACTCCATGCTTGGTAGAAAACTAGAAGGGAAGATGTACACACTGTCCCCAGGTTGTGCTCCACACACACCCAGAACCCTCATAGGCCCGAAGACAGTGCCCACCGTAGTTGCTGGTCTTCATCATATACCCACCCTCAGTTGACTGCCCTTCCTGTCCAGTCTCAAGTCCCCGCCTCCCCTACGGTGTAGTCTGAGACCAGATCTCCCACATAAACCCCTTATCCCAGGACCCTCCTCTCAGTTCCATCTCTGGGGGGAAAAAAAGGAAATCCAGAAAGCCATCCCCACTTATGGCTTTTAGAAGCAAAAAAAGCTATCTTCCCCAAAAGCAATTGTGGAAAACATTCTCATAAGCTTTTGAACAGTTCTCATCTACAGCGATTTTCCCCATTGACCAGCCCAGCCCAGGTGGCAGTCCACTCTTCTGTCCAGCCCAGTTCAAGACTGGAAGGAACAAAGCCACGCCTCGTACTGTCCCTAAAGGCTGGAGCAGCTCAGGCAATTCATCCAATTGTCACAAACCAACCAGTGACACTTTCCCATGGCTGCTTAAGCCACATGCTATGTGCCCACACATTCCTTCCTGGGCCTTGGTCTTGTTTTGCGTTTGATGATTTGGTTTGTTTGGTTGGATTTTCAGACAAGGTCATGTAGCCCTAGCTGACCTGGGACTTGCTACGTGGACCAGGCTGGCCTTGAACTTAGAGATCTGCCTGCCTCTGCCTCCCAAGTACTGGGGTTATAGACATAAACCACCATGCCTCGGCCTTTGGTCTTAATTATTACGAAACCACTCAGATCTGAAAACCCTTCAAGAATACTTATCAAACAATTGTGGAGCCCTCCCCCATTACAGTGTTTTGGGGGAGACTGTGCTGGGGACTGAACTCAGAATGTCCCACATGTGCAAGTTCTCTACCACTGAGTACTCTGGGCCCAAGCTGGACAGCCCCTGGAGGCTTTTGCTGAACTCCCATCTCATTTCGCTCCTCCACCCAAGGCAACACTATCCTGAACTTGGTATCTTGCACTCCCCCACCTTCCTTGCTACACAATGCACCCGTGTCTCCGAGCAACACATACAGAGAACATCCCTAATGCAAACACCCGAACCCGGAGAAACTCCAAAATATAAGTGGAAAATCCACTTCTGACTTCATGAAGTGGGTTTCAATCAAATACAGGACAATCAAATACAGGGACATTCAAAACAATGTACAAAGCTGGCCCCAGGCTTTGTGTATAATGTGCACATGCAACACAAAAATTCCAGGTTTACATGCAGGGCTAAACAATGAGGCCTTGTCTAAACAAACAAATCCGAGTGAGCATGGAGCTTCTGGCAAAGGCCCCACAACCCAGTCCACATCTTTAACTGCCCACACACGGCTCCCATTGCTGTCCCGATGCATGCATGTTCTGTCACCGATGACTTTCCTGCTGATGAGCTAGACCCATTCTGCTGCTGGCACCTACCAGTGACAGCATCCCACCCATTCACAAGAAATGGGTCCCTCTGTTGTTTCCTGCTGTGGCCACTGCCCTACACAGCTTGTGCCTGAGCGTCCACAGAGTTGGTAAAGGTCCCACACAGCAAGCACACTAAGCAAAGGGCCTGCCTGGCTTCAGCTTTACCACTTGTTGCTAGACTATTCAACAAGGCTTTTCTGCAAGTTTGCTCTAGCTAGTAAACTGCTGTTGGTTCCTCTGCCTATTCCTCCTGCCTCAACAACCCAAATAAAAGGATTTAAGCCCATCAACTTATGTCAAGACTTCCCAGACCCTCCCTCTTCAGTCAGTTGCAGCTGGCTATTTAAAGGGCTTCCCCATCTCCTGCTGTTGGCACTTTGCAAAATAAACAGAGCAAAGACCCTATCAAGAAGCATGGTAGTGACTCTGGAGGCCCAGATCTAATCATAGATCATTTCTGGCTGTGCATTTTCAAACAAGTTACCTCACTTCTCTGTTCCCTTACCTACAAAATGCAGACGCTAGCCCTAACTGTCAACAGAGAAGCCATCATGATTAAATGAGAACTTGGGATACAGTGGGTACCCTGGTGCTTAGATTACCTCTGCAGCCAGAAAGAACCACTAACTCTGGAGCCCATCAGAGCAGTGTTGGTCACACAACACACACTCCAACCCAAGACAGTTGCTGACGCGCCGCGATTTACTGACCCACGTGACTGAGAAGTTATAGGGGTTATCTTGCTCATAAGTAGTAGATTCAGGAGAGTATCCATGTCTAAGCCATCCTTCTCCTTCCCCACGGCTTCACTCATGGGCAGGCCATGGGGTCTCGAGAACTACAGCTTCCGACCCAGTTACAGCTGGGATCAAAAGAGGTCTCCTGCAAAAACCCCAGGCTCATCCCACTGCCCAATGAGCTGCAGTGAAATGTATCTGCAAAATCTGTAACTTGAACCATCGTGCAATGCAGGAAAGAACCAGCTGACACCCGAGGACTGAGGCTTGTGCTGGTGCCTCTAAATCCACACAGAACTGGGACAAGAGTGGGTCCTGAAGGAGACCAGGAGAAAACTCCCAGAACCCAGGTTAGGGAGCCAGGCCACATGGACAACCGCTCATCAGGCTGTTACCCACTTCCAGACCTGGCAAACCGACCCAGCAGTGAGGCCTGCAGCATCTCACCACAGCCACTGAAGCTTGATGGCTGCATCTGAACTGCAACTGCCTTAGCCAGTTTCGTAGGCAGTAAGATAGGTTTCCACTATGTGTATCAGGCTGGCTTTGAACTCCTGGGCTTCAGGTCAACCTCTGGAGCAGCTGAGATTAACCGGTATACACTACCATGTCTGACCACTTCAGTTATTTCACTGAGAATCACACAAAAGGTAAGATCCAAAAGACCTACTGAAGTCGTCAAGGCCAGCCCTTTGTTTTGCAAGTGTAGGGAACAGGAATTATCAGGGTGGACACACACTCCCCACCCAGAGGTGCCCCATACCCTGCTCTGCCACTGTCACTATAAACAGCTGCACTTCCGTGAATTACCTACGGGAGATACATCCTGATCCCCAAAAGGATCAGCTTGGGTCACAGGCCTCACTCAGATCACGGCTGTGTCCAAGTCATTGTCTGCTGTCACTTATAGTACTTAACCAAGACTGTTGAGAGGTTGGTAGGACCCCTGTAGAGGAGGGAGACCCAAAGACAGAAAGACAAGAGCCATCTGGATGCTCTGGCTGCAGACTTGTATGAACACACACACACACACACACACATCTAGACCCAAAGGTCATGTATGCACACATTCAACAAACATCCCACAAAGAAAAAGTAGTCCTTAACCCACTGTTAGCATCAGCCAGCTTTCCAGGACCCCAAACCCACAGGGCTGCTGACAGCTATGCATTAGAGTACACACCTGTAATCCCAGCACTTGGGAGACAGAGGCAGGATGATCACACACAGGTTCAAGGCCAAGCTGATCAACATAGCAAGACCCTGTTCCAGTTAAACAAAAACAAAAGGAAGACTTTGGGCTACATGGCCTTTATTCTGTGACACAGTCTGGCTGGAACTAGATTCATTCTCAGGCTTCCTCAGAAGGTGCAGAATACTCGGGACACAGACTGGACCCCAAAGTGACAATAAGTTAGGGGAGATTCTTAGGCTGTAGGCAAGGCAGAGGTCAAATGGAACCCCCTTAGCGACACCCCAGCAAGTTCAGTTCCAGGACAGACAGCTGCAACTGAAACACAGCAGGGCAGGGGAGACAGGGAGGACAGTCATGGACTCATGAAACCACTCGGGTATCCAGAACCACAAAGTATGTGCCTAACCATTGGGGACGGCCAGGAGGGGAGTCCTGGAGAGAAGGCCCAAGGCAGGGGTGGGGACAGAGGCCACTCACCAGGCTTTCAGTTAAATTCCTACAGGTTCTCATAGTCAGGAGCCTCCTCTCCATCTACCCCGTCCTCTTCTCCTTCATCTTCCACTTCCTGGGAGTTCACAGAGGCTGAGAAGGAAAGGCAGGGACAGACTGGCGTTCAGCCTGCAGGCTCTCTGCTCAAGGCTGCTCGACAGCTTTGGCCCCCTTACACCTTGGTACTCACCCAGCTCATCCCTGGTCACTGGCTGTGTCTCCTGGGACACATTCACATACTCCCGGCTCCCATCTGTGGGGACAGATCAGCAGGGACAGCCGTGTGCAGGGCAGGCCATGCAGAGGGTGGGGAGAGGCTATGGGCCATGCATGGAGTGCAGAGTCACCTACCCAGTGATGCCTCGGCGCTCTCCTCACTCTCAGGGACATTCACGTAATCTTCACATGACTCCACTGTAGGACAGACATTGCAGTATAGTTACTAGAAGACACTTAGCCAGGAACTGTTCACCAGAGACCCCCCCCAACTCAGACATCCAGGTCTCCAAACATAACCTTCCCCCGAGGTAGTCTCACAATATAGAGAGGATATTTAAGAAAAATAAGGGGAGAAGTTTGGGCAAGGGCAAGGGCCATGGAGGTGGTGCCTCTAGGGAAATGGAACAGAGACAGTATAGGACTCAGGCAGTGAGTGGGGAGCAGGGCTCAAAGGAGCTCAGAGCATAGCGTTGAGAGCTTGGTGAAGAGGTGACATACTTGGTCCAGTTGGCATCCCCTCTTCTCAGACCTGTCTGGATTCTCAATACTACTAATCACTGCCCTCACGGCACCTTCTCAGGCCCACGAAGGTCACTCACAATGTTACACAGCTTTTTGCTTTTTGGTTTCATGGTTGTCTGGTTTCTGTATGAGCACGTGGACAGGCTGAGCTTTGGAGTCAAATAAACTGACTCAAATCTCAGCCCCAGCACTAAGCAACTATCTAACCTAAGTTACCTAAATACTTTCTGCCTCAGTTTCCTCGTCTGCAGAATGAAGTTCACAACAGGACCTGCCTGCAAGGACTACGGCGAGGAATAAACAGCAAATTGTAAAACAGAACCTTCTATACACTATGGGCCACCATGTACCTATTAACAAACCTTGAGCCAGGCCGTGGTCTTAAAGGACAGACTGGGCATCCCAACAACAAGACTACATCAATTTAAATGAATAAATAAATTCTAGCATAGTACAGAAAGAGATGTGAGGGGCAGGAGGGGAAGGGGGTACAGTCAGCAGAGCACCCATGAACTCTGAGGTCTAATGAGTTGTACACACTACAAGGGCATAAAGTAGGTCCTCTGTTAACAGTAGTTCTCTTACCATCTCTGTGTGTTATGCAGATGGACACACTCAGGAGCACATGGAGGCTTGATCCACTGCACCACAGATCTTTGAGACAGAGTCTCTCACTGAACTTAAAACCAATCGTTTTGCCCCTAGCAATGCTCCTTTTACCATTACAAGTTTGCTGAATTGGCTCACTGAATCCCTAGCATAAGCCAGCAGACATAACCAGGACGTGAGGAGTGAGAGAGCAGATGGAAGGATGGAAGGGTCACTCAGACAGTCTGGGGTTCAGGAGAGAAATCATAAATTAGAAATCTGGATTACAAACGGAGCAAGAGAGCTGGGTGGTGCTGGGCGGTGGTGGCGTACGCCTTTAATCCCGGCACTTGGAGGCAGAAGCAGGTAGATCTGAGTTCAAGGACAGCCTGGTCTACAGAGCTAGTTCCTGAACAGCCAAGGATACACAGAGAAACCCTATATGGGGGGTGGTGTAGGGGAGGGACTGAAAAAAAAAAGCTAAATAAACAAACCACCACCACCAAAAACCAAATGGAATAAGAGGGAACACACCCATAATTCCAGAACTCAGAAGCCAGAAGCAATTGAAATTTATGAGTTAAAGGCCAAACTAGTCTACAAACTAGGGCAGTCAGGGCTACACAGTGAGATTCTGTCTCAAACAAAACAAACAGAGCCAGAGTATAGAGCTAATAGTCTAGGGTAAGGTAGGGTAATGTTGGGTGTTCCTGAATTAAAACTCCAAAATTTACCATATTCCAAAATCCAAAACCTTTTAAGTACTGGTGCGATAGCACAAATGAAAAATTCCATGAGACTTGATTTCATGCAAAAGATTAATTAAAATTTGCATAAAACTACCTTCAAGGCTGAACATGGTAGCTCACACCTTTAATTTGAATTTGAGTCTACCTGGTCTAGATATCAAGTTCCAGGACAGCCAGGGCTACATAACAAGGCCCATGTCAATAAAACCTAGACAAAACAAAACCTACCTTCAGACTGTGTATGTTATATATATGATGTATATAGAACATGCATGAATTAATTCATGTTTAATCTTGAGTCTCATCCCCAAGAGAATTTATTATATATTTATAAATATTCCCAAATCTGTATCGAAGTGTTTCAGGTAAGGAATACTCATGCTATACAGAGATAAGAAGGTAGAAGATCTGAAGATCACCAGACCTTGAGGAAAGTTCAAGGAAGAGAAAGACCAAAGCAGAGAAAAGCAGCCCAAGAGAAACAAATACCATGTGGTAAGCAGAAGAAATCTTAAGTGAGAGAGTGTGTATGAGAGAGAGTCAGAGATGCAGAGAGACAGACAGAGACAGAGAGACAGACAGGAGACAGAGACACAGAGAGATAGAGCCAGAGAGAGATAGAGACACAGAGAGAAACAATCTGTAATCAAAGTTCTTATCGATACATACACTAGCCGATATTGCTTCTAAGAAACAAGAACAGGGTACTATACAAAAAGAATTCAGAAGCCAAAAAGGGGAAGAGGGGACTTTCAGATAAAAGAAATAAATTCTTTTGTTTTCTTTTGTTGATCGTAGTACTGGTTTGGTTTTTGAAGAGAGGGTATCACTTGTAGCCCAGGCTAGCCTCCAACACAACCCTCCTGTCACAGCCTCCTGATGCTGGGATTATAGGCATCCAACCAAGAAATGAAATTTCAATGGAAGGGTTCAAGAAGAGTCAGAAAATTTCTTAGACAACAGAGAAGAAAGAGCAAAGGTGAAAGGAAAATAAGACAGTCAGAAGTGAAGAGCAGGAAGCCCAACATCTGAAGGAGGAAATGGAAGGGCGGCAATCATTACAGAGATGAGAGGGAAGAGAGGAGTACTGGCAGCACATGGCGGAAGGAGGTAGACAGAAAGCCTGACTCACTAGAGAAGGCGCTGTCTCCAAGGTCAGGGTTGCTGGGCACAGGAGCAGAGGAGACAACAGGGACAGTGGCAGGACTACTGTCAGGCAGCACCACTCTGGAAGGAAGGAATGAGGAGTTGATAAAGGGCACCCAACTTCCACAGCCACCTCCCATCCCCACCCCACCCCCACTCACAGGTAGCCCTCGGGATAGTCCTCCTCGTCTTCATCTTCATCCACATTCTTACAGGCTGGCTCTATGACAAAGGGGAGTCAACATGACCTCAACAGGTCCAGGCCCCCCCCACCCCACCCAGTACCCCAGACCCCAGACCCACCCTGGTTCTCGTAGCTCGCGACACTGTTGGCTTCAAAGAAAGAGGGAGAGGAAGACAGAATCAGCTCAGGTTGCACATCCTCCCCAAAGCCCTCCTGCGCTCCACACCCTTACCATCGTCAGAATTCTGCCGGGAAGATGGCATCCGATGGGAGCTCCCAAGGGGCTGTGGGGATCTCCTGGAAGCCAAAGGTCAGGGGTTATGTCTGGGTAAGACTCTGAGAGCAAGAGGGGTTACAACGAGGAAAAGGTGTCTCCCCATCCTAGAAGGTGGGGAGACACAGTAGATCCGAGGGAGGGAGTTACGCGATACTCACGGAATGGGGAGCAGGTCAGGCTGCCTCAGGGGTGGGGAGGAAGTAAGAGGGTAGGAAGTAGCAGGTGTTCGGGGGACGGTTATTTCTGAGGACACAGAACGAAGCTTGAGGGGATGACTCCAGACATCCATCCCCCCATCCTTATCGAGGCCTCTAAAGACAAATATACCCCTAAAAGCCATGCCCTAGACAGGCATGAGGGCTCCTACTTCCCCTATCCCATAACCCTTCAGACAGCTAAAGGTGAACAGGACAGAGGCACGCTCTCAAGAACCCTCGAAGGCCAGGGACACTGAACTCACGGGGTGGTTTGATGAGGATGCTCCTTGGGTACAAACTGGCAAGAAAGAGACAGCTTGGGTATAGGGCCAAGAGGGCCCCAGCCCCAAGCCCTTGATTGGAACAAAGGGAAGACACACGGGGACATGGGCTTGCCACTCACCTCTCTGTGGAAGCACTGTCATAGGAGGCTGGAGGAAAGAGAGTAAATGAGGCCGGATCGGGGTGCACTGGGGACTAAGACACTCAGGCCCCGACCCCCAAGCAGGACTGAGATAGGGACAGTTAGAGAGTGCAGGGCCTGGGATGGTATGAGCATCCAGCGGAGTGCCCAGCATCCAGTTCCCAAAGCTCCCCACTTACTCGGAAACTCACGGCAGCGCACGCACAGGGCAGCCAGGAGAGTGACCAAGAAGGGCAGCAGCAGGAGGCCCAGCCCTACCGGGCTCAGGGCGTCTGCTTCCATCTGCAGAGCACCTGCCCCAGGCCCTGCTGCACTGCAGCCCCTCTAGGCCGAGTGGCAGCAGGGGTGTGGGACCAAGTGGGCCCCAGCCTGGGATCCGGCAGCAGGCAACTGCGTCCTTTTAGGGCTCGATGGCCCCACTCTTGCTGGACTGAGTTGAGATCAGTGTTGGCTCTGGAAAGGTGCTAGTCCCAGAGCCAGAGCCGGGGCCTGTGCCCCAGCTACCAGCTGTGCGATCCCTGTACCTGCCCCTTTCTCGCTCCCCGCCTGCCTCTCCTCACCACCCGCGTGCGACAGGAAGCTGTGGTGAGGGCAGGAAATCATCAGGCTCCTCTCTGGCGGAGCCTGCCCCTGCCCACTCACCCCCACCTAGCTGTAGGAAGGGGGAGGAGGCAGAAGGACTGTGTGAAGGAAGAGTCTGAGGCTGCAGGATGAGGCAACCCTTCCACTAGGAAAGGAGACACGTGCCAACCAGGCCAGCTGTAGCCTCCCCATCCCCGGGAGGGAGAACCACAAGGAGGCTCTGCCAGGGCCTGTGTGGCCCGAGGGCACCACTGCCCCCCAGGTCCCAGGCTTACTTACTGGGAGAGCGACTTCCAGGGTACCACGGTGTGAGGTGAGTCACGGTCACACCGAGCCAGCTCACTCAGAAAAGGGCAGCCCTCCTTCGAGATTACCAAGCCCAGAAGACAGGGACTTACCCACAGGGTGACCTGACAGCCCCCGGTAAGTCCGGAGGCTACAGGCATTCCCTGAGTCCAGTGGCACCCACAGAGAGACACGCAGTCAGTCAGGAGTCTGATTACAAATTTTATTCCATTACAAATAGCACCAAACCCCTTGGGCTGCCCTAGTAGAGAGGACAACCCCCATTTCTGGACCCCCATCTCTTCCCTGGGCTGCCCACGTAGTGTCTGGGAGCTGGGATAAATCCCAGGGCTTCCTTCTTGGACCTGGGCCTGGTGAGGGCTTCTGCCTGGGAACCGTCTAGGGTGGGTCCAGGACCAGCTGTGATGCATCTGTGGCTGTATAAGCAACAGCTCCTCAGATGAGCACACTGGACACAGGGACTCGGGTAGAGCGGCCTCGCTGAGGTACCACAATCTGGTCATCTGAGGGCCCGGTCTCATGCAACAGACCTGCGAGAAAGGGGTCAGGGCTAGGCCAGTAAGATAAGAGCCAGCGAGGGGACAGAGGACAAACAGACAGAGGGGCACAGACAAAGCAGCAGCATCGAGAATCCTCAGAAAGTCCAATCCACTTTCAGATAGACCCAAAGCTGAGCTGGGTAGCTAGGACTCCTGCCCCTGGCAGGTGGCTGGCTGGTGACATGGATAGATGGCATAGTCTGAGTAGAGGAAGAACTGTGGAATGCATACATGTAGGCCAACAGACAGACAGACAGACAGGAAGTACTGTGATAGTCTGAGTGGAGGAAGAACTGTGGAATGCATACATGTAGGCCAACAGACAGACAGACAGGCAGGCAGGGAGTACTGTGAAGGTGGACCAACCAACAGTGGCCCTCACTGACCCTGCACATGGAGTTGAGCCCGCCGGCGGTCATCCTCAATGAACATGGCAGTGCCCAGGAAGGCCGCGCCACCCAGTGCCCCAACGAAAGCACAGAGCATGAGCGAGAACTGCAGAGCCCGGAACTCGGACAGGAAGGAAGGGGGCCAGCTCCGTCGGAGGCGGTCAGAGATCTGCAGGGAGAGGAGAGTCAGAGACCCGGGGTGCGGAGCATTGGGAAGAGGGATGTTTGGGCCGTAGGGTGAGACCACAGCCTAATGGGCAAAACCTTCCTACAGCTTCCTTCCCATCCACCAGAGGACTTAAGGGGGATGTGCCATAGCCATCTATTGTCGAAACTGGGTCAGACTATCCCATCCACCCAGGCTCATCCACCCAGCCACCAACCAGGTCCCCAAACCATCCCATCCCAGCCAAGGACAGCACTTACTAGACCAATGAGGTAAGGACTCCCTGCATCACCTAGTAAGTGGGACAGTACTATCTGGAAGGCCTCAGCCGTGGACCGTCGAGTTGGGATCACCACATACTGGGGGATGGGGGTGGGGGTGGGGAAGAACTCAGTAAGTTCCCAGAGAAACCAAGGCCAAAGCCCACTGTAGCTCCACGACAAATATTCTTTCAGGTTAAGGGCGGGCAGACATGAGGTGGGCCAAGCCCAGAGGTCCCTCTGTGGCTGGACTCATGTACACGTCAGGCTGATGTTTGAAGGGGAAAGGCCAGACTCCAGATTAAACGCTGCCTCCTGACCCCATCCCTGCTCCCATCAGCCTCTGGACTAACCTGTGTCTGCCCAGGTACTCACCAACAGGATGTCAGCCACGATGGCCCAGTTCATGGACAACAGGGTCTCCCCAATAAAGATAAAAATCTACACGGTAGAAGTGGAAGAGAGTCATCTGACCAGGCTTACCCACTAACTCAGTCCCTATCATACCCATAAGGTAGGTGCTAGCCTCAGCACCACTCAGCACCGACCCAAGAAAACAGCAAGGTCATGTTCATTGGCCAGTGTCACCCAGCTGGGAAGGCCCAGAGGTAAGATCTGAAAGGAGGGGTTCCACCTCTGGTCCGCCTGACCCTGCACGTGTCGTTGGCTGATGGTGGTCATCCCTGATGGACATGGTGGTGCCCAGAAAGGTTGAGCCACCCTTTTGCCCCCATGCAAAGATACCCACCAGACCCCAGTACCCCACTCACATAGGTGGCCACGATGCTACCTCGGGCACAGGCCAGGGCTAAGAAGAGGAAAGGCGCGGAACCCAGGAGGCCAGCTGCACAGACCAGTGGGTCAGCACGAGGGTTGAAGCGGCGAAGGCGGCGGCTGATCTCCACACCCAGGCCCACACCCAGGACTCCAGTCAGGCAAGTGATGAGTCCAAAGATGAGACTAGGGGTGGGGTAGGGGCATGAGAGCTATTCCTTCTGCAAGGCCCTCTGACCCACCCAGAAAGGACAGCCCATCCCAACTGCCCTCATACCTAAATCCATGCAGCACAGAACTCCAGGGCCTGTGTGTTTGTTACCTCATCACATGGTTCTTAGACCAGAAACTGAGACTCCAAGAGTGGAGGTAGCTGGTAGAGTCAGAATTTACACTCTCCAGGCCTGAGTGTGAATTCCCTTCATGTGCCCCTACATGCAGTCACCCACCCAGCCCCTCACAAGTACCTGTCAGAGGACGAGCATGAGTCTCCAGGGAGACAGGGTGGAGTCTCTCCCAGAACAACACGGGAGCGCAGCAGGAACGCTGGGGCCCAGAGAGCCAGGGAGCCCGTGACAAAGGCCACAGCGGTGAAACCAAGGGAAGACAGGACGAAACTGGGACTGCAGATGTTGGGAGGAAGTCAGACCCCACAGCCGCGTCCTCCTCTACCTCCCTAGCTTAGTCTACTGCCAGATGTTGGATGTGCTCTGTGCCTGTACTTCAGACACATGCCACAGACAAACAGGCAACGGTGTCTGCATCTCTGGCCCTAAATACATGGCCCCCTGGCAGGACAGAACACTTGGCCTGATTAAGGCTCTGGCCCCTGCTGAGCCTCAGATGTGGAAGACAGGGGTAAACTTACTTTCGTGCCAGTGCCTTCAGATCTGCCCACCAAGAGGTGGGGCTCAGGGGCGGTGAACCCAAGTGTCGCTCTACGGCTCCTCTTGGGGGCTCTTGTACCACCAGGAACAGCAGCAGGACGGCCAGCACCCCTAGGCCTGGCGTCACCTGGGAAAAGTGCAAGCTTTGGGAGATGGGCAGGGGTACACCGAATCTGTGGTGCTTTGGGGATCGAGGGGTATGGACAACTTAACTCCCCAGGGCTTAAGCATCCATTAAGGTCAGAGACACTGGGGCTGAGGGCTCCAGAAGGTTTGCTACTGAGGACATCCTAATTTTATAAGCCTAACACTGCTTCTTCTTTGGTGACAGCACCTTGATTGTTTCAGGGACCCCCACCCAAGTTCTCTCACTTCACATGGTTCAAATTGGATCTAAGACCTAACCAAAAGGAGCATTAATCTCCAGCCCCCAGTAACTGATTATGTAATAGAGCATGTGACCCACGGTCATCCAATCAGACATCATCTCATGACTAGAGTTCAGGCATCTGAGGGGCCCAAGCTGCTCAGTTGAAAAGTGATCTCACCTGGCAGTGGTGGCGCACTGCCTTTAATCCCAGCACTTGGGAGGCAGAGGGAGGCCGATTTCTGAGTTCAAGGCCAGCCTCTACAGAGTGAGTTCCAGGACAGCCAGGGCTACACAGAGAAACCCTGTCTAGAAAAACCAAAAAAAAAAAAAAAAGGAAAGAAAGGTGATCTCTCTTGGGACTCCTAGATACATGAGGATAAAGTCAACATGGGGGAAGGGAAAGTTGGGATAAAAATGTCAGTCATTTTTATCCCATGGGAGTCCTGGGTCAGCTTCACTCACTCAGAGCTTTACAGCAGGCTGCTGTCACCTGCAAGCAAAACTGGCTTCCTGTTGAGGACCAGGCTTGCTACAGGCTCAGCAGAGAGAGAGCACTGCCACAGAAAATTAAAATAAAATAAAATAAAATAAAATAAAATAAAATAAAATAAAATAGGAGTGTACAAGACCAGCGAGCTGACTTAGTGAGTAAAGGGCCAACCCAGATGATCCAAGTTCAATCTCTAGGACCCTTGAGTCAAGAAAATCAACTTCCCAAAGTTGACCACACACATAATTTTTTTTTTGTTTTTGTTTTGTTTTTCAAGACAGGGTTTCTCTGTGTAGCCCTGGCTGTCCTGGAACTCACTCTGTATACCAGGCTGGCCTTGAACTCAGAAATCCACCTGCCTCTGCCTCCCAAGTGCTGGGATTAAAGGCGTGTGCCACCACTGCCTGGCCAATTTTTTTTTTAAAGAGAGTTAAAAAACAGAGTATCTGAAAGTCAGAGGGAGATCCTTAAGAATGCCCCTCATGCTATATATAACCAGACTCACCCGTAGAGCCCAGTGCCAGTCTCCAGCCACATCCTTCACTTTGGAGCCAGCAATGTAACCAAGACCACTGTGGGGAGGGAGGCAAGGGGAACATGAGGTCAGTCAAACACCCCACCAAACCCTTGCCCGCATCAGGCCCACGGCTACTCACCTGCCCACGGGAATGGCAAAGTAGAAGATACTGAGCATCCGACTCCGCTGGTCTGCCACGAAGAGGTCGGCGATCAGGGTGGGCGCAATGGTGGAGTAACTGGCCTCCCCGACCCCCACCAGGCCCCGGGTCAGGAGGAGCAGCCAGAAATGCTGGGAAAGGAGACATGGGGGAGGTGGCACCCCACCCTGGAGCCAGCCTCCCAGGAGACCTCTCCAGCTAGTGCTGGAGAGACAGCAGAGGCAGTGAGGGAGGCCTGGGTTTGGAGTCACACAGACCTGGCTGGAATCCTGGCTCCATTTACTAGCTGTGACTTTGAGAAAATAGCTTAACCTCTCTGAGCCTCACTTTCCTCATCTGTAAAAGGGGAACAACAACCATTTGTTCACAATACTGTGAGGACTTTGCACTCAATCAGGTGCAAAATAAACCTACTTTCCCTCCCACCAAAGACACCCCAATGATGAGGCTGAACTTAGCTGGGGATCATCTGCTTACCAAA
The DNA here is from genome assembly GCF_004785775.1 of Grammomys surdaster. Taxonomy (NCBI): domain Eukaryota; kingdom Metazoa; phylum Chordata; class Mammalia; order Rodentia; family Muridae; genus Grammomys; species Grammomys surdaster. The sequence continues at coordinate 7,255,787 of NW_021604600.1, forward strand.
GATACCTGGAGCTAAGGGCAGGCTACGTGATCACCCGAGGGCACTAGGGCCTGGGGCTCAGGGCAGCACATAGGGGAAGGTTTCAAAGTCACAAAAAACAAACAAACAAACAAACAAACAAAAGCATTAGCTAGGGAAACTGCAACATGTGGCATCATGTGTTTTCAGAGTTTTTTGGGAGGGAGAAGTGGGTCATTGTGTCAGAGGCTCCCCTGGGATCTAGCAAGAATGGGGCCAGAAGGAGAGTCACATGAAGCAACCAGGAGAACATCTGTCCACAGAGCCAACAGAGTGACAGGGGCAGCACTTGGGGGTGGGTGAACTGAGGAAGTGCAGGCCGAGTGACAGCTGACCCTGGCTGCTCTCTCACCCACACTAGCACCAGGCTCAGGAGGAAGCCCAACACCAGGAAGGGAGAGGACAATGGTTGTCTGCACAGAGAGCAGAGGTGAAGGAAAACCACAGTGTTCGGGTGTGCAGTGAGAGGGTTAGGGGACAAGCCATGTGGTGAGTGGAAGATTCTCGAAGAAAAGTGAACAAGGTGGAGTGGGCAGGGTAACTCAGGCAATGGAAGATGGCGCAGAGCAAGTAGATCCCCCCATTCTCAATCCAAAATGACTCCAGAGAACAACAGCAAATACTACTGATGGGAAGTGGGGAGGGATTTCAGGGCCTCACCTCTCTGGGGATGAAGGATGACCCCAGTGTCACCAGGGACCAGAAGGCAATGCCCCCGCACATGAGGTACTTTCGATTGTACCTGTCACCCAGGTAGCCAAACACTGGTGCCAACACCATGTAACTGGAGATGAACACTGGGGGGAAGCAGAGAGTCACAGCCCAGTCCAGGTCCCTCAGCAAACCCCAACACACACACATACACTCCTCCAGCTAGAGGGCAGGGTATAAGACTGCCTAAGCAGAGATTCGCCGCTCTCCTGCTCACTGACATCACCTCATCCCCAGCCCAGCCCTGTAACCCATCAGGGCCAGAGGACAATCCAGGCCCACAGCTACAACTTTACAAAACCTCCTATATAGAATGGATCATCCAGCTGAGGTCCCTCCCTTCTACCCAGCCTGAAACAAAATCCAGCTCCCACACCCCCACGGTGTGAGCGTCACAAAAACTCAACTGCTTCAAATTCCAACTCAGATAGAATCAGATTATCATTTTTTTCTCTCTTTTTTTTTTTTTTTCCGAGACAGGGTTTCTCTGTGTAGTTTGTGTAGTTCTGGCTGTCCTGGAACTCACTCTGTAGACCAGGCTGGCCTCGAACTCAGAAATCTGCCTGCCTCTGCCTCCCAAGTGCTGGGATTAAAGGCGTGCGCCACCACCGCCCGGCTTTTTCTTTTCTTTTCTTTCTGGGTGGGGAGAAGAAAAGGCCTCACTATGTACATAAGCTGCCCTAAGCTCACAGTGATCCTCCAGCCTTTGCCTCCCTAGTGCTGGGATTAAAGGAGTGTGTCACCACAGCTAGCGCTACGATTCTTTGACATAAGCCTTATCCATCGTAAAATTATCCCATTTTAATTAACCCCTTCCAGGCACAGCAGGGAGTCAGCTCCTGGGTAACCCAGGACTGTGTCTCCTTTAATCCACAATCTAGGATAAAACACGTGCTCAATGCACATGTGTTGAATAAGAAGGATAAATGAACCCTTCTAGAAAGATGATGTTTCCTCTCTAACTCAACACTATCTTGACCTATGACCTCGTTCTCTTTTCTCCTTCAATGCCTCCAGTTCCTCATGGGCCTGGAGTAGGGAAAACAAATACTTCAATAGCTGGTTTCAAATTCTCATTCACCTATCTGCTCATGTGACCCTGGGCAAATAACTTCTGATAAAAATACAGGCAGCTCCGCCTACTCCCCGTACAAACAGGAAAGGCAACGCTACTTCTTGGCTGATGGAAGCAGAGGCAAGAAGGCCTCGCCAACGTCCTTGTAGGGCTCCGACCACTTCTAGGGTACACTACTAGGGCTTAGCATATAATAGGCTCTCAGAAAGAAATGGGGACGCCCTCCCCGCATGGCAGCAGCAAGCACTCCTGCCGTTTTTTACTGGTGCCCACTAAGTGCTGCACAAGACATGTCTTAGTCCCCACACCCGTCTAAAGAAGTAGCCCATTTTATTACTAGCTTCATTCTACAGACGCAAAAGATGAGGCTTAAAGAGGGTGTGCGTGTTGCCTACCGCCTCATAGTAATTAGCTGGCTCCCTCTGTGTGAGGTTCCAGCTCAAATGGACAACCCAAGAGCAGCCACAACCATCACCTCCAAGAGCCCTGGCCAATAAGGCCTCAGTAGGCAAACCTGCATGTATGTAGGTCTAGTTGAGGCATCGAAGAAGGGGGGCTGTGTGAGCAGAAGCCTCACTCACCAGTCTGGATGAGGCCAGTACTACCGTCTCCGATGTTAAAGAACTGCTCGATGTCTGTAAGAACCCCTGGAAAGAAAAAACACAAGATGAGCGTGGAGAGGCAACCCCATCCTGGGGAACTCCTCCCTTGCCTATGTCCCTTCTTCGGAGCATCAGTGCCTACCAGCCACGGTGAAGCGGTCCATGTAGTTCAGGAGGTTGATGTAGCACAGCACCACCACTATGAGGGTCGAATGGCCCCGAGATAAACCAGTGATGCGCTGCAGCCCCTCACAGTCTGGGACCTCGAGCTCCCCGGACTTGGGATTCCCCATGGGCCCTGGCAACCCCGGATGGCCAGGCGCTGGCCCGTCATCTGGGTCGTCTGCTTGGCTGAGGAACGGCGCTGTGTCGGACCCGGCCATGGTCCCTGGGGAATCGCAATCGCCCACGCTTCGGTCTCACCTCCGACAGGAGGAGGCTGGAGAAAGGATTGCGAGACTTGCCCACCGTCGCCTAGGAGCGTGCTCCGATGCACAGTGCACCACTGCGAAAAGCCCTGGGCTTCGTCATTCCCTCTGGTTCCGACAGAGGAGAGGACACGTGAGGTGCAGGTGACTCTGGGACAGAAGCAGGAAGACCAAGACCCAGTCCCTCTTCTCACGTTGACACACTCCTCACCCCGGGAAGGAGCACGCCACACTCCCTGTTGTTCAGTCCAAGCGCAGCAACACAACTGCCGCCATGTTGCCAAAGGGCAGGTCATGTGACACTGGAGCTTTACTGGAGAAAGTCACCCGGTGCAAGCATTGAACACGTGACCTGCCACCGACTACGGAAGCCTCCAGGATTTCTTGGGTTCCTGCGCTATGGTAACCCGACGCTCGTTCCTACTTCCACCAGCAGCCTCCAGGGGGCCTCGCAAGTTTGCGAAGACAAGCGCCCTAGATGGAATGCCCATTTATCCGATTTCACGTCATCACACGAGATAGAGGATTACTTGGAAATAATACATCTTTACAGATGCCAGTGAGTAGTTTCCTCTTTCTTCTTCAGTGACTGGCTGATGGGTTCATTGCTCAGTAATTGTGAATTGTAGCGAGCTGCTGCTTCCTTTTGTTTAACAACCATGAGCTTTCACTATGGACATTAGATTCCTTTAGAGCGTAATAGCGCATGCCTTTAGTCCCAAAACTCAGAAGGCAGAGAGAAGAGGATCTTTGCAACTTCAAGGACAGCCTGGTTTACATGGCGAATTCCAGGTCAGCCAGGGCTACATACAGAATGAGACCCTGCCTTAAAGAAAAGATGCCTATAGATAAGGAGGAAGAGGATGCTCTATGGCCGCAACGAGTTTTCCTCCAACCAACCAAGACTGGTGTCCACGCGCCCTCTAGTGTCTGTCCTATAGAACAGCAGGGGCTCAGAACCAACGAACTGCAATGGGAAGAACCAAGATTAAGTAGCCTGCACTGAAAACCAGGCTGGCGATGGCATATGCCTCTAATCCCAGCACTAAGGAGGCAGAGGCCGCTGGTCTCTGAGGTCAAGGCCAGCCTGGTCTACAAAGCGAGTTCCCTGACGACCAAGGTTACACAAAGGAACCCTACCTTATATTTTTTATTGTGAGCCTAGCCTTTAACGGCTAAGGCATCTCTCCAGCCCAAGGAACCCTATCTTAAAACAACAACAAACCCAATCTGGCTGCTGGCACATGCCTTTAATCTCTTTAGTCTTGAAAAAAAACAGAACAAAAAAATCCCACTAGGTGTGGTGACTTAAGCCTTTTATCTCAGCACCCGCGGGGCAGAGGCTCCCCCACCCCCCTTTTTTGGCTTGTTTTTTCATTTTTCTTTCTTTTATTTTCGTCCAAGGTTTCTCTGTATAACAGCTCTGACTGCTCTGGAATTCATCTTTTTGACCAGCGTGGCCTCCAACTCAGACATCCATCCACCAGCCTTTGCCTCGGGAAGACTGAGATTAAAAGTGTTCGCTAGCATCCTTTCCCCCCCCCCCCCCCCCCGTTTCCTAGTTTTCTTTAATATACATACATTCTGAATACAAAATACTATAATTCTATGAAAATACTGCTTTGTGACCCCACTTCCAGATGGAGATCTAGTTCAGTACATTTGCCTAGCATTCCTGAAACCCTGGGATCAAGTCCCCAGTACCTCATTCACCAGGCCAGTGGCAAAAGGTAGAAGGAGGATTGCAAATTCAAAGTGGTCCTTGATACATAGCAATAGTTAAGTTTAAGGTGAGCTTTGGGTACAAGGGCCAGTCTCAAAAAAAAATTTAAAATTAAAGATCCCTCTCAATCAGCACAGAGAAGGAAAAGGCAGACAAAAGTTTGAGGGTTTGAAGACTGGACTGTATTGAGAGTCATAAACCAGCCTAGATTAGATTGTGACAGACTGAGTGAGAGAGAGTGAGTTCAAAAATACGTAAAGGCCAGCAAGATGGCTCAGAGGATAAAATACTTGGTACCAATGCTGGCAATCTGAGTTCTGTCCCTACTCAAATGGTAGAAGAGAACTGCCTACCACAACCTATCCTCTACCTCACACATTTGTCATGACATGCACACAAATAAAAATTTAATAAAAGATTGAAAATTTAAAACACTGTTAAATGAAAGAAGCTTGACATAACAGGCTGCCTACTGCATTACTCAACTCAAATGAAAATCTAGTGGCTCAATATGTGCACCCATCATCCCACATGTGCAGGAGGCTGAGGCAAGTGGATCACTTGAACCCAGAAATTTGAAGCAATGTGGGTGGACTACCTAATGAGTCTTTATCTCAAAAAAAAATCACGTTGGCATTTGAGAACAGCTGAGAGTCAGTGGCAGATGGATTGAAGAGGATTAGAAGGGGAGCCGTGGACATGAACAAACTCACAGATCTACCCACCTCTGCCTCCAGAACTCTGGGATTAAAGGTGTGCACAGAGATCCACCTGCCTCTGCCTCCAGAATGCTGGGATTAAAGGTGTGCACAGAGATCTGCCCGGCTCTGCCTCCAGAATGCTGGGATTAAAGGTGTGTGCCACCAACCCCAGGTTGCTTGTTTTCCTTTTTTTTTTTTTTTTTCTGAGACAGGGTTTCTCTGTGTAGCCCTGGCTGTCCTGGAACTCACTCTGTAGACCAGGCTGGCCTCGAACTCAGAAATCCGCCTGCCTCTGCCTCCCTAGTGCTGGGATTACAGCCGTGCACCACCACTGCCCGGCTGCTTGTTTTCCTTAATATACATACAATCTGAATACAAATTACTGTAAGTCTATGAAAGTACTGCTTTGACTAGACTGCAGACAGGGCATGGGATGGAGAGGAGCAGAAAGGTCTGAGAACAAACAAGTTTGAAGCTACTGGGCTACAGATCAAAACCCCATCAAGAGGTGTTGGGCTCAATCATGGTGTAGATAAGGAAGATGAAGCAAACATCAAGGGTGAAGCCTGCAGGGCTACAGTTACAGGGCAATTGTGAAGTGCTTCCAGCATTAAGACCCTGGGCCTCCATCCCTAGCATCACAGAGCAATGTATGAAGCCTGGTTGGAACATAGCTCAGTGGTAGAGCACCTTCTCAGTCTGAATGAGGGCCTGGTTTCCATCCTCTGCACAAAAAGGGGACAGGAGTGACACATTGTTTCTAGTTCATTCACTAAGATGGGTGGCAGTGGGGTTCTCTGAGACAGGAAATTTATCCCTTCAGGAAACTCTGGGAGGCAGTGACTGTGTGTGAGATCATGAACATGAGGCTGGACATTGCTGAAAAGAACAAGACAGTGTTTGCCAAGCACTTACAAATGGATGGGAAAGCAAGAAACAGACAACCACATAGAAGCAGAGACAGCTAGAGCCTTGCTTCATGCTAAGGTGGGATATAAAAATGATGTACCCAGCTCTGCAGAAGCTTTCAGGAAGAACTAACCTCTGAGTTAGAAGGTATTAGGGCTGGGTAGAATGGAGATTGTAAAGGTACATTTTTAAAAAGGTAAAATAGCCTGTGTGGTGGCACACGTCTACAATCACAGCGCCTGGGAGGCTGAGGCAGAAAGATCTTGAGTTAGAGGATAGCCTGGGTTACACAGAAAAATCCCTGCCAAGTATGTTCATCAGAGAAAAGCATCCCAGGTTTCTGGTTTAGATCCTCACTTTTGTTGTCACATGATCCAGTGCGCACGCTCACACACACACATTTTATGAGCATGTGTGTTTTGTCTGCATGTATGTATATGCCTAATGCCCTGAGAAGTCTGAAGGTGATGTGGAAACCCTTGGAACTGGAGTTAACAGGTGGTTATGAGTCACCATATGGGTGCTGAGAACTGAATCTGGGTCTTCTTCTGCAAGAGGAGTGCTCTGACCCTCTGAGTAATCTTTCCAGCTCCTTCTCAACTTTCTTCTTGTTGTTGTCGAGGTGGAGGTCTCATATATCACTCTGGCTGGCCTGGATTTGATATATAACAGGCTGGCCTTGAACTTAGAGATCCCCCCTGCCTCTGCCTCCTGAGAGCCAGGATTAAAGGTATGTGTGACGCGCCTCGCCATAAGGAGAACGCCACACTCAGGATTCTTCTGACAGCAGTTTATTGTTACAGCTCTTTTAGATGGTCGTGAGGCGAAGGACCTCGAGCCCCAGAACCCACGGCTTATATAGAGCCCTGGGAGGACGTGCCGCATGCTCATTGGCTCTTTAAATGTCGCCTAATTAACATACCAGTTTTCGCGCCTTGCGCAGGCGCACATTCAATCACGGCTCTCTCAAAGAGCCGGGAAGCGGGGAGCCGGCGCCCTCAAGGAGCCGGCACCATTTCGCGATGGCGAATGCGGCTCCCGACATCTCCCCCGTCTTTATTAAATTGCTGTAACAAATTCCCAACTGTTATTTCGCCAATCAAGCCCACCGTTCTACCAGTAAGGCGTTCAAGGCAGTTAAACAGTTGTGAGACCCTCCACACTTATGTCCCGTGCAATGGGAACCCGAGCCCTGGGAAGTGTGGAGGACTACCACTCAGGGTTCCTGGTGCAATGGGAACACGAGCCCTCAGGATACCCCACTGAATGATAGTGTCTCATCGTTTAAGCATATTTAACCAAGCTTGGGGGGATGTCCCTTGTTCTAGAGCCAGCAGCGCTTGAGTGATTAGAATCTTTTCTTTATGGTGTTGGTTTCTAAATTTGCAGAGCAACCAGAGCATGAAGAGCATTCCACCAAGGATCAATAAACCAAAGAGTATCACCCCCACCCACTCTTTAAAGTAGGAGAAGGCGGACGTGAGCCAGGAAGTGAAGTCTCCAACATCAATCTGGTTTAGTCTGGTCCCATTCAAAACAACAATCTTGAGCAGGAGTTCTTCTTGTAGCTCCTCAGCCTGTTGTGACCAATTTCCTTGTAAAAAATTAGACAATTTAGTATTTTCTGTAAAGGACTCATTATTATATTTCAAGGATGTAATACACATGTGTTTAGTATGACTTATACAGCTTACTTGAAGAATATCAGCAATTTCTTCCATTTTACTTTGTAATAGATCTATTCGCTGTTTAGCAAGTAGTATCCCAGAAATCAAATGGCTATTCATTTTATGCTGTTTTACCATAGCATCTGCCGAGGCATTTACTATGTTATTTATTGCTTCTGCTGTTTGAACTTGATTGGCTAGGGCAACACCCGCAGTCACCGCTGCAGCAGCCGACACTGCAATGGCTGTCACAATGGCCGCTGTGATGCCAAAATCTCTCTTTTCTGTAATCAAGGAGATTATTGGAAATTTATCAGGATCGGCATCCACCAGTATAGGGACAAAGGTCGGAACCTGCACCAGCAGTGCTAAGGATGCAGACCCATTCCAGCATTCTGTCAACTGGCAGGTGACATTTGTACAATCTAATATGCTGCTTTTATTTTTAAATTCTGCTAAAATAAAAAAGAAGGGAGCCGAAACACAAACTGCTGCCCTTTTAGCTGAATAATTTGCCAACAAGTTATTATATTTAATATCATTCAATATCACTGGTGTAGTATTAGTTCTGGTTGCTGATACATTCCAAATGTCATGTTGTGACTCACCTAGAGTTGCAAAGGCTGATAAACTGGTAGCAGCCCCCGCTAAGTTTGTCAACACCCATTGATAAAATGGCCATTCGTTTACATTCCCTGTTTTATTTCCTGTCATAGCCATCTTTTTTAAAGGCGGCGATAAAGTGAACCCTCGAGATACTTCTACCTTAGGCATCCTTTTAGATTGGCAGTGTGCAAACACTGGTGGAAAAGACTTTTCTGGAGGGCACCACGGCCATACTCTGACATTAGTAGCATTATTGGTTTGCCAATATGATCGCTCAAGTATGGTTACCTTACTTTTTAGTAATAATGTAGTGATATTCACAGGGGACTGTTTTTTATTTAATGTATTTCTACTGGCCTCAGATTGTCCTGTCACTATGTTATTGATTACTTCAAGCAGGACACCAGTGCCTATTTGGGAATCTCCAAGGGGATCAATCCAGTGCCCCAATGTAGCATTGCGAAGTACGATGCATGGGGTCTCTGCCCGGTTTGTTATGGTGAAACACAAGGTATCATTTAATCTAAATTTTGATGCATTATACTTGACAATCTCTTTGTCTAAAGGCATGGCACATGGTGCCTCCAGCTGATAGTTCGATGATGTAAACATTGGCAGTACTGTAGAGTGGGAATGTACTGGGATGGGAACTGGCCATGATCTTACCACAGACCACAATGGTATACTTATCGCTCTCTCAAGCAGGCAGATCATCAGCAGGATCTTTAGCATTTTTCTTCAGGGGTTGGTGAGTCCTCTTTCACAGTTCTGGTCAGTCTGCTTGGTATCCAGATTGGATTTTCTTGATCCTGTGGAAAAACACAAATAGCTCCCCTGGATCTTACCAAGACTGGATCCGGGCCCTTCCATTGGTTAGTTAAGACATCTTTCCATTTAACATATTCTTTTTGAGGATTCGGAGCTGCATGTCTATCTGCAGCAGATCGTCCTTCAAAATCCAAATTTAAAAAATTTAAGGTAAATAACGCTAGGGAGATAGATGTCTTAGGTCCCACGTTGGGGCCTATTCCTCCCTTCTGTTTTTGTAAATAAGTTTTCAACGTGCCATTGGCACGTTCCACAATCCCTTGTACCTGAGGATTGTATGGTAAACCAGTTACATGACGGACATCAAGCCTCAAACAAAATTGTTGAAAAGTTTTAGATGTATATTTAGATGTATAAGCTGGCCCATTATCAGTTTTCAGCTGAAGGGGCTTGCCCCAAGCAGCCCAAGCTTCAAGACAGTGGGTAATAACATGTGACACCTTTTCTCCCGCAAGGGGGGTGGCATGAATGATGCCAGAGCATGTATCCACAGATACATGAATAAATTTTTGTTTCCCAAAGGCATTGTAATGTGTAACATCCATTTGCCAAATATGAAGGGGTTGTAGACCTCTGGGATTAACTCCTATAGGTGGAGAGGGTCTAAATTCTGCACAGGAGGTACATTTGAGAACAATATCTCGCGCTTCTGCACGAGTTAAATGAAACTTTAATTTTAGGGTATTGGCTGGTACATGATAGAGCTTATGGAATTCAACTGCGCCTTCTAATGGCGAGCTTGCCCAAAATAGGCTTTTAGTGGCTTTATCAGCAGTAGCATTAGCCTGAGACATAGGTCCTGGAAGCAATGAATGTGCTCTCATATGTTGAATAGAAAATGGATGACACCTATTGCGAATATGATTTTGAATATATCTAAATATCTCAGCAACCATGCTTTTAGGGTGAATAAAATCAGCCACTTCTAATTGTTTAATGGCTTCTACAACATAATGCGAATCTGAGATTATGTTTATAGGCTCTGAAAATCTCTGCAACACTACAGCTACAATAGCACATTCCACTAATTGAGATGATGTATAATTAAACTGAATTTGAGTAGGAATATTATTAACCACATAACAACCGATACCTGTCTTAGAACCATCAGTATAAATATCTAATGCTTGATGAATAGGATGTATCTTAGTAATTTTGGGAAATATAAATGGATTAGAAAGAGTAAATTGTAACAAGGGATGTTTAGGATAATGATTATCAATATTTCCGGGAAATGAGCAGTTTAAAATTGCCCAAGCATCTTGAGATGCACATAAAACTTGAATTTGATACATAGTATAAGGACATATAATTGTATCAGGATATTGTCCGAAATGTGTCACAGATAGTTGAAGTCCCCTTAAAGCCAATTCTGCAACTAAGGTAGGATAATAACCTAAAGTCTTTCCAGGAGAGCTATGTGGGTGAATCCATAACAAGGGTCCCTGTTGCCACAGTACCGCAGTTGGTTGTTGCGGAGAGGGAAGAATACATAACTGGAAAGATAATTTGGGGTTAAGTCTATCTAGCTGAGCATGTTGTATAGCAATCTCTATTTTATCTAATATTTTAGACGCTTCGGGGGTCAAAGTTCTCAATGAAGTAATGTTAGAATCTCCCTCAAGGATTTTAAATAACGGTTGAAGTTCAGTTGTAGTTAATTTCAGATAGGGACGAATCCAGTTGATATCTCCGAGTAGCTTTTGAAAATCATTTAATGTTTTTAATTTATCTCTTCTAATAGTAACCTTTTGTGGTTTTATATACTCAGGAGTAACTATCGTTCTAATTGTGAGTCTAATTGTGAGTCTAAGTCTAATTGTGAGTATTGTCTAGTTTGGTTAGCATCTTCCCATACGGGAAAGGCTACTCTTATCTTTTTTCTTTCCTTAGCTGTAATAAGAGAATTGGACGGTAGTCCTTCCTGTCTCTCTTTTGGTTTTTTCTTCTTTTTAATTCTAACTACTTCTCCCAATGGTGGGGCAGATGGGGCATACCCCGGTGCATAAGGCGGCTCCGGCCCGTATTTTTCAGACTCATAACGAGCCGCTTCCTTATCTAACTCTGCCTGTTCCTCAGGATCTAACACACTACCAGAGGATGAGGTGTTGGTATCCTCTGTATCTTCTCCATCCCCCGAAGACGTCTCCTCAGAGGTGGAGTCACTAATTCTTAGATTTTGAAACTCAGTTAACACTGGATATAATTTTCTCTTAGGCTCTTTCTGTTCCTCTTTTGTAGCTACTTCTTTTTTAATTTCCTCTTTTTTCTTCGTTCTATTCTTAGCGCTCTTTTCCTTTTCTGCTTCTGATAGGCTATCCTGGTGCTCTGCTAAAGCTCTTTGTCCCTCTCTTACCTTGTGTTGGCATTTAGCATCCTCTATACAGGCTCTAATCATTTTATACAAAGGCCATGTGCCTGGTCTTAACTTCCCTCCTTCTATTTCGTTGATCAGATCACCTCCAAGTTTGCCCCAGGAGCCCTTAGACAGAGACCCTGTGGATACAAACCAGGGAGCTACCTGATCCACATCTCGTAAAAAATTGCACAACGCTTTCTCGGGAACCTTTAAGCCACGCTTGTGCAGCAACGCCTGCATTGCTGAGAGAAGCGGCTTCATTTGATGGTTACCCATAGCCTTTTATCTACCGGAGGGAGCGAATTCGTAACTTACAGTTCCTGTATACACGGAGGGCAAGTGCACTCCTTCCCCTGTACATGTCAATTAAGACAAAAGCAGAGCACTAGAACTATCGCAGCCCAAATGGGGATAGCAATAGCAAGATAGACAGGATCCACCATACCTTGCAGAAAAGCGTCTAGACTTCTCGCGCCATCAGTTCTGAATCCTCTGTTGAGCCAACAGGGTCCCTCGAAGCTGGATAAAACGCTGAGACGTTCGGCTTCGTCCCGGGTTTCGGCACCAGCTGTGACGCGCCGCCTCGCCGATAAGGAGAACGCCACACTCAGGATTCTTCTGACAGCAGTTTATTGTTACAGCTCTTTTAGATGGTCGTGAGGCGAAGGACCTCGAGCCCCAGAACCCACGGCTTATATAGAGCCCTGGGAGGACGTGCCGCATGCTCATTGGCTCTTTAAATGTCGCCTAATTAACATACCAGTTTTCGCGCCTTGCCCAGGCGCACATTCAATCACAGCTCTCTCAAAGAGCCGGGAAGCGGGGAGCCGGCGCACCCTGCGCAGGCGCACATTCAATCCCGGCTCCCTCAAGGAGCCGGCGCCATTTCACAATGGCGAATGCAGCTCCCGACAGGTATGTACCACCACAGCTGCCCCTTCATTTCTTAAAAAATGATTATTTGTATTTATATGCCTGTGTGAGTATAGGCCACATGTGTACAAATCCCTGGAGAAGCCAGAAGGGGGCACTGGGTCCCCTGGGCTGAGTTTCAGGCAGATGTGAGCTGCCTGCCTCATGTGGGTGCCGAGAACTGAGCTCTGGTCCTCTGCAGCAATTACTGAGCTGTCTCTCCAGTGTTTTACCAGGATCCCAGAACACTATATACACACTCAAGTATGTCAATCTCATGAATTCTGAGTCCCAGGTCAGGCCCACTTATATCTAAATCTGGCTCTACAGTGGGCAACTGGTAGGTTCATCTGATTAAGCTTTAGTTTCTCTGTAATACTTCTGCTCCATAGTGGGGCTCTGAGGAATGAGATCATAGAAAATGCCACCGTTGACCTATGACACTCAGTAAATGTTCATTAAAGTTTAAAAAAATACTATTTGTTTAGTACAAGGGAAAATTTGAGGGAACTAAATCATCTAGCTAAGGAGTCAAAGGTCCAATCACATGGTTGAGCAATCCTACAGAATTCAAACAGCTGGGGATTGACCCTAAAGCCAGGAAAGCACACTATTGCTGAGCTACACCTTCAGCCCAGTGTTTTCTTTTGTTTTTGAGACAAGGTTTTAGTGCACTGGCCAAACTGGCCTTGAATTCACTCTAGCCCAGGCAGGCCTTGAGCTTTCTAACACCCTGCCTCAGCCAACTAAGTAACCAGGATCATAGGCCTGAATCACCAGGCCTGGAGAGCAGTTAGGTAACATATTCATGCCCCTTCTACTCCTACAACTAGGCATCTGGGGAAAGTAGTCTACTGCCCAGCGAGGACCACTATAATTTTCTGTTTGTAATAGCCATATCTTTTGTGCTGCTACAGATGACAGAGATCCTTAGGTGAGTGATTTCAACAAGGCAGTTAGTTATCTAAGCATTGTGAGATTCCTAAGGTATGGCATGGAGACCAAGAACAGGCTCCCTGCCTTTGTTCCCATTGAGTTCCAGTACTGAAAGTCTCTGTGGCCATAGAATATTCTATCTCCAATTGTCAGGAAGGAAGCAAGCAGAGACATGTACACAGCCTCTACAGGTGTTCCTGGAAGGGCATCCTACCACCTCCACCCCAGGAGGCTGAATTATACCTAAAGGCCTTTTGATATCTCATGCAGTATGAGTATCATATATTATTAACAGTTAAACCATATCTTTCAGGGAACAGTGATGAAGAACAGTCTGTAAGAGTTCTGGCACAAATATTTTCCCATATATAAGAAATTAGCATCTTGGTGTGTAGACCAGGCTAGCCTCAAGTTCACAAACCTACTGTCTCCCAAGTACTGAGATTACAGACAAGGTAATCTCATAGCCAAGTTTCCCTAATAATTTTGATCCATGGTTGAGTCCACAGCAGCTTCATAGACTCTCAGGACTCTCTACAGCGTCTTCACTTTCAGTCTCCATGTGGATTAAAAGCTGTGGATTTTGTTAATGGAGGACAAGGAAGAATTGGTGTATGGGAATAACTAATGGTCTCTGTCACAAGAATGTCAACTAGGGCCGGGCGGTGGTGGCACATGCCTTTAATCCCAGCACTTGGGAGGCAGAGGCAGGAGGATTTCTGAGTTCGAGGCCAGCCTGGTCTACAGAGTGAGTTCCAGACTGCCAGGACTATACAGAGAAACCCTGTCTCGAAAAACAAACAAATGAACAAAAAAGAATGTCAACTGGGATCACATGAGAGCCACAAAGACAGAAACCAGCAAGTGCTCCTAAATTAAAGGCATCACCCTTTATTCAGTTGAGAGTGGATACATACTAGCGTGTTCAGACTCATTAACAGGCATACAAGAGTGGAAAAACCTGGAAGCCATACTATATCATGGATTTTTTTAAATGTTACAAAAGTCAAAGGAATGGCATATATTCTCACAAAAAAGGAGTTGTCATACTTCTGTGAAAATCAGGCTACATGTTAGTCGATTAATGGTTTTTTTAGTAGACAAAGTTTAGAAAACTGGCTCATTATCATTTAAAATAAAACGTGTTCTCCCACACAAAGTTGCATTTCAGACAGTTTATAAGTAACATACAATAGTCAGCAACCAGCACAGGCCAGCAGCAATCAGGGAGAAGCAAGGTTGAGGGCTCAGAACAGTCTGTCTACACTAGGGTAGACCAGTTAGAACTCTTAATCTCATTTAGTGGTCTCAATATGAGAGAAAAAAAACAAAAGAACAAAAACCTATGGAGCTAATAGAAGAAAATCAAAGTTTCTTAAACTAGCTTAGAAACCCAAAAGTATCAATCCTGAGATTCTCCACTAGAGCCCCACCCACTCTGGAAGCTCTTCTGCATTTTCCCTTAAAAACACAACAAAACAAAAACTTCCTAACAAAAGCCAACTGTCTACATTAAAATTAAGAATGTCTGATGGTAAAAATCCCCTGGATACACAAAGTGCTATTCTGAGGGTTTTTTGCAGCTGCCCAGAACACAGGCAACTCCTCAAGGAAAAGAAACACACACAAAAGGAAGCCACCTCAGGAGAAGACAGCAGCTAACAAAGAAAAAACCAGAAGGTGGCCATGCATAAGAAATGGTCATTAGACAAAGGGATATTAAGATATGTGGTGCTTTATATACATCTACTGCCAAAATCACAATTTCAACAGCTCCAAATGCTGGTAAAGATAAGGAAAGAGAAGCCAAGAAAAGGCCAGTCCACATTCTAAAGAAAACCCTGAAGAAACCGGAAAAATGAACCTGTATAACCCACAGTCCCAGCCTGGACAAGTACACCAAAGAATGACCTACCCTGGCTCAGAGGGGACACATTAAAGATGTTTGCTGTGGCCTGGAATATGGTTCCATGGAGCTGGAGACTTGGGCATCCCCCCTTAAGGCAATGTGTGAGTAAAATCATCTAATGCCACTCTGTGGCACTCACAGAGGATCAGAGCAACAAAGGAGCTGGAAGGTGCTAACAGGGCTAGCTTGTTACTCATTCTGAGTGAAAACAGACTGTCTATTGCACAACACCGTGTAGATATGGTAAAACCACATGCATTCATAACTTTTTCTTAAGGACATTCATATTTGAAAATATAAATATCCTAGGTAGGTACTAACAGGAGAGAGAGTGTGAGGGAGGAAGACCAAGAACTAGAAAGATCTCACACTCAACAGCTGCATGTGCTTGAATGTGACCAGACATTGGCTAGAGTCCGACAGAGCGGATACCTAAGGCTGAAGACACAACAATAACCTTTAAAAATGATGCACTTTTCTACCTAGTCCTCAACTTTAGCATATATGGCATTGCCTGTTTATCTTGCAACTGAGTGTCCCCACCAGGAAATGTACCTCACACTGCATTCTCAGCTCCCAAATGAGAGTCAAAGTCACTGTTGGCCCCAACTGTGGCACAAAGCCTGGGCCTGGACACCCAAAGCAATGCTCATTTAGTTCAACACATTCAACATAGGCAGCTTCACAGAACAGATATCTGATGAAGTAAAGGGCACTAATGACCATGAAATGGCAGGGAAGCCAAGATCCCTTCCTTCTCCATGCCCAAGGGGCTGCCCAATACAGCACAAACATACACACAGCCACACAACTACCAAGTAGCCACCTGCTTGACACTCCAGTCTACTAGAGGCAGGCCAAAGGGAATGCCTTGGTTTTGCCTCAACTTCATACATTCATCCTTAACATGTGCACAGTCCAGGGCTCAGTCCCCAGCACCAGAAATAAATAAGTAAACGAGTTCTAATTCAGTTTCTGTTAGCCCTTATGGGGCAAAAAATCATCATAATAAAAGTGGGAGCTATTGTCCCCATGTCTTGGCTCTGCATCTGAACATGGTGAAGGAGCTTCAGCCCCAGACTTCAATGAGATCTCCAGATTCCAGGCCCAGATCAGCCGGCAGCTCCTTGCCTGAAAGCTTTGTCCCATCAAAGAAAAAGGAGAGCTTGTGTCCGGCGAGTCCCATGGCTTCCTCATAGTGTGACATGAGGACCTTAAGAGGAGAATCCTGCAGAGACAAAAACAACACATGGGAAAATATGAAAGGCAGGCTGGGAGAACCTACAAGGACAGACAGAATGTGGGACAGTGGCTAGGACCAGTGGCACACACACACACACACACACATTAAGTCCAATGTGCTAGTAAATTTATTCCCCAGCACCAAAATAAAAAAGTTAACTTTTAGTCAAACATACAAGCCATACCTGAAATGACAGAACTTGTAGGGTGGAGGCAGAAAGATCATAATTTTAGACCACCTTGGGCTATCCAGTGAGTCTCAAGCTAACCTGGGCTACACAGTGAGCTTCAGACCAGCCTGGGCTACAAAGTGTGTCCCCAGCCACCCTAGGCTACATAAAGAGACCCTGTCTGAAAATAAATCAAGCAAAACAAAACCATGACACAAGGAAGACAAGGGCACATCAGGAGATTGAGACCCCTGGAGGCAAAGGCGGGCTCCTCTCTGGGAAGTAGTCACAGGTTCTTTAGGAACTATAGTGGCAACCATGGAGGACAAGACTCCAGGATACAGGGTATGGGATAAACAGATTCTCTAAGCCTCAATCACACCCTTCTGAAACAGAAGCATGGACAGAGTGAACATGGATTCTTAAGTAAGTTATTACGTGTGACTTAGAAAAGTGTCATGGCTTTAACTGTGCCCCAAAGACACGTTCTGTCATGTACATGTGAATGGGGAGAAAAGTGTCATGGCTTTAACTGTGTGCACCAAAGACACGCTCTGTCATGTACATGTGAATGGGGCCTTAATGCATTTAGGGCTTCTGCAGATAAGTGCAGGTAAGATGTGGTCACACCGTGTTCAGATGGCTAATCCATTATGATTAGGTCTTTACAAGAAAAAACAGAGGGACACCAGGAATACACCAAGGAATTTTGGATGCTACCAAAGCTACAAAGAGAGGAAGAAGATTCAATGAGGAGTCTGAGTCTAAAGAACTGTGAGAATCAATTTCTGTAATTCCAAGCCCACAAGTTGTGGTAGATGCATCCTACATTAAAAAATTAATTCATTGCCGGGCGGTGGTGGTGCACGCCTTTAATCCCAGCACTTGGGAGGCAGAGGCAGGCAGATTTCTGAGTTTGAGGCCAGTCTGGTCTACAGAGTGAGTTCCAGGACAGTCAGGGCTACACAGAGAAACCCTGTCTCAAAGGAAAAAAAGAAAAAAGAAAAAAGAAATCCCCGAAGGGGATAGGAACTCCACAGGAAGACCAACAGAGTCAACTAACTTGGACTCTTGGAGCTCTCAGAGACTGAACCACTAACCAAATAACATACACGGGCT
Organism: Grammomys surdaster; assembly: GCF_004785775.1. Lineage (NCBI taxonomy): Eukaryota > Metazoa > Chordata > Mammalia > Rodentia > Muridae > Grammomys > Grammomys surdaster. The sequence goes on from NW_021604600.1 coordinate 7,273,702, forward strand.
GGACCTAGGTCTCCAGCATATATGTCACAGATGTGCAGCTTGGTCTTCATGTAGGTCCCACACAGCTGGAGCGGGGCTATCCTCATCTCAAAAGCTGCTGCCTGATGGTGGGATATGTTCTAGCTGGGCTGCCTTGTCGGGCCTCAGTGTGGGAAGAAGTGCCAAGCCTCCCAGAGACTTGCAGTGCCAGGGTGGAGGGATACGCAGGGGGAGCTCCACTCTCTGAGAAGGGGAGGGGGATGGAGGGAAGGATTCTGAGAGGGGGTGACTGGGAGGGGGACAGTGAATGGGATATAAAGTGAATAAGTAAACAAGACAAAGCGTATTCTTTAGGTGTTTCCTGGGATGCTCTCAGCTGCTGTCTCAGCAGCCTTGCAGCCTGCCTGAATTCAGCCATCATGGACTCTAACCTCTGGAACCACAGCCCCCAAATTATCCCTTCCTTCTCTAAGTTGCCTTGGTCATAGTGGTGTATCATAACAACAGAGAGTAACTAATATAGAACAGTATTCTTTCTCTGCATGACCTAGGCTGGGTAGGCACCCAGTAAAGGAGGGCCATCTGCAGCAAGTCAGGGATAGGAGTCACATTGCTTGGCAACTGACCAACTGACAGGAGACTGGCTAAGGAAAGGGGAGGGGCATGGGCAGCACTTCTACTCACAGGAGACAGTGAGATCTCCAACATCTGATGTTTCTCCTTCCCCTGCACCCGGAGCCGGAGCTCCTGGGACGTCTCTGTGGCCGCTGAAGAACTTGCTAGCACCACACAATCTGTGGAAAGCAGGATTGAGATAACGGCAGTAGGAGTACTGGGAGCAGATCCTGCCTCTGGAACTTTGCCACCCATGGCAAAATTTCCACAAGGCCCCTCTTCCGTGCCTTCCACTCACCAATGATGTCAGCCACTCCAAGCTTTAGGGTCCTAAGTGTGGCAGTAGGAGACAGTTCTGTCTCTCCAAACAGCAAAAGAATCCTGTCTGGGGACACCCCAAGATGATTGGCCATGTGATCCACCACATTCTGAAGGGGATCCGACTAGAAGACAAACAAAGGAATCTTCCAGCCTTGAGACTCCACATCCCACCCCTGAGCCACCACCTAAAACATACGTTTCTGGCCTGGGCTACTTGTGAGATTCTTCATATTTACCTGGCAAGCAGTGGTCCTGGCACATAGCACAAAGAAATTAAATAGCTGGGGCTAAGGAGATGGTTCAGTCAGAAAGTGCCTGGCATGTAAGCAAGATCTGACCTTGGATCTTCAGCACTACATGAAAAGCTAGGAGTGACAGGTAGCACCCCACCTGAAATCTCTGTGCTGAAGAGGGGAAGTAAAGAGCTGCACTAATGAGCTCCAGGAAGAGCCCATCTCAAAAAAGCAACTGATACCAGATCCCATCCTCTGGCTTCTACAAGCACATGCATACACTGGTGTACACCCTCCACCCCCATGGACTCAGGCACACACCCACAGGAACTTATCCATAAAGATAGTACATGTATTCGTGCACCAAACAAACAAACAAATGGTCCAGCCATGGATTTGTAGATTAGAAGGTAAGAAGGGAATGGGAAGTAGGGTCTCATACACACTCCAGATACTGCTACCACTTTTTTTTCTTATAATCAGACATCTGGGCCTTTGAGGAGCTCTCTCATTACAAAGTTTGGTGAACTTATTGTTTTCTCTCAGTGCTAGAGACGGAACTCATGAACGCTATGCCAAGTTCTGTCACTAAAGCACAACTCCAGCCACTTGTCTATGGTAGAAGTACCCTTAGAGCCCAAAGCACAACAGTTTGCAAGTTAGGGCTTGGCTGCTTGCCCATGCTAGGTTTCTGCTCATGAAGACTCATTTCTGCAAGCACTCTTGAACTGATCATCCTATAGAAATATGAACCTTTGCCAGAAAGCTGGGGGAGCTCAGGAATTATTGTGTGCTGTCTGCCATGTCCAAGGCAGTAAGACCATAAGAGAGAAGCACAAGGCCCAAGAAGGAGAGAAGCAGAACACTCAGTCTGGAGGATTCTCTTTTAAAAAAAAAAAAAAAAGTTCATGTGTTGGGGAGATGGTTCAGTGGTTGCAAGTACCTGCTGCTCTTCCAGAGGGTCTGATTTTGGTTACCAGCTCCCATATAAGGCAGCTCACAACTGTCTGTAACTCTAGCATGTGGGGATTCAATGCTTCTACTTCTACAGGTACTTCTACTCATGTGCACATACCCAAATGTAGACACACACCTAGACATAATTTTTGCTGGGGGTGGGGGGGAGGCTGTTTGTCAAGACAAGGTTTCTTTGTATAGCCCTGGATGTCCTGGAACTAGTTCTATAGACCAGGCTAGCCTCAAACTCAGAGACTCACTTGCCTCTGTGCTGAGATTAAGGGCATATACCAGTGCCACCTGGTAACACCTAGACATAATTAAAAAATAAACCTTAAAAAAAAAAAAAAAGCTCATTGTGGTGACTTAAATAGGTTTGGCCCCCACAGACTCATGTGTTTGCATGTTTGCCCATAGGGAATGGCACTATTAGGAGGTGTGGCCTTATGGAGGAGATGTGGCCTTGTTGGAGGAAGTCCATCACTATGTAAGTGGGCTATGAGGTCTCCCATGCTCAGTCTCTGTCCAGTGTGGAATACTCCTCCTGGATGCCTTCGGATCAAGATGTAGAACTCTCAGCCCCTCCAGCGCCAAGTCTGCCTGCATGCTGCCATGCTTCCTGCCATGATGATAATGGACTGAGCCTCTGAACTTGTAAGCCAGCCCCAATTAAATATTGCCCCTTGTAAGAGTTGCCTTGGTCATGGTCTCTTCCCAGAATTACAATCCTAACTAAGACATTCATAAAGGCATCAAGTGTTTTTGTGTACGTGTTTGTTTTTTCAAATAGGGTATAACTATATAGTTCACACTGGTTTCAAATTCTAGATCCTCATGCCTTCATGTGCTGAGATTACAGATATGTAGTAACCACTACACCTGGCTTGAAGATAATATGCCTAAGCCTTGAAAAATAGGTAAATTTTGCCAAAAAGAGATAAGAATGAGGAAACATATAGACAAACGGAACACCAAGTGCCAAAGTATGGAGAGATGAAAGAGGGGTGGGTGGCCCCAGAGAGCATGGTTGGAAGGAAGATGGGTCCCTCCTGCTAGTAGTATATTACCATTTCAATACCTGTCTCTCCAAGGGAAGATATAGATCCTGCCCAAGGTGGTTCCAAGTACTCACCGTTCTGACAGGCAATCTGACTAGGTCAGCCCGGCACCGGATCTTGAGTGTAAAAAGTCGAGGGCTTTGTGGCAAGACAGGCCCTTCCACTAGGACCACCTCATCATCTATGTTCTGAAGGGCTGGTCTCTGGTGTTGCTTGGGGCTCAGGCAGGACCGAAGATCTTGCAGACGCTTGTTCACTTCCCTGGGTATAGGCAAGACATTGGGACAATTGAGGTTGAAGATCCTCTCAAACTGCCCTTCTTCACCACAGCCAAAGTCCCCAACCCCGGCACCTTATCTTCTGAAGTGCCTCGGTATGCTTTCTGCTTTTGTTCCTAGGTGAAGGTTGAGGCAAAGGAAAGATGTCCTGGTCCCTACAGAAAGAAGAGAAGGGCAGGATGGCAGCAAAGGAGAGATTCCAGCACATGTTTTCCTTCATGGGCTGGCAGCTTCCAGGAACCTGACTGAGTGGAGAATCCAGAGAAAAACCTTCCGGCAGCAGCACTTTATTAGAAGACATGTGTAGTAAGAGAAATTGTTTTTGTATGTTCATGACCCCAAAACGAGGAATGCAAACATCTCACTTTAGGAAAATGTCAAGTATTCAACAGACACCAGGCACTAACTTAATATTTAGCTACTCAACAATTCTTAAGTGCATGATCAGCCCCATTTTACAAATAAGGAACAAGAAGCAGAGTGGGCAGGGACAGCTAGGGGAGCCTGAGTCACACCCCTCATTCCACCACCATTCCTAAGGATGGTCTAGAAGGTCCTGAGTCACCCTCCAGGACAAGCCACCTTCCTCTACATCTGAGTCTCATCATCCACCCCTTCTCCTTGGCCTTCTGGAAGCCACCCAAGTCCTGTTTCCTCAGCCTGTCTTTCCAGTGCCCTTCCTGCTCCTAGAGCCCTAATGCCCTAGCCTCACTCACGGAAACTCTTCCATCTCCTCTTCTTCTTTCTCATGCTTCTTCCTCAGCTTCTTTTTCCACGGAGAACCTGGAGACAGGGCATTCTCAGAGGAAGGACTGCCAGAATCTGTCAGATCTGCCTCTAGGAGCAAAGAGAGAGGAAAGGGTTAGCTAAAAGATGGTTGGGGAGACCAAGAAGAAACAAGTCAAAGGCTTTAGGAAGAGGCAGAGGAGGCCAGGAGTGGTGGCATGTGCAAATCTGTGCTGGAGAGGCTGAGCCAGAGGTTAGGAGTTGGAGGCCAGCATGGACCACAGACAATCTAGAGTTTTTGTTCTTCTGAGTTTTGTTCTAAAAGTGGGTAGACAAGAGGTGGCAGCGGTGTAGTTCAGTGACAGAGCACATGTCTAGTATCCAGAGGCCCTAAAAATTGAGCTCAATCCCCACTAACAAAAGGAGGGGATGCTAAAAGATAGGAGGCACACATAGCAGTTTGAATATACATGTACACATGTATAAGTGCATGTTTGATTGTGTAAGTGTACATGTGAAGACCAGAAGTCAACCTCAAGTGTCATTCCTCAGGCACCATGCATGATTAGACCAGGCTGGCCAGCAAGCCCTAGGCATCCACCTGTCTCCAGCTCTCCAGTGCTGGGACTTTCAGCGTTGCCACCATGCTCAGCTTCTTTCAACCTGGGTTTTGAGGTTCAAACGCAGGTCCTTAGCTTGCACAGTAAGCACTTTACTGAGCTACCACCTCAACCCCTATGTAGTACTTTCCAATATTAAACAAGAATATGAGGGGGATTTTAATTGCTTACTTATTTACTACGCTTTAAAAAAAAAAAAAAATCTCGTGTCTGTGAGAGATGAATCCAGCATGTGGAGACCAGAGAGCAGCTCTCGGCAGTTGGCTCTGTCCTTCCACTGTGGATTCTTGGGACTGAGTGAGGTTTTCATGCTTGCTCAGCAAGCTCTTGTACAAACAGAGCCATCTCCGCAGCCCTATTTATTATTCCTCATTACAACACTCACTCAAGCCGGGCAGTGGTGGCGCATGCCTTTAATCCCAGCACTTGGGAGGCAGAGGCAGGCGGATTTCTGAGTTCGAGGCCAGCCTGGTCTACAGAGTGAGTTCCAGGACAGCCAGAGCTACACAGAGAAACTCTGTCTCAAAAAAAAACAAAACAAACAAACAAACAAAAAAAGAAGTCTTGGTTCCAGGTCTTTGCAGCCTGTATCACTCCCCTATTAGCCTTGACTCTTAGTCTCTGGCCTTATTACAGGGTTTCCAAAAACTTATCAGTAGAGAAGAATAGAGAATAGGCAGTCCTGATAAAAGTCAAAGAACAGTCTTCTGACTCCAGAGTGCTCCCAAGGAATGGAACCCTGTAGGAGTGCTGGTGTAACAAGATGTCACAGAGTCTCAGCACTCCCTCCGCCCCATTATGATAACACAGATCAGAATGGCAAGAGGAGATACCTCAAAAACTAACATAATCTTATGCCCATTAGGACCGGAATGCTACTTAGAGTCAAAAATGTGTGTCAACTGGACAGCACCTGATCACTATTCTCCAGACCCTAGATAACACTGAAGTGCACACACACACACACACACACACACAGAGAGAGAGAGAGAGAGAGACAGAGACAGAGACAGAGATCACTGACTGCAGAGATGTAAACTCTAGGAAGTCTCAGAGAAGCCAGTGCAGGATACTCCCTACAAGCCCACTCTTACCATCCTCAGGCTCTGAGGGGCAAAGTTTCAAGAGGGATGAATTATCTGGAATGAGGTTGAGGCTGCTCTGTACCTACAAAGACAAAAGGGGGAGAGGAGGTGGGTCTCTCACATCCTGCCAACTCTACTCGAGATAGGAATGGTTCTTCCCTCGATTCTAACACTTGTCTTCTCTAAGGACTCCAATCTATGAAGGGCATAGCATCTAGGAGGCCAGCTTCCTCATGATCCAGTACCCTCCTCCCACCCTGTTTCCCTAAGGCACTCTGAGGGTGCAGGTTTAGTTACTCCTATCCCCAGCCATATGCCTCACCCTAATATCTAAGGATCCTGTGTTCCTGGAAACACTCAGTCCTTTCTAAATCCCCAATAAATATCCAACTCTCCGGTTTCCTCCAACCTCAAAATCCAGCATGCCCCAAATACCAGTTCCCGGTCCTTCCAGATCCTCTCTGGTACCTAGACCCTCCGCCTCCCTCAATCTCCCCAGCCTCCCTCTTCCCGAAGATACAATCCCGGATAAGTCCATACATCTAACATAACCGAACTCCCTCGTATCCATATCTACAAGTATCCATTATACATACATACACGCACGCACGCACGCACTGTCCCAAACCAAACCCACCACGCCAGTCTTAGCACTCCCTCAACAACCCTCCTTGGGGACCTTGCTGCACCTTCCCGGAGTACACAGGAACAACCGGCGCCTCTCCAGGATCCAGCAGTCGCCGCCGCCGCCGCCGTCGGACCAATGTACGCGGGGCTCCCGTATGCCCCTCGGCCGCCCCTTCACTGTCACTATCGCTACCCTGCTCAGGTGCGGCTGGTGCGGGGAGGCGGGCGACCGGCGCCTCAACTGTGTCCGCGACGACGTCCAGGATCTCTTCGTCGCTGTCACTGACCAAGTCCACAAGCACAGTGTCTGGAATGAGCCTAGTCGGAGACTGCGGAGCGCGAGGACACTGGCCACGGGCGACTTGGGCTCTCCGAGCGCCTCGGCCGCGCCGGCTGGCGCGGCCACCGCGGGACCTCGGACCACGGGGTTCCGCCATCTCCCACACAGCTTCCACAAACACCGGCCTCTACACAGTCGCCGGCCCCCCACATCAGCGTCTGTACCTTTCATTGGACAAACAGCCTGCCGGTCATCACCTCCTCCCGCCCACACGCTCTGGATCCTCCTGTACACCTCCTCATTGGTCAATTTACCTGTCTATCACCTACCCTCCACTAAAACAAAGGCGCCAAAGATTCCAATCCCTTTGGTACAATCAAAAAAGGGTTTCGATTCTGTACAGTTCACCCATTGGCTAAATTTCCTCCTGACTCAGCCCTCCGCAGAACCCGCCCATTAGAAAAACCCATTTTCCTGGTGGGCGAAAGACTGGTGCATCCTGGGAATTGTAGTCCTCATACTTGGAAGCCACAAGAAAAGCCTTGTGGGACGAACTTTAGAAGCTGAAGACATTGGTCCTCAACTCTGTGTGGCAGGAGTTCCATTCAACACTAAACACTTTCATGCATGTCGCGTCGGATATCCTCTACAAACACAATATCAACACAACATATATCATAGCACAGCACAACTCAGAAACACTTTTTAAGACAATTACAAATTAAAATAAGAGGCTTACTTCTCCCTGTTGCAAAGAAAAGCGGCTTCCTTTGGGCTCCTCTTTTCTAACCATTGAAATATGAATGCTTCTTGCTTTACAGCAGGGTTACTCTAGATAAAGACCTTGCATTTACTACACCTATCCTACAGAACCCCGGGGTTAATGTTTGTGCTTGTAGACTGACTGAGAGCTGCGTCTCGAGGGTTCCGGCTACGCACACTTAGCTAGTTTGGGAAACGATACAACTTCAAAACTCAGAAAGGTCTGAATTCTGAGAGGTTTACTGCTGGTCTATTGCTTGTCTACTGGTCAATACCCTGCTGGCATTCATTCATGCATGCCAACAGTAGAAAATCAACTGGAAAAATGTAAGAAGTATTGTCAGTAAGTACCATGGCTGTGCATATGTTAATCCTTCTAATGTCTTAATAAACTCCTTGCCTTTTCACAACTCTACAATTCAAGGTAGAACCTTCTCTTTGAAATGCAGACTTTAAAGGAATTAGCTACCTGTCTCCTGGTCCGAGTGAGAAGGCCCAGAGCCTAGACTCAGAGGTGATCTTATTCCAACATTCAACTACCACTGTCATAAATTATGTTTGTTGTATCACTCTTGCCTCCCAAAAGCCAATTAGCTAACAGAGTTTGTCTCCCCACTTACCATGATATAGTTCAGATGGATGGACCTAAAGAGATGTCTCAGTATTTAAGAGATCTTTCAGAGGACCCAGGTTCAGTTCCCAGCACCTACATGGCAGGTCACAACCACCTGGAATTCCATTTCCAGGGTATCCAATCCCCTTTCCCGGCCTCTATGGGTACCTTCATGCATGTGATGCACAGATAAACACACACACACACACGCCCCAAATCATTTTTTCTTTATTGTGTTTTACTAAAAGGTGTTATTAGAGGCTGCAAAGATGGCTCAGTGGTTAAGAACACTGGCTGTTCCTCCAGATGATCCTGGTTCAATTCCCAGCCCTCATGACAGCTCACAACTATCTGAATTCAGTCCCAGTGATCTCCAACATCTTCTGACCTCCTCAGGCACTGCATGAGACATACATGCAGACAAAACACTCATACACAGAACATAAACATTGTTTTTGTTTGAAGGAAGGAATATGTTTGGTGGAGGCACAGTTTAAGGTGTGGAGGAAGGAGGTGCCTCTGTGGGCTCATACTGAGGCATCCCTTCCCCCTAAGATAGAGTTTATTCAGGGCATGGGGAGGAGAATTGAGAGAGAGGCGGGGTGGGGGGGCTCTGGAGAAGTAGGTAGAAGCTGGCCATGAGCAGAGAGAGAATGGGAGGGGAAATGGGGACAGAGGGGGATGAGGGTAAGCAAGCAGGAGCAAGAAAAGAGAAGGGAGCAAGAGAGAGAGAGAGAGAGAGAGAGAGAGAGAGAGAGAGAGAGAGGGGAGGGGGCAAACAGCCCCTTTTATAGTGAATCAGGCACACCTGGTTGTTGCCAGGTAACTGTGGGGCAGAACCTAGATGAAATGTCAACAAAAATTAATGAATTAATTTTTAATTTAAAAATCAACTTGGGCCGGGCGGTGGTGGCGCACGCCTTTAATCCCAGCTCTTGGGAGGCAGAGGCAGGCGGATTTCTGAGTTTGAGAGTTCGAGACTAGCCTGGTCTACAGAGTGAGTTCCAGGACAGTCAGGGCTACACAGAGAAACCCTGTCTCGAAAAAAAAAAAAAAAAAAAAACAAAAAAAAAAAACAAAACAAAAAAAAATCAACTTGGGGCCAGGAGGTGATGGTGCATGCCTTTAATCCCAGCACTTGGGAAGCAGAGGCAGGCAAATCTCTGTGAGCTCAAAACCAGTTTGATCTACAGAGTGAGTTCCAGGACAGCCAGTGCTACACAGAAGAAGCCCCCATCTCAACTGCCCCCCCTCAAAAAAATTAAATTGGGGAAACCAGATCCAAGAACTTATCAGACAGGCCAGACCAAGTATAACTCCCTTGTAAGGAGCCCATAAGGTGACAGACACCTACCACTGAGATGATATGTCTTCACACTAACCTATCACCTGATACCTGATGGGTACATCATAGACTGATAAGCAAAGCGTTCTCTGACTTTCTCTGAAGCTTCAGTTTGCCTCAGTTTCCCACTATTGCCCTTGCCTACTCAACTGCCTACCCCACACCTGTTCTCCTGTCCCAACCTGGACTTGAAGCTACCATTTTCTGCTTTTGAACCCTGGTTCCAGCAGCTCCCTCCTGTCACTGGCCTGATTAGTTATCAATACAGACTCAATCAGCTCACTTGTGAGAGCTTTTGAACTCTGATGCAGCCTTTTGTGTTTATTCTGTAAATCTTTTTTTTTTTTTTGTCTTGAATGTGCATGTTTAATGGTAATACCTTTCCAAATTTTCTTGGCAAAACTTGAGTCTCTGTATCTTTTTTTTTTTTCTAATCAGATCGTAATTTTTACTTATTCACACAGGGGTTATAAACACAAAAAGGCAGAACGTGGGGAAGGGGATGACACCGGAGCATGGGTGTTCAGGGGGGTACAGATATCTTTCAGAATGGGGTATCGGCTGGGTGAAGGTTCAGGGGACAGGTCACTGTGACTCTGCCTATGATTCACTTGTCCTTATCTAAGTTGGTATTGTCTGCCAAGGCTACCTATTTACAAGGTCTATGACTACTCAGGTTTCTGTAAATCTTATATGTGCAGGGAGATAGAATTTATTGTATCTTGTGTCATGAACACGCATTCACCTTGGTGGGATCACTAAATAGGTGGATTTTACGTGACAAATTGCTGCCATTAAGACCACTGACATTTGTGAATTTATTGTTAGTAGATTCTACCACTGAAAAGACACAAACACCACGTTTCCAGCATAATGTGCTCAGGACAATGGCTCTGCAGCAAGTCTCTTCACCACTGAGGCATCTTGTTGACTCTTTATTGTGCAGGGCTAGAGGTTAAACCTAAGGCTTCATGCCTGCTGTGTGTTAGTCAAGCTTCTCCAGAGAAACAGAACTAATGGGATGAAGTCTATTGCCAAGGTAGCAGGAGAGAATATCATATTCTCAAAAGGTTTCAGAATATATATGTGAGACTAATTTGTTTGGCTTACACGAGACGGTCCAAGTAACCCAACAGTACTTGCTCGGCCTGTGAAGCTGGATGTCTCGGCTGTCCCAATCTGGGGTCCAAGGCCTCGAAGGTTTCTGGAGAGCTGCTGGATGTCCTCAGTGTACCTCAGAAGCCTAGGTAAGGGCTATGGTATCAGAACAGCAACGACACAGGAACAGAGAGGATGAGCTTGCCAGCAGAGTGTTTGCAACAGACAAAACTAGGGCTTCCTTCTCTCACATCCTTTTACTTGGGCTCCTCTTCCCACCTCAAATAATCTGATTCAAAAGATCCCTCACAGTTCCCAGAGGCTTGCATTTGATTCCAGACCCAGTCAAGTTGACAAATGCCCTCTTAGCTGTGACCCCAGTCCTCCTTTCCCTTTAAAAAAAAAATGTATGCGAATTATGCAAATGAGTCCTCTATCTGCCTGTGTGCATGCATGATAGAAGATAGCATCAGATCCAATTATAGAGGATTCTGAACCACCATGTAGTTGCTGGGAATTGAACTCAAAACCTCTGGAAGAACAGCCAGTGTTCTTAACCGCTGAACCATCTCTCCATCCCTCCTCCTTCTCTGCTCCCTTTTATTTAGACAAGAGTCTGACTATATAGCTCTGTTGTGCCAGGGAAATGTTAGTGATCCCCCCCAAAACCAGACAGGAGCCAATCTGATGCAATTCACAGCAGGGTCTTTGTTCTATTCGAGGTAGCACAGCACTCCCACCCCCACCCTCTCACCGCACTGCCATCACACAGGATGGTTTTGGTGGTGGAGGAGCCACAAATGTCTATGGGGCAAGGCTTTATAGTAAGCAGCAAGCAGGGAGTATGTGTGCAAGCATCTAATTGGAAAGCTACTGTGGCCTTTAACATAACTGTCTGGTGGTGGGAGTCATATCATAAACTTAATTTCTGCTCCCCTCAGCATTGGTGGTCGTTAGGCAGAGGATGGGCTTGTAACCTGGGTGTGCAGGTTTGTTGGGGGAATAACCTGGAGATGCTGGTCTTGTTGAGGGTGTAACCTGGAAACACTGGTCTTGTTGGAGATTAGCCTAGAGATTGGAGCTAGGCTCAAGTTTTGGGGGGGGTGCGGAGGGCAACTTGGAAACTAATGCTAGGTACCAGCCTGTTAGTTTACCAGAGTTCAAATTTAGGCCAGGTTCTCTAAAATGGAGTCTGAACTTAAAAGATTTGACATCTCAGCTCCAGCTGCCCTGGTCCAAAGCCCCCTGCTGGGTTGGATTTCCAGCATCGAGGTGGAGGCTCACAACATTTGTAACTTGAATTCTGAGGGATCTGATGCTCTCTTCCTGCCTCCACAGGCACTGCATGCATGTGCTGCACACATAAACATGCAGGCAAAACACCCATACACCTAAGATAAAAATAGATAACGTTTTGTTTTTAAGATTTATTTATTTATTTTATGTAGATGAGTACACTGTAGCTGTCTTCAGACACACCAGAAGAGGGCATCAGATCCCATTACAGACAGTTGTGAACCACCATGTGGTTGCTGGGAATTGAACTCAGGACCTCTGGAAGAGCAGTCAGGGCTCTTAACCACTGAGCTATCTCTCCAGTCTTAAATAAATGTTTGTTTGTTTGATTGGTTGGTTGTTTTTTTCGAGACAGGGTTTCTCTGTGTAGCCCTGGCTGTCCTGGAACTCACTCTGTAAACCAGGCTGGCCTCAAACTCAGAAATCCGCCTGCCTCTGCCTCCCAAGTGCTGGGATTAAAGGCGGGCGCCACCACCACCCGGCATTTGTTTGTTTTTTTTAACAAGGAAAACTTTCCTCTATGTCTTAGAGTTTGATAAATAAAAATCTCTAGAAGAGCTGACAGATTAACAAAGGAAAAATATATTTTAATTACGTCCTCATGCATGACAGTTATCCAAGAAAGCAGTGGGTCCCAAGCCAGGTGGTGCACGCTTTTTAGTTCAGCACTTGGGAGGCAGAGGCCTGCCGATCTCTATGAGTTCAAGGGCAGCCTGGCCTACATAGTAAGTTACAGGACAGCCAAGGTTACCTGTGCCCTTCCCCCAGCCTTGAGCAGGCCTGAGAAACCTTTACCACAGCAGACCAAAACAATAGGACTCAGATGTTAACCACCTTGGCAGACCCAGGATCTGCTGCTACAGGAGCTGAGACGAATAGGCCACCTGTTGAGCTTGCCTTGAGACACCTTGGCCTGCTTTAAGGATGGATTCCCCTCACCCACACTGGGCAGAAGCAAGAAGGGGTTCGGTGGTGGAGGTGGGGCTTCCTCTTCAAATTGAAAGATGAACATTAAAGCATTGAGCCTCGATCAGAGACCTTTGTCCTGGCTTTATCTCTTCCCACCCTCCTGTCCCTTCTTCCATTCCAGCCTCTCTTTCAGGTGAACCCAGTTGACTGTGGCCACTGGCCAGCAACAGTTACCCAGAGAGATCCTGTTTCAAACAGCAACAAAAGGAACCTTTAAAAAAGAAGTGATTGGGGGCTAATGATTAAAATTTATATATTATCCTGAGCTACAGAGGAAACTGGTATGCCACCCACCCCACCAAAAAAATGAAGGAAAAGAAAAAAAAAAAAACACAAGTTTGATTTGTCTTGTTTATATCCTCACTGCAGTATGGTCAAACTTCCAGTGGCCAACCCCTTTTAAAAAACTTAGTTTTTCCCCACCCATACTCCAACCATTAGCCATCAGTTGTGGAGAGCTATACTTTAGCATCCTTATTACAATTTCTAAGAGTTCTCTTTGATGGTTTCCTGTCTAAGCTGTTATTTTGTGGGAGGGGGAAGGGGTTATCACCTAAGCGGTCTGTGTCTCTCCTTCTCAACTGTGAGTCAGAGTGCTGGAGAAATGGCTCAGCTGTTAAAGGCCCTGTCCTTCCAAAGGACCCACGTGGCAGTTCACAACTGTTTGTAATTCCAGTTCCAAGGGTTCTGATGCCCTCATACCAATGCACATAAAATAAGGTTAAATAAATTAAAAAGAAAAGAAAACATCGGGCTGGAGAGATGGCTCAGCGGTTAAGAGCACTGACTGCTCTTCCAGAGATCCTGAGTTCAATTCCCAGCAACCACATGGTGGCTCACAACCATCTGTAATGGGATCTGAGGCCCTCTTCTGGTACGTCTGAAGGGAGCAACAGCTTACTCACATACTTTAAATAAATAAATCTTTAAAAAAAGAAAGAAAGAAAGAAAAGAAAACAACTGTGAGCATGCAGTCATTCACATCACGGTAGAAGTAGCTTCCTTGCTTGCCCTTTACAGTCAGGAGGAACACTCATCATGGACTTACACATGGTTTCTGGTGACAGCATAGACCACAGACATCCACATGGCCCCCAGTGTCAACATGTGCCACAGACTTCAGCATGGTCTCTGGTGACAGTACAGATTACGGACTTCAACACAACCCTCTACCATAGCACAGGCCACAGACACTATCATAATCCTCAGTGGCACAGGCCAAGGAGATCAACATGGACTCCTCCAAGACAGCACGAGTCAAGACATCAACATGGCTTCAGGTGCAGTACAGACACGAACATCCACATGGCCTTTGGTGGTAACATGGGTTACAGACATCAACAACTATGTGGCGGCTCACAACTACCTGTAAGTCCAGACCCAAAGGATTCAACATCCTCTTCTGGCCTCCTTAGGTACCAGGCAAGTATGTGGTGCACAGACATACATGCAGACAAACCACCCACACACATAAAATAATGAAACTTCTTTAAAAAAAGAAAGACTAGACTTCAGATGCCAGTCTGAGTTCCAGAAGGTCACTGGAGCTAGGGACACCCGTGACAGGGAGGAATCAGGGACCAATGCTATTTCACAAAATGGTGCCATGGTGCTTGCTCATGACAGTTTCCAGGGCTACATACTTGCTCAGAAAGGCTTTGCAGGCATGGTTCGTGTAAAGGTAAGCCTCCACTTAACCAAGTGACTACACACTCAGACTTGAGTGGTATGACTGTAGGTGTGTCACTTAGCTTCTCTGATGGTCAGTTTTCCTTCCACAGTACTGTGTCAGGAGAGAAGGCTATAGGTCGGTGATAGAGCACAGGCCAAGCGTACCCAGAGCCCAACATGTAATCTCCAGCACCACAAAGCACACAGATAAAGAACCAGAAGGGAGATCATCAAAGTTGAATGTGAACTGAGAACTAGCTCGATCAGCCTCACCACCTAATAACTAGACAAGTCTTGGCATGTTATTGATCTTCTCTGCCTGCCTCAATCTCTTCAGCCATGAAGTTGTCATATTAGTATACTTAGAGAGATTTTGTGAAGGGAATGAAATAATAATCCGAATCTGGTAATGCAGGAACAATATATTCAAATTCTTCTCCTACACTCTCACTGAGCAACAATCAACACAGATCTATATGATCCCAAAAAGATAGAGGGATTTCTCCCCACAGACAAATAACTAGCTTTATCAGTGACACCAGGTGACAGCCTTTGATCTAGTTGAGTACTGACAACGTCTACCCATAGACGTCAGATCCCACAGGACGGGGTAGTAGTCCCAAGGCTGGCCTCTGCTGCAGACCCAAGGCTGTTCCACTTGTGCTGTTTAGTGTTTGTTTTTGTACTGAGACCAGCAGGCCTTAAATACAACCCACCTCCACTGTCCTGCCTTAGCCTGGTAAATCCTAAGGCTATCTGTAGTGCACTACACCTGTGCTTTTGAGAAACTGGTACAAACCAGGGCTTCTACAAGCCCCTTCGGAGGCTTTCCAAAAGCATCCATGTGTTGAGCTGCCCAGGAGTCCTCCAAACCCGTCCTCTCTTTTCTGTTTTTGTTTCCATAGTCCAAGCTGGCCTGGAACTTATGATCCTCTTGCTTCATCCCTCCAGATTTATACATAGGCAGTATTAATTGCTTCAATGGCCATCGACTTAACCTTTCAGGTCTCCTCGCCTTTCTAGAGGTGGAATAAGCTGAGATTCCCAACCCTCTAATCCCACTTCATCTCTCTGGCTACCATTCCATCATGAAGCTACCTCAGCGCTGCCAGCCATCAGTCAACTTACTGGTGTGCACAGGCATGCACACATGCAAATGCATGCACGCATGCACATACACACACACCACTTCAGAAAGGCTAAGAATTCTAGACATCCAACACCAGGAGATACAAGTGAGAAGCAAACATATATTTCATGAAGTTTGCTTAGCACAGTGTTCTCAGTAGCATGTGTGAGACCCTAGGTCTGGTTTGAGTACCAACAAGAAAAAGTACAAAGACAGTAGCATTCAATAGTTCCAGCTATTCATGATGCAGGGGTCACTTCAGCCAGACCATAAGTTTAAGATTGGGATAGACACATAGTGTGCTGGTTAGTTTTTTGTCAACTTGACACAAGATAGAGTCATTTAGGAAGAGGATTCTCAATTGAGAGGACACCTCCTTCAGACTGGCCTATAGGGTAGGTCTGTGGGAGCATTTTCTGGATTAACGACTGTGAGAGGGCCCAGTCCAATGTCAGCAGTGCTATCCCTGGGCAGGTGATTCTGGATGATATAAGAAAGCAAGGTAAGCAAGTCATGAAGAGCAAGCCAGTAAGCAGCATTCCTCTATGACCTATGCATCAATTCCCACCTCCAAATCCTGCCCTGACTTGCCTGGATGATAGACTACAAGCCGTTAAGATGAAACAAACCATTTCTTCCCCAAGCTGCTTTCAGTCATGGTGGTTTATCATAGAAATCCTAAGTAAGATACAGATCAAAACTTAATCTCAAAAAGTCATACACACACATACACACAACAGATACACATTTCAATTTTATATATAAATTTACTTTGATAAATATTGGCATACTCAAAAAGTTTGTGCCTTACTATACCAATGAAATGCCTCATACATGTTAATGTTTGGAATAGAGAAGGCAATAAATCCTTAGTGATGGTAGATGTTTTCTTTTCCTTTTTTTTTTTTTTTTTTTTTTTGGTTTTTCGAGACAGGATTTCTCTGTGCAGTCCTGGCTGTCCTGGAACTCACTCTGTAGACCAGGCTGGCCTCGAACTCAGAAATCCGCCTGCCCCTGCCTCTCAAGTGCTGGGATTAAAGGTGTGCGCCACCACCGCCCGGCTTCCTTTAAAAAAAAAAAGATTTATTTATTTATTATATATGAGTATACTGTTGCTGTCTTCAGACACACCAGAAGAAGCCATCAAATCCCACTACAAATGGTTGTGAGCCACCATGTGGTTGCTGGGAATTGAACTCAGGACTTCTGGAAGAGCAGTCAGTGCTCTTAACTGCTGAGTTATCTCTCCAGCCCTAGATAATGTTTTCTAACTAGACTGTGATAGGTTTTCTCTGCCAGCAAAATAAAAGTATAAAGGCAGGTTTACTGGGGGCAGCTCTCAAGTGGGTTCTCCAGTCCCAAGGAATGGGACCAGGGAAATTGCGCACCCAGGCTAAGGTAAGGGGGTTTCTATAGGTCTTAGGTGAGAGATAATGACATGTAGCCTCAGAGCAGGAATGGTGCCCGTATATGGTCAAAAGCTGAACTCTTAAGTTTGAGGAGTGATGATGACATGTTAGCCCAGAGTTTACTCTGGGCAGGTGGTGTTGGGAAGAAGAAGGAGAAGGAGAAGGAGGAGGAGGAGGAGGAGGAGGAGGAGGAGAAGGAGAAGGAGAAGGAGAAGGTGGTGTTGCACAAATGGGATTTCCCAGCTTGTGAAGTAGTGATCCAGGGGTTCCAACTAAACATCCCAACCTATTTAGGTATAGAATCATTGCTTCAGATCTGGTTACTTCTTGCCGAAGAGGGTGGGAGACTCGGGAGTTGGTAGGCTCAGGCTCGGATGCTCAGCAAGAGGTCTGGCTACAGAAGCATTTGGTTGACCACTGCTCAAGAAACTTTGGGAATCCATTCCTTGAGAAATTAGAGGAGGCAAGGTGTTAGGAGAAAAAATAGATAGGCTATTACCTTCAGCCTTGAAGAATGAAGACTGCCAGAAAGGCTGGAATGGAGATGTGCCCTGGTTTTACTGGTGACCTTCTTCAGACAATTCGTGGAGTGACTCCATATTAGTTTCCAGCAGGCCAGACTCACTGATATGGGAGCAGCACTCTTCTCCTGAGAACATGCAGGTGCCTTCCTTGTCTGCCGTGAGGAAGTCCAATACTCTCCAGTTCTGCATGGCCATCAGAACCACTGAAGTGATCAGACGCTGGAGGGAGGCCAGTGACGCTGCTGAGTTGTTGATGAACCTTTAGAGACGGTCACACACCGCTTTGATCCCAACACCGAGTATCCCATGGTGCCTACATTTAAACCAGTTGCTCTGTTGAAACCATCATAGGAATCCCTGCCAGTGCTACAGTTGGGACCATGGGGCAAGTCTGAGAAAAGAGTGCCAGAATCTGGGAGGAGTCAAGAGGAGAGGAGAACATGGCCACTTCAGCCTTCCCATAAAACATCACCAGAATACATAGAGAGGAGGGATCACCAGGGAATATGTTTTTTTTTTTTTGATATAGAGTCATTGCACCAGAAGAACCTTACTGGGGGCAACCAGGCAGACATCAAAGTTGTGTGAGTAGCATTACAAAGGGAGCGGGGTACTGTGTAGCAGAAAGGGAATCAGTGTCCAAGAGAGTCCGGGAAGAGGGGCACATGTTGTATAGTAGTTATCTGTGGTTAGGGGTCAGTCCCTGACATCATGAACAGACTAAGTAAGAACACTGTGGTCAAAGGGGGCGGCCCAAAGCAGCACGGAAAAAACGTTTGCTAAGGTTGGAGATTTTAGTGAGGTTAAGTAGGGTTGCTTCCTCTTGGATGAGGCCCAGCCAGGAGAAAGGCTCTTTTTCCTTAGTTTTTAACCTGAGATTGAGGAGTCTCCCAGGTGTGATTTGAGGAACTTCTCCTGCTGCTGTGTGGTCTTGATGAGGTTTGCCAAGCTCTGGAGGACAGAGGGCAGGGTCTGGATGTAGGCTCCCCAGATTTCTGTTTATTCACATGGATATGGGGACATTTCACTTTGCTAGGCCTTGCTTATTACTCTCTGAGCCACCAGTCATCACAAAGATCTAGGGTGTGTTGTGTTGTACTGGGAAAGAACAAACTAGCTTTGTGGCCCATTCTTTTCTTTTTCTTTTCTTTTTTTTTTTTTTTTTTTTTTTTTTGGTTTTTCGAGACAGGGTTTCTCTGTGTAGCCCTGGAACTCACTCTGTAGACCAGGCTGGCCTCGAACTCAGAAATCCTCCTGTCTCTGCCTCCTAAGTGCTGGGATTAAAGGCATGCACCACGACCGCCCAGCTTGTGGCCCATTCTTGATCCTGTTGACCACAGAATTTTTATCTGCACCATTTTAGGAGGCTTTTTTTTTTTAACAATAGCCCCTCAGCAACCCTCATTTTCTTTGACCCATTGGGGGTGACAGGCTTTGTCCAACTTACCATAGGTAAAGCAAAGCATGAGGTAACAGAATCTATACGCTTAAAGGGGGGGGGAGTACCAGGATAGAGAGAACATTTGGCATCCCACAGAGGAACAGTCAGCCTGGCCCACAATGTCACTGTGTGGCAGGTGCAACAGAGAAAAAAACAAGACCCAGAAAGAGAAGGAGACAAAGGTGAACCTGCTGAATGTGAATGCAGCCACGCCAGGCCATCCAGACCTGAGAGTAGTGTGTCCAGCTCTAGATGGACCATCCATCTTGGGCTGGAGCCCTTTGGAACCTAGATAGATGGTACCAACACTGATTTCCAAGAGTTTGGTGGCCAAGAGGGTGTTGAGGCTCACAATGTAGGGTCCCATCCACCAGGGCTCTAAAGACTTAGGAGATAATTGTTTGAAAAGTACCTGGTCCCCCAGGAAAAAGGGGAGAGGGTCAGCAGCAGCTAGACATGGGGGTAAGGAGATAGTTGTCAGAGTGCCAGTGGAGAAGGAAGCATAGGTAAGTGGCCAGCCAAGGGGGCAGTTTGGGCTGGGGGATGATGATTGAGGAGAAACGGTCTTTGTACAGGAGATCAAGGGCTGAGGTTTGTAGGAGACTGGGATGGATGAGAGATGGGTGAGAGCAATGGGGACAATAAATGGGAAGTTGTAGGAGGAAAGTTAGAAAGGAGGGTTGTCATGGTTTGAATATGCTTGGTTTAGGGAGTGGCACTATTTGGAGGTGTGGCCTTGTTGGAACAGGTGTGCCACTGTGGGCATGAGCTTTAAGACTTTCATCTTAGCTGCTTGGAAGCCAATATTCTACTAACAGTTTTCAAATGAAGTCGTAGAATTCTCACCTCCTCCTGCACCATGCCTGCCTGGATGCTGCCGTGTTCCTGCCTTGATGCTAATGAGCTGAATCTCTGAACCTGGAAGCCAGCCCCAATTAAATGTTGTCCTTATAAGAGTTGCCTTGATCATGGTATCTGTTCAACAGCAGTAAAACCCCTAACCAAGACAAGGATGTAGGAGACAGTAAGAAGGCATCTTTTAGGTCTAGGACAGTAAGTGGGAAAATGGTAGGAGGAATGTTAGAAAGGAGGGGGTAGGGGTTGGTAACCATGGGTAGGTTGGGGTTACTGTCTCCTTAATGAGGTGGAGGTTCTGTACTAAGTGGTAGGCTTATTCACTGGGAGAATGGGAGTGTTGCATTAGAAGTCCCTAAAACAGGAGGTGGTTAATGATGGGCTTGAGACTGTGGTGACTTTCTCAGAAATGGGAAACTAGGATCTGGAAGGGAAGGAAGAGGGGTCCTTGAAGTACACTAGGACCATCTGGTGGTGAGCAGTAATCACCAGGATTGAAATATCCCGACTTGAGGGTCGACAGAATTCAGTAGGGTAAGGACAGGACAGTCTCAGGTAGTGATCTGTGAGGCAACCAGAGAAAGAATAAGATGAGAGTCAGGAGAGATTATGGGAGCCAGGGGAAGGAGGGTGTCCCCAAAGCAGCTGAGGATATCACAGCCAAGTGAAGGCATTGAGCAGATGGGCATGACCAGAAAAGAATGTGAAAAGAATCATCTTACAAGAGTTTAGGGACATGGCAGGCAGGGGTCGGGGGAGAAAGAGAGAAGGGGAGAAGAACGGTCCCCACAAGGCCACGGGCCCAGCACACAGGGCTTTAGGCTCAATTCCTCCCAGGTTTTCAGCACCAAGATAATAGGTTTTCTTTGCCAAAGAAATAAGCCAATTCAAGCCAATTGAGAAGTATAAAGGCATATTTATTGAGAGCAGCTCTTGAGTAGATTCACGGGTTCCCAAGGACAGGGGAGGGGGCAGGGAAATGGCACACCTGGACTAAGGTAAGGGGGTTTTATAGGTCTTAGACAAGGGGTGATGATACTAAGCTCAGAGCCGGGATGGTGTCCACAGAAGGTGAACCCTGGATAGGCACTGAGGTGGGTTGCCGGAGGAAGTGAGGGGGACCTGTTAGCCTGAAGCAGGCAGGGTGAAGAGAAGGGCAGACAGGGTTTCCCAGTTTGTGCAGGGGTGAGAAGGAGTTCCAACCAAACAGACTGCCAGTCCCATCACTGTCCCTTCCTTGTGCGACACTGTGGAGTAGTGGCTGAACATATTTGCATCATTGGATGTTAGTGGCTAAATGCCAGGCCACGGGAAGGCTAGGACCAGGATGTACTCAGACCTCAGCTCTTCTTCCTGTGGGTGATTCAGGGCTGGATTCAGCCCCATCGTTCCTTCTTCTCCCACACAAGGGCTTGCTTCAGAGAAGTTGAGTGGCTAATTGAGTTTATTTGGGGAAAGCAAAAAGGGTTAGAAGGAAGCTTTGCTTATGTATGCGTGTGAGTGTGTGTGTCTGCATACGCACATCCTAAACAAGGTGATTGACTTGTTTAGGACTGACTGACACCATCTGCTTGGGATCTCCAGATTTCAGAGTCAGATGTGGTTCTTGAGATCTAAGGAAGTCCAGGCTACATAAACAAACAAACAAACAAACAAACAAGTATGGGAAGAAGTCTAGGCCCCGTTCACGGGACCCAGGAAACCCTTTCTCTCCCCGGGAGCCAGAGCTGCATTACCATCCTTGTTTATCTCCCTCTTCCTCCCCTCTCCCAGGGGCAGTATCCAGCTCACCTAGTCACTTGGGAGTCATGTGGTACCCCAAGCCCCCTTGTGTCCCTCTCCTCCCCATGCTGGTTCTTGGTCATCAGACTTATCCATGTTTTCGTAAGAGTCTGCATCTGGATAAGACCAGGAAAAGAAGTGTAAATAGGATGAGAAGCAGGCTCTGGAGACGGGGTGTGTTCAGAGGACAACTAAGAACAGTGCAGAGACACCCACCTTCCTCATGACTGGGACCAGACCGCGTTGAATGGAGCTGAGGAGCTGCATACAGGATCCCCCTCATATCTTCATAGGACTGGGACCCTGCTTAAGCACGGGATGGAAAATGAGAAACCTAGACATGCTGCTGGGGCTTGGGGGAAGGGAAGTGCTGCCTACCCATGAGAGAGGAGCTAGGCAAGAAGTAGAAGCTCCCAATATCAAACTAGGATTGATTTGTCAGCATCAAGATCTTACTCAGTTGTAAGATGGTCAAGGCCAAAGGAAGGGTCAAACACAGAATTGGGAGGAGTCAAAATCAAGGTCCTAGCAAATGATACGGACAGCTGGGGTCAAGGTTGAAATCTGCATTAGACTGGGGTGAGGTAAAGGTCAAACTCCAGGGGAGAAGATGTTGGGGTCAATTTTTCAGTTGGCTGGCTGAGTATTTTTTTGTTATGTTTTTGTTACAAAGTTTCATTCAGCCTAGGGTGGCCTGGAATTCACAAAGTACCCCAGGCTAGCCTCAAGCCCATGACTGTCTTCCTGCCTTAGTCTTCCACAAGTTGGAATTCTAGACATGTCAGGTTCATTTGGATCAAGATTGGTCTTGAAGGTTAGAGATGGTAGAAACCCTGAGAAACAGGATAGAGGGTGGAGTCAGGAATCAGGTTAAGACGAGGGCTAAGCTTGGGCTTGGAAGTCAGAGCTGAGTTTATATCAGCTGAAATTGACCAAAGAAGGATGTCCTAAGTACTCTCACCAAGCGAAGATGCTTCCCGGCTGGGGTCCCATGCAGACCCATGGGGGCTCAGGAAGTCTGGAACAAGAAGAGAGACAAAGATGTCACTTTTTCTCCTGGTCTTCAGCCTCTTCCAAGAGTGACAGCCCTCGCTCACTCAGATACACACCCATCATCCTGCCGACCGGTTGGGCCAGCTCCTCATCTGCATTTTCATAAGATTCAGCTGTGGAAGAAAGAGCCCAGGAGTTGCTCAGGCAGTAGGAGGTCTGCAGCTCCTAGCATGCTTTCCTAGCCACCAGCCACACAAGGACCCCACATTACCATTGGAGAAGGAGTCTTCCTCCTCTCGCCCTATGGGCTCATCCTCAGGATTCTCATAGCCACTCCCATCTGGTAGAGAAAAAGGACCATCTTTAGCAAAGGTCAGCAGCCCACAGTTGGGGAAGTGTCGGGACCAGGGAGAGTGGGGCCTCACCCTGGGATAGCTGGTCCTGCCCAAGATTGGAGTCGTTCTCATAGAATTCAGAGCCCTCCTCACTGTCTGGCTCTTCATAGGCCTCCCCTTCTTCTTCCAGTCCTGAGTTTGGGACCAGTGTGGAGAACTGAGCGACATCTTGACATCTTTCCTCCTCTACCCAAGTCCACAAATCCCACCACAGGCTGCTCTGACACTCTCAAGGTGAGGAACGCCCCTTTAATCTGACCTGTTTCATGGCTCTGAGCTCCAACATCCTGGACTTCAATGCGTGGATTTCCATAGGACCCAGGGCCACTCCCTAGGCTAGCAGCCCAACGCTGAGCATGGGCTGATGAAAAGAAAGATTTAAGATTTAAGATGGATTTAAGAGAGATTTAAGATCAGAGGGGGAGGAGACAATGTGTTAGCCTCTGCAGAAATCCTCTGTGTGCCTGTGTAACTGGCCTTGAGCCATGGGGAAGGGATCGAAATCTGGGCCTTGGCCTCAAATTCTAGGACAATGCTGGCTCTGACCAAGGTCCAGGGACTGGACTTGACTGATCTGATGAGATTTGGCCCTGGGCTCTGCTCTCGGGAAGGTTCTGCTCTGAGAAGATTGGAGAAATGAGGACAACATATAGCTGGCTAGTGCCGGGGCGCGCGGGGTGGGGGTGGGGGGGGTGAGCTGAAAGCCTCCTGAGGCGGGTGGTCCCTCACCCTGGCCGGAGGTGGATGTAGGAAGGGAAAGCACATTCCCATACTGGTTCTGGGTCCCGTTTCCTGAGGGAGGCGTCACTTTGAAGAATCTGGAGGGAGAAAGGGTTGGTGTACCTTATGGCTGAACCATGTAGGGAGTCCCAGTTCCAGTCTATTCTGGAAGTTAACTGTGTAGGGATGCCTACCCGATGAGTTTGGGACCATGCCAAGGAAGGTGATTTTGAAGGTGGCCTCTGAACTTGGGCAGTATTTCAACCAATAGAGATGGCACCAAGGCTCACGTGACAGAGGAAAGTGTAAAGCTTGCAGCAAAAGGGCACCTGCTACTTTACCTCCTAGCGGGGTCGGTCATTCGCTTTCTTTTCCTCTTCAGAATAAAGGCTGGTGGGATTTAAAGAGATGGATCAGGAGAGGAATTGGCAGGCAGGAGGTGAATTTGGGGGACACAGGAGAGGTCACTTAGGTCAATAGAGGGGATGGTTGTGTAAATACCAGGGGCCCCGGGAAGTATGAACGACAGTAAAGGAGAGATGAGACTGTGGGATGTGTCAAGTTGGCCAGTGTGGGTTTATTCTGAGAAAGATGGGGTAGAATTTGGGGAAACTCAGGGGCATGACTTACCTCTTCGAAAGTAGAGAAAAGCCACAAGAGAAACCATGCAGAAGCTGACATATACTAAAGTCACAACTGGGACTATCCATCCACCAGTCCGCAACAGCCAGAGCCACACTGCTAGGAGGAAAGTGCTTTGAGACAAGTATCCCACAATGCATCTTTCTCCTCAACCCCCTCAAAGGACATACGTCTGAGAGACCAGAGCAAGACACAGACTTAAAGTCTTAATCTCTTCAGGGGACTCTTCTCCCTTCCACTAAGGAAGAACCAGTTGTTGCCAGGAGGACAAGGATTGTGACGCAGAGCACGAGACACTGACAAGCCACATAGAAAGCATGGGTATTGTCCTAGCAACGTGAGGAGTAGGAGAGGGTTAATTCTGCAGTTCAGGAATACTCATGGTCAAAATGTAGGGTGAGTTTATCAAGTTAGAGTTGAGATCCAACACATGTTGGGATCAAGTTTGGAGTGGACGCTGAGGTAGCACTTAATGGTTGTGGTCAGGACAGCTTGGTAGTATTGTATTAAGGAGACCCATAGGCAAGACCTTGTGGTGAATTCCATGGATGAAGGAGGAAGATAGTCAGGGTCCTCACTTGGGCAAATAGACCCACATATATTCTTCTGAGTGCTCCATTTGTGCAAAGCCACCCAAAGAGGATTTGTGGGAAAGATGTCGATTTGACTTTATATATCAAACCTGAGATGTCCATGGGGCATGAAACGGCAATCCCAGGAGATGACTGGGTATGGGGAGTATAGAGCCCAGGGAAGGTATAAGGCATGGTAACCTAGGAACCACGGGAGTAAAGGACGCCAAACGAGAAGAGGGTGTGGATAGGAGTGAGCACAAGGCCCAGGGCTCCAACTGGGAGCGGTGGTGGAGGAAGAAGGCAGCAAAGCTCACAGGAGAAAACCCAGAAAAACAAGTTCTCAGAAGCAACATGCAAGGAGCTGTAGTTAGGATTCAGTGTACAAATTAAAGTTTGAGATGAGGCTTGAAGCTGGTCCTGGTGCCAATTCCAAGTCTGGCTTGGTACTTGTACTCATGTGTCAGCCTCCCAAGTTCTAGGGTTACAACTGTACACCACCAGTCCTAGTCAGTCAGTCAGTCAGTCAGTCAGTCAGTCTGTCTGTCTGTCTGTTTGTCTACACACACACACACACACACACACACACACACACACACACACAGTTCTAGGGATGGAAACAGAGCTTCATACATGATAAGCAGACATTCTATCACAGAACTACACCCCTATCCCTAACCATTTTTCCAGTAGCTCCACACAGATTCCCAGAATGGAAAGAAACCCTACCTGACCTTGCAATGACCTTCACATGCATCTCGATGGTCTGGCCTCCTTGGAGACAATAATAGGTACCTTCATCTAAAGCTGTGGCTTGGGGCAGTAGCAGAAGAGACCCCCAAACCCACATCTCTCTGACTGGGTGCTCTCCCCCAAGGCTTAGGCTCAGTAATGAAACGTTAAGCCTCTTAGGATGCACTTGGGCCCAGGAGATGGAGCCTTTGGCCAATGGGACAGGGGGTACCCCACAGGACAGCCAAAGTGTGGAGCCAGGGGTCACAGTGAGATCTAAGGCAGGAAGAGAAGAGGTAAGGAAAATATAATCCAGGGGGGGTCTCATCTCCCCCAACCGAAGTTCCCAGCACCATCCTATCCTTAAGCCTCCACCTCCCGGCATCCGCACAGCACTGCCCTCCACCTCCCGGCATCCGCACAGCACTGTCCTCTTACCTTGGTTGATTAGACTCTGATTCAGACTGCTCCTCCGTGGGGCACACACAGGCTTTGTTCCCCAGACATTAGGTTGGTCTTTAGCCCACACATATAGC
Source organism: Grammomys surdaster (assembly GCF_004785775.1). Taxonomy (NCBI): domain Eukaryota; kingdom Metazoa; phylum Chordata; class Mammalia; order Rodentia; family Muridae; genus Grammomys; species Grammomys surdaster. Next base: position 7,299,965 of record NW_021604600.1, read on the forward strand.
TGGGAACCAGAAGTGGACCTGTGGCTCCCAGAGGTTCTGTTCCCTAGGTCACAGTCCAGCTCCCCCAAGTCTGAAACATTCCACCGGAACAGCTCCCCTGGGAAGAGACCCCAGAGGAGACACAGATCAGGAGAAGGGGGAGATACAGAGGCCCAGAAGGGCAGAGCCAGAGATACAGGGTGAAAGCAACTATGACTAACAGAGGAGCAAGACAGAGACACAGAGTAGCTCAGAGCAGTTACCAAGCCATAGGAACTAGGTGCCTAGAACTAACTCCTTCTTTGCCACTGTGGTCCCACCAGACCGAAGAACTTCCTCTGTCCATGGAGAGCCCCTCTTTACAACCAACCCCCACAATCCAGCCCTGCCAGGCACTCACCACTATCCTCCACGTTTACTGTCCAGGCAGGCTGCCAGATGTCCTTGAAAGGGGAACTCTTCTGGCACAGGTAGAAGCCTCCCATATGGTCCGAGACATTAACAATCACTAGCAAGATGCCCAGGGGCCCCACATGCAGACCCAGGCCAGGGGACCCGGGGTTCAGCTCCAGGAAGGGTGTTGATTGGTTACCTCGATACCAGGCCAGCTTCTCAGAAGAGGCAGGTGAGGGGTCCCGGAGGCATGACAGCACAGCATTGCCTCCCTCTGTGGGGAGAGGAAACGGAGAGCCCCAGCCCCTCTTCCCTCCTCATAAATCAAAGGATCCCAGAAGTTCACCATATGGGAAGCTCTAAGGGTCTTTCTGACTCCTCCCAGAAGTTTACAAGTAAGAAAATGGAGGCTCAAAGAAGGCCAGTTACTCAACCCAGAACTCCGGCTTTCAACCGTAGCTCCTTCCCCTCAGACATACAGACAGATAGACATACCTTCTACCTCCACCAGTAAGGGCTTCTGGGGCCTGCCTCCTACTAAGGTAAGGAAGAGAAGGAAGGAGACGGGGAGAAGAGATGGCATGATAGCCAGGCTCCCAGGGGCACCCGGCTTCTGCGTGGCTGCGCAGAGGATGCTGGGGCAAGCAGGAGCCTAGTGGGCAATGAACCATGGATGTCTGTGAGGGTGGTGGCAGTCCCCGTACAGAGGAAAGGGGTGGTCACACTTTGGGCCCCCTTTTGCAGGCACTCTTCCAAATCCACAACACTTGTCCCCTCCCTGTCACCCAGCACTTAGCCCCAGTACATGTGTAATTTTATGTATGGTTCGGCATGGAAGTCCCTCAGGGTAAGGCTAACATCTTCACCACCGCAGGCACAGCGCTTTCCCCATAGTGGTACCTGGTAAATACTTGTCAAATGGATACAGATTCAGGGTCTTCTTCTCCTCCTTTCTCCAGGCTCTGACCCTATTTTATACTTCTGTCACCCAGCTGGTGATGAAGTTAAAGGCATAGGTCACCGTGCCTGGCTTCCACTTTTTTTTTCCTCTATCATCTGGGGATTTTATATTGGGTCTGGTGATCCAGGCCTATAATTCCAGTTACTGCAGAGGATCACAAAAGGCAAGGACAGCTTGGACAGCAGAGTGAGTTCAAAGCCAATGTAAAGTACTCAGGGAGACTTTATCTAAAAATTAAAAAAAAATTTTTTTTTCTAAGAACTGAGGACATAATTCAGTGATAAAGTATATACAAGACACTAGATTTAATCCCTGCTACCACACAGACACAGACAGA
>NW_021604600.1:7301644-7305122 GCF_004785775.1 Grammomys surdaster
GTGGCTTTTTGGGCCTAGTTTACAAGACACTAGATTTAATCCCTGCTGAGAGCCATCATTTATGGCTGAGAGTGGCGCCTATTCAGCGGCATGGAAACCCATGGTTAGATTTCCTCATCTCTGAGCAGGTTAGTGAGAGAGCAGACTGGAAACTGTTCTGGGGACATGGCAGTCAGGGCTGGGAGGGGCTAGACAGTGTATGGAGAGCAAGAGCCTCGTGCTTCGCAGTAGTCTTTAGAAATGGCTTCTTACGAAGATCCCTGTATTCTCCAGGTAAGCCCTGCTTCAGTAGCAGAGAGACTCATAGACATTGGGGTTAGGCCTCAAGACTGGAAGAGCATTGTCTAAAGTCACACAGAGGTAGTACAGTGTCTATGCATGTGTGTGTGTGTGTGTGTGTGTGTGTGTGTGTGTGTTTGTGTGTGTGTGCCCCTCTGTGTGTGCCTTGTGTGTATGTGCCTGTGTGTCTCTTCGTGTGCCTGTGTGTATGTGGGAGGTGTGTGTCTGTGTGTCTGTGTGTGTCTGTATCTGTGTCTGTGTGCCCAAGCATGTGTGCACACCTTTCACCGATGACAGCCCTCAGAGGAAAGACTAAAGACCCAAGAGACCTGCTTTCTCAGTTGAGTCCCAGGCCTATCTCTACTGGGCTGTGACTTCCTGTTTGCCACAAGCAAACCTCAGGGGACACCACAGGTGGCGGGCCCTCACTTCCCTTGATTGAGCTGAGGGGCCAAGGGGAAAGAAGGAGGCTTGGGAAGCAAAGACTCCTAGCAGTGGGCAGACCCCCACTTGTCTCACGTCCAGCAAGGCTTCTCAAGATTCCACAGAGGATTTTCATCCAACTAAAACAAACAAACAAACGAATAAGAAAACCCTCCAGTTCATGTCCGGAGGAAATGGCGACATCCTCCATTCATTCCTCCATCTGGCCTTCATTTATCTTACTCGTCTCCCCACCACAGGCCCTCGTACACAACTCTTTTCCACTTGGCTGGCTCCTTTCACCACTTAGCTCTCACTTCAAACGTCACTTCCTCAGAAGGGCCTGCCCAGAACTACAGGGTACTTCACACCCTTGCTTTCTTTCCCCTCTAGCATTTGCCTCAGTTTTAAATCACACTTGGTAAGAGTTAATCTTCTTGAGTCAGAACCCAGACTGCCCTCTCCTTGTCTTACGTCACTGGCAATAGAACCCAGGATCTTATGTGAGCTTTGTGAGGGAGAATCCATAGCCCCAGGCTATTCATGCTAACAGATCTTTTTTGTCCCTAGATGTGCCCTGGTTTAGTAAAGGTTTAATAAGTATTTATTGACTGAAAGAAGAAAAGAAGTTGAGAAGAGTAAAGAAAACCTTTCCCTGAGGCGGAACGATAGCTTGTCTCCAAGCATGAGGGCCTGAATCCAGTCCCCAGAATCTTGTGTAAAAATGCCAGGCATGATCTGGGGAGATGGTGTGGTGGGTAAAGGGCTTAGTGCACAAGTGTGAGGATCAGAGTTCAATCCCCAGAGGCCTCATAAATGCCAAGTAGCCTGCCTGTAATCCCAGTCTTCACAGAACATACAGACCAGCAACACTAGCCTTATTGATTGAGAGACCCTGACTTGTTGAGTACGGTGGAAGAGCAGGGGAGGGTAATTCTGGACATCTATATGCGGCCTCTATATGCCTGTACCCTCACATACACACATGTGCCTGAATGAATGAAAGAAAGAAAACGGAGCATGGGACTGCCCCTAAGTATGGTAGAGGAGAAAGTTTATTGTACACATGAGGGAGAGCATAGGCAGAGGCAGAGACTCCGGGAAAGTCCAGAGTGAACATGGCCCTGAGCTGGGCCATGTAAGGAAAGTGGGGAGGGAAGAGGGGAGAACCAGGAGACCAAGAGGCCAAAAGGGTAAAAGGTAAAAAGGACTACATAACGGAATGCTGGATTACACACAGAAGAGCAGCTAGGAGAAGGCCAACCTAGCCTCTGGACTGGAGAGTTCAAGGTAGGAGGCAGGGTATGCCAGCCATACCCTGTAACAGACAGAGACTGAGGGGTGCTGGGAGAACCTGGTGACTAGGTCTGTTTTGATATATTAAATACACACATCAGCCTTTTGACCTAACATCTCAGCATTTTGTTGATAGCAAGGACTGTCGAGATAAGGAGTGATGTAATCTTTGCTATGACTACTTTCTGCTGACTTCGAGGCATTGTTGATGGGGATCCACAAAAGCTGGAATGCTGCCTAAGGCCGAGAGAAAGAGATGGAGGAAGAGGGAGAGAGGTGCAATGTGTTTCACTTGGTGTCCAGGCTATGTGCCACCATCTGGGGCTAGGGAAGTGCATCAGTCTGTGATGCTGGGCTAGTTGGGGTTAACCACTTTGGAGCTGTCTGGGATGCAGATTCTGGGGGCTGGTGAGCAGCTGGAGCAGTCTGCAGTTGATTTGAAATCTGCTGGGACAGATAAACTAGAGACAGAAGATAAAGTTAAGGGGTTTAGGGGAAAATTATCTTGGGTGTGCACTTGAAACTTCCAGGTCCATCATCCTGGTAGTTGGAGGAGGGGAGTCGTAAGACCAGGGGAGGAAGAACAAGAACCCACCCTCAGCAATGGGTGGAATAGGCAGGTGGGGCAACCAGGCTATTGACTGACAGTACTTATCTGGAATATGGTTGATCTGGATCCAAGTTGACTCCTTGAAGCTTACAATGATTTTTAAGTTTACAAAAAAATAAAAATCTTAGATCTGTTAGCATTACCACTGTTTGTAATCTATACTAAAATCCTCATTACAGAAAGAGCAGTAGTCTCATGCCTTGGAGTTGTAGTAAAAGCTTGGGAACCCAAAAATGATTCCAGGTTAAAAGCCTCTCTGAGTTTATCTCTTTTCAGGGTGTGAGCAAGGTAAATTGTTTGTCTTCTCAGCTGGAGACAGTAGCTCTAGGAAAATGGGGCCTGGGGCCTGAGTTTTACACAGGGAGAGAAGGCAGCTATGGCCTTGGGGGAGGGGGAGCCGGTATGCTTGAGGCTGTTAAAGCCAGTTAGTCAATATCATCAGAGGTCTGAGAAGGATAAATTATAGCAGGAGGTATATTTTAAATGGCCTATGTATCAATTAAAATGACAGAGATTCACCCACTACTTGCCCTAGGTGCTTATGGTCTCTACGTGGCTGGCAGTGGACAGTTGTTGCCTGTTCTACAGAATAACATTTAGTTTTCAGCTGCTACACAGACTACAGTAGGTCTTTGGCTGCTAGGCCTAGAAAGAGAGCAATCAACTCCAAAGGGCCCACAGTTTGTGTAGAGCCCTGGCAGCAGATGAGTCATGGGGCACTTTTTCCCAGTGGTTAATTTTTTTCAAGAGCCTTCAGGTGAGCTATTAAGTTGCTAGTGTGAGAATTCTCCAGATTTTTATGTAGGAAGTTAATGCTAATTACTTTCCTTTTTTTTTTTTTTTTTTTTTTTTTGTTTTTCGAGACAGGGT
>NW_021604600.1:7305222-7397543 GCF_004785775.1 Grammomys surdaster
TGGCCTCAAATGTTGCACCCACCCTTGTCCAGCAAGGATGACAGGCACATGAGCTCTTCTCCAAGCAGTTTATTCAGGAACCTTGAACAATCTTCTTCTGCCCCCCGGAGAGTCCCTGCCCACCGGCTAAATACTCTATGGGCAGCCTACCCAAGGAGGCTACGTGGCACACGCGGATAGGTACACATACGCGGAAGCATACCCGTTAAATCAGCCTTAGCCAAATAAGGAGTTGTTTGTTTCAGAGAGCACTCGCCATCGGGTTGACGGTAGGCGGAAACCGGTGCCATCTTTACGGGCGCGGCGCAAGCTCTCTACACTCGAACTCAGAAATCCACCTGCCTCTGCCTCCCAAGTGTTGGGATTAAAGGTGTGCGCAACCACTGCCCGGCCAGATCAATTTTTTTTTAAAAAAAGAATTATTTATTTACTTGTTGTGAATACACTGTCATTGTCTTCAGACATGGTTGTCTTCAGATGGTTGTGAGTCACCATATGATTTCTGGGAATTGAACTCAGGATCTCTGGAAGAGCAGTCAGTGCTCTTAACCACTGAGCCATTCTCTCCAGCCCCTGACAGGTCGCTTTTATGGGGTGGGCTGGGGGTTGAATCAAGGGTTATGTAGTTTTGGGGAAGAGGGATAGGAATACTCAGGGTGGGCAAAGATCATTGGCTGAAGGTTACAGTACTGAGATACCTCATTAGCAAGGGGAGGAATTAGAGGAATCTCAGGTGCTTGCTGGTCAGGTTCCTATCAGGGGAAAGAAAGTTGAATCTGTAATCTAACCAAGGCTGCATGACATATCTGTAGGTAGAGGATATAGGGGATTTGAGCTCCCCAAGCAAGGTGAGAGAAGGAGAAGCCCTGCTGACAAAGGGAGTCTGCCATTTTGCACCAAGCTTGGGGCTTCCTGGTAATGTCAGACTTTGACCTTAGCAGCAGGGCAACAGTCGTTGGATAGGATGCAAGGTGTTATTTCAATATTCTTGTACCTGTTGAGACTCATTTTGTGTCTAAGTATGTGGTCAGTTTTGGAAAATGTTCTGTGAAGTGCTGAGAAGTTATAGTTGAGAGGTCCTTGGAAGTATCATGATCAGAAAAACAAGACAAACTGCAAAGAGGCAAGAATGAAAGATGAGTTCACTTTGACTTCATGAAACTGGATCAAATTTCTAAAGAGTTTGATGCCAGGCAGTTTTTTGCCAGCATATATAAACACAACAGAATTTGGAAAAAAGTTTCCAGGCAACAATCATTCCAACTCCGGGTGCTTAGAAAAGTGTTGAGGTGTGACCAAATAGACCTTCCTTTGCAGAGTAATGTGGCCTTGAAGATGGGTTCGATAGCTGAAAGGTCTAGAATGGAGTGTGGCCTCTGACTGAGATAGCATGTGACATCTCCCCTAAGGATGGGTTCGATTGGCTGGAAGATAAAGGTCTAAGTAGGGAGAAGTCAGGATAAACATTCTAGGGGATTTAGGTGAGGTCTGCTTCTACAGATAGCAGAAGGCCCTTAACAATATCCATTTCTAGCTTTCTTGAATGTAGGTATTTTATCATCCCCATAGAGGAGACATCCCGGTATGTTTAACATTCTTTCCCCAGTGCTTATGTGTGAAAACAAGGACCTTGTACACTCTACATTTTGTGTTTGAGTAAAATGTTCTACAAATATCTGTTAGGTCCATTTGGTTTATAATGTCGGTTACCTCCAGCATTTCTCTGTTTAGTTTTTGTCTGGATGACCTGTCTATTGGTGAGAGTTAGGTATTGATGTCTTCCACTCTCAATACGTGATTTGAATTGTAGTAGTGGGTGGGTTTGTTTTTTTTTTTTAATGAACTGGGTGTTGTGTTTGGTGCATACAATTTAAGAATTGCAATGTTCTCTTGGTGGATTTTTTTTCTCTTGTTAGGGTCTAGGAATTGCCTTACAAACCACATAAATACTGATCTCAGTCAGACAGGGATAGTTTACTGAGCATATGCCCTAGGACTGATTGACCAGGGCCATGGTCCAAATTTGGGAACTGAACCATGACCACAAATTAAGATTCTACAGAGTTTTTAAGCCTAAAATCCATAAACATCTGTGCCAAGTTATTCCACCAATCAGGATTTAGGGACAGATTTCCTTAGGAACATGTCTTTGTTATACACTTATCCTGCTCCCATTGGTTGGGGTATTCAACTGTGGCAGGAGACTTGCCTTGTCTAATAGCAAACATCCTTTCACCTGTGTCTGCTTCAGGAAACCATTCCTTCTTGTGTCTACTTTAGCTAGACATCCTGTCACCTGTGTGCCTCAGCACGACATCATTTGACATAACTGATTTTCCAAAGAAGCCAGAGGTTTCCACTTCAGTTTCCCTTCTTTTGATTCTGGGATTACTTATTCTCTGTGTTTTCTTTGTGTAGTTAGCTTTTTTAGGTTGGAGTTTTCCTTCTAGCACTTTCTGTAGGCATATATTGATAGACACTATTGCTTATATTTGGTTTTTATCTTCAAATGTCTTATTTTCTCCATGTACTGTGATTCAAAGTTTTTCTGGGTATAGTAATCTAGGCTATCATCTGTGATTTAGAGTTTATAGAACCCTTCTGACTTTTGGAGTTTCCACTGAAGTCAGATGATATTCTAATAGCTCTGCCTTGTATATGTTACTTGGTGTTTCTCCCTGAAACTTTTAATATTCTTTCTTTGTTCTATACATTTAGTATTTTTATTTATTTATTTTTTTGGGTTTTTCAAGACAGGGTTTCTCTGTGTAGCCCTGGCTGTCCTGGAACTCACTCTGTAGACCAGGCTGGCCTCGAACTCAGAAATCCACCTGCCTCTGCCTCCCAAGTGCTGGGATTAAAGGTGTGCACCACCACTGCCCAGCTTAGTATTTTGATTATTATGTGCCTAGGGGAATTTCTTTTTTTTTTTACAGTGCAAATTTGCATTTTAATCATGACATATGATCTCAAAGATAGAGTTAAAAGATGCATCAACGGCACAACTCTCACACGTACAAAGGGCAGAGATCACATACAGAATATGTTAGACTTTGGCTCGCAGCTTGGAACAGACAATACCAGACCAAATGGTTCTAAAGGGGAGGGGGGTTATTCAGGGCAGAGGGCAAAGGTAGGGAGAGAAATGGGAGAAGGTGGTGGAGAAAGAGGAGAGAGAAGAGAGAAGTGGAGGCCGGCCATGACCACGTGGAGAGAGGAGGAAGGGAAGGGAGGAAGGGTGAGGAGAAGCTAGAGGCAAGAGAGTAAGAGAGGGGGAATTTCTTTTCTTATCCAGTTTATTTGGTGTTCTGTATGCTTCTTGTACCTTAATAGACATTTCCTTCTTTTGGGTAGGGAAATATTTTTCTATGGTTTTATTGAAAAATTTTTGAGGGCCGGAATATTAGCTCAATGGTTAAGAGTGCTGACTGCTCATGCAGAGGACCTAGGTTCATTCCCAGCACCCACATGGTGGCTCACAATTGTCTGTAACTCCAATTTCAGATGCTCTGACTCCCTCTCCTTGAGCACAAGAAATGTCCATGCAGGCAAAAGCACACATGTAGCATCACTTTCCCAGAGCCTCGTTGTGGTTATTCCTGGTTGTCAACTTGACTCTATCTGGAATGAACTACAGTCCAGAATTGGAGGGCATACCTGTGATCCAGATCTTGAGGCTAGAAGACATAATTTTATGACCTGGATCTTGACATGGCAATCTTGAGGTATAGTGGCCATGAAACGATTAGGCCCAGGCAAGATAGTACATGCTTTTAATCCCAGGAGACCGAGGTAAGGAAATCTCTGAGTTCAAGGTCAGCCTGGAACAAAGCAAGTTCCAGACCCTGTCACTGTGGCACACACCTTAATCTGGGCCACACGTTCTGCTGGAGGACTACATGGGGACATTGGAAGAAGGGAGACTCACTCTTCGACTGCCTGCACTTACTTGCCAGCCAGCGCATATGTTGGAACCTACCTCTACATAAGACCAGCTTAAACAACCAGCCTCGTGGGACTGAGCAACTACTAGATTCTTGGACTTCCCACCCACAGCTGCCCATTTTTTTGGGGCTAGTTGGACTACAGACTGTAAGTCATCAAAATAAACTCCCTTAATATATACATTCCCTAAGTTCTGTGACTCTAGAGAACCCTGACTAACACATCCACCGTGAAGGCCTTTTAGCTAGGGCAGTCTCCCAGCCAGCTATCTAGCTTAACCCGACTAATCCTAATGTTACATCCACCATGTGACTAGCTCTACCTTTCTGTTCTGGTCCAACTGCTTACCTCTGTGTCTGCTGGCAAATCTCTTGCACCTGATTTCTTCTCCCAGCAGTTCTCTCCTTCTCTCCGAGAGTTCGGCCCTCCACTTCCTGCCTCACTATTGGCTGTCAGGTCTTTATTACAGCCAATCAGTAGTGAGACAATCTCGGATACATTGTAGATTGCCTTAAGCAGGTAAGGAAGAATGAATATTAACAAAATAGACTCGGTGATGGGCCATAGAAATGGCAATACCAGAATCCTGCAAGTGTTAGGCTCTCTACCAGTTAACTAGCCATTGAATATATAGAGTAACATCTTCACACAATGTACCCCAACACACATACATAAAATAAAGTGAAATAAACCTGAAAAAAAAGAGTAAAAGGTGTGATGTGGTAGCATACTCTTTTAATCCCGACACTTGGGAGACAGAGGCAGGCAGATTGCTGAACTCCAGGCCAGCCTGATCTACAGATCAAATTCTAGAACAGCCAGGGCTACACAGAGAAACACTGTCTCACAAAAATAAATGAATAAAATAAAAAGAAAGAAAAAACTTATTTTCTGTGATCTGGGTTTCTTCTCCTTTCTCTATTCCTCCTATTCTTAGATTTGGTCTTTTCATTGTGTCCAAGATTTCCTTGATGTTTTGTGACTGATTTTCTTTTTTCTTTTTTTGTTTTTTTTGTTTGTTTGTTTTGTTTTTTTTGAGACAGGGTTTCTCTGTATAGCCCTGGCTGTCCTGGAACTCACTCTGTAGACCAGGCTGGACTTAAACTCAGAAATCTGCCTGCCTCTGCCTCCCAAGTGCTGGGATTAAAGGCGTGCGCCACCACCACCTGGCGAGACTGATTTTCTTTGACTGAGGTATCCATTTCTTTTATTGTTGTGTGGTATTCACCAGAAAAGACTGCTAGAACATGGGTTTAAAGCCATAGAGAGTCTTTATTATTGGGCTGGAAACTATGCTGGGTGCTCTTGGTATCTCAGCATAGCCCTGAGCATTTCTCAGTATAAACTTTTTGTTTTGTTCTGTTTTTTTCTTTTGTCCAACAAGGTTTCTCCATGTAGCCCTGGCTGCCCTTGAACTCTCTCGGTAGACCAGGCTGGCCTCAAAGTCCACTTTCCTCTGCCTCCCAAGTGCTGGCATTAAAGGCATGTGCCACCCCTACCCGACTTCAGCATGAACTTTTAGGTACAAACACTATGCTCTGTGTTGACATACTTCAATAACAAGAACTGTTAGCCAGAAGCAGAACTATAAAAGCCAAAAAGCAATGTTAGTTGTAGTAGTAGCCAATTAATCTTGACTCACATTGAGGCCAGCAGTGGTGGCTCACGTTCCTTGCTACCTGCCAGAGTTCTAGGTTCCCAAATGAAGACACACACACACACACAGATTTATGTTTTAATATGCCTTAAACAGCTCAATGGTTGGGCCACTTCCCAACCTCCATGTTTCTGATATACTTTCCAATAATCCCAACTCATCACTTACTAAAACCTATATTCTATCTTGGCTGCCCTGGACCCAGACCTGCAACCCTCCTGGGCCACCATCCCCAGTTCTTACATGTTGGCTGTCTCTCTATCCTGCACTTCTCAGGTGTGGCAGCTACTCCTTTTCCAGCATGGAGGCTCTCCTTCCTCCTCCCTTGGTCCCTTGCTCAGGAATCCTAAAAGTCCCGCCTCTGTTTCCCTGCTCAGGCATTGGCTGCTGGTAACTTTATTTAACAATCAAAACCAACTGGGAGCAGGGACCCTCAGTGTTTTATATGCAGATTCTCATGGAATTTGGGGGTCCCAATTAACATAATACAAGCATTAGACCAAATCCACAACAGTTAGTAGATTCAGAGACTGTCCCAAAGTTATGGACTTTGATGGATTAGGTCTTTCTTTTTATTTTTGGTAGGTGGTACTGTCTACATACTGAGTTTCACAACCTGAATGGCGATTCCATTGTGGAGTCAGTTGTGCTAAATTGGGCCCAGTGATACTATCATGTCTTTAATGCCTAAGATTTTTGATAAGTACTTTCTCTCCCTCATGATGCAGATGACATAGACCAAATTAGACCAGATTAAAAGTAGATAAAGGCAGGTTTATTAGGCGGCAGCTCTTGGTGGCTTACCTGATCTCACAGGTGGAGGTCAGTGACATCACACATCTGGGCTAAAGCAAGGGGGTTTTATAGAGTTTAGGCGAGGAGTGATGATGTGCCAGCTAAGAACTGGGATTGTGGCCATACATGGTCAAAACTGAGCCCCTGGTGGGCACTCTTGGGTGAGTTGCCAGAAATACAGACATGTTAGCCCAAAGTAGTTTTCCAAGCAGACAAGGGCATTTCCTCTGTGTGGGTGTGGTTGGAGGGAAGGAGGACAGATGGGGTTTCCCAGCTTGTGCAGGGGATGAGCAGGGGTTCCAGTCTAATAACTCTCTCTTCCATCTCTTGTATTATGTCAGTGAAGCTTTCCTGTTCAACCCCCTACATTTTCATTTCCTGATTTCCCTGAGTTTGAGTTTTCTTTATTAATTGCACTTCCACTTTCAGGTCTTGAACTGTTTTGTTTGTTTCCTTCCACAGTTTGTTTTGTTTTCACAGGTTTCTTTAAGGAATTTATCCATTTCTTCTTTGAGAATCTCCAGCATACTCATAAAGGCTACTGTAAGGTCTTTTTCTTGTACTTCAGTTATGTTGCCATTTTCTGGGCCCACTGTGGTAGAGCTGGTGGGCTCGAGTGGAGACAGACTGCCCTGGGTGTTACTGTGTTTTTATGATCATGTCTAGGCATTTAGGCTTGAGAAAACTGTAATTCTAGACACTGATATCTGGTCTTGTCTTTGTTGGGTGGTTATTTCATTCCTTGGTTTCTGTTGCTCCCTCTGGTTCTTAAAAGGTTGGGTATCTGTGTTGTTGCTAGTAGGGAATTTTTCTGGGATCCTGCTAGGTGTGGCTCCTGGGGGATTCTGGTAAAATGTATTTCTATGTATTAGGAGCTGACACTTATGAATGGGGATGGGCTAGGAGGTGGGGGTTTAGTGGGTCCACAGGAGGGAGGAAAGCAGGGTGTTCCACCAGGATCTGTTTATTCTTCTGGCAATGGGGACAGATAGTTAGGAAAAGCCACATCAGGTAGTCTGCTACAGAGCTGGGGCTGAGACTGAGAGAATGGAGCTGGAGGCCAGGAGGATGTGATGGACACAACCTAACTGCTTCCCTCTTGTATTGTTTTTAAAATACAGTTCCATGCAGTTCACGTTGGCCTCAAACTTTCTATTTTCCTGAGGGTGACCTTGAACTACTGGATCGTCCTGCCTCTCTACCTCCAAAGTGCTAGACTTAATTCTTCATTGACATAGTTGTGAGTTTTGTTTGTTTTTGGTGGTGGTGGAGGTCTTAGATTTTTTTATATAGGGTTTTACCCTATAGTCCAGGCTGTTTTAGAGCTCACTATATAGCCCAAGATAGCTTCAAACACAGCAGTCCTCCTGCCTCCATCTACCAAGTGCTTAGATTGTAGAAATAAGCCAAAAGACCGTTTTTGCTGTTGTTTGTTAAGTATTTGTTTCTTTTTTCTTTCGTTCTTTCTTTTTTTTTGAGAGTCTTATGTAACTCGGGCTGTCCTCAAACTCCCCATGTAGGTCACAATGCCCTTAGAATCTTGACCCTCCTGCCACTGTCTTCCAAGTCCTAGAATTACAAACCTGAACTACAAAGCATTTGGGTTTGGAAGGGGGATTGTTTTTGAGGCAGGGTCTTGCTATATAACTAAGGCTAGGCCAGAACTTCCAGTTCTTCTGCTTCAGCTTTCCAAGTGGGATCTTACATTCCTACACCACTGTAACTGCTGACATATTTTCTTTAAAAGGAAACTAATGGTTTCGTTTATTTTTTGAAACAGTGACTTACTATGTAGCTCAGAGAGCTGGCCTGGAATACTTGTAATGTAGAGTAGGCTTGTAAAAGTAACCTTTATCTCCTCAGATGAAGGGATGAGATGAGAGCCATACCCAAGCTGTGTCTATATACTGCTTGGGCTGAGCCAGAGCGTTTCTGTCTCTGTTCTAACTATCCCTGGGCCTAGGCTTGGAAGCTTCTAGCCTTTGTACAGACTGACCGATTCAATCTGGATTCTCTTGGCTTCTGACTTAATTGCTCTGCTTGGAAAAACTCTCTCTGAATTCCACAAACTGAACTTCACTGACCACACAAACTGAATGGAACTCCACAAACTCAACTATATTCAACTGAACTGCACCAACAGCACTGAACTCAACTCAATTGAACTCAACTGCAGTCACAGAACTAATTCAACTCTTTGCTCTCTTTGCACTGGTCTTAAGTAGCCTTTCTTTCCTGTGCTGTTCTGGTGAGAGTTGGACATATCCTATCTCTGACTCATTCTGTCAAATCTTTCTCTGATTCATCACTTTTGCCTCTCAATTTTAGATGTCACTTTCAAACATGGCTGCTCCCTTCCACAAACCTCCTCTACACTGTTAGGGATTAAAGGTATATACTAAGGGTATGTCTGTATTCCAGTCAGAGGGACTAAAGGTGTGTCATTCCAGCCAGATCACACAGACCTAGGTGTAGCATGATCTATTTTGTGTGCCCGATCCTTTAAAGGACCCTATGCCCTTTAGTGCCAATTACCTCTTAGAATTCTGGGAACAGGAGAGGTTACAAAAATCCAGCATGGGCTGAGAGCTGGGAGTAGGATTCAGGAATAGGATTCAGGAACAGCAGAGAGAAGGTTCCAGTAGGCAGAAAAATGGGGTCAGAGAGCTAAGTGAGAAGACAGTTGGTGACAGCTGAGACAGGAGAAGCAGAGCTGAGCATAGAAGATATTGCAAGGAGAGACAGAAGAATCCATGAAGAAACCACACACACACACACACACACACACACACACACACAAAGTCGCTGACTATACAAAAAAATAGAATAAAACTTACACCTAGGTCTTTGGATGAGATCCCATGCCAGAGCAGCCAGGTTGCTGGACTAAAATTCCTCTACAAGGCTAGCCTGTAACTAAGAGGAAATCTGCCTGCCTGTCTCCCATTGCTTATGTTAGAGGCACTATCAACTGTATTTAGCTTTTATGGGGTGCTGAAGCTGTAAACAATGTCCTCTGGCTTTCACACCAAATACTTTTTACTCACAATGTCGTCCCTAAGCGGTATCCCGCAAAAGTTGTCAGAGCAGCAGTCAGCCCCAGGCACGATAAAATGCCCTGACAGGAGCTGTCAAAAATAGCAGCTCCTGTCAAAATGGCGGCAGGGAGGGCCACTTCTCAGCCTGCAGTCATCACAGGAGCTGTCCACAGGAATGCATCTCCTCCCAATACCAACCCCCTCCCCGCCCACCCCTTAGCAGGAGCTGTCCACTGTAGCAACACCTTTCTTGCCTCAGTCTACAGCTTTCGTGAAACGTCACTGCGGGAGCTGTCCAGAGTAGCAGCACCTCCCCTCCAGCCTCGCCAGCAGCCCCACAGAGATGACACCTCGGCAAAAGCAGGCTGTGGCCAGGAAGGACTTCCTGCTCTAATTCATAGGCTAGATGCAGGGGAAAAAAGGGAGTGGGAAAAAAGAGCCAGCAATCCCTACTTCTCCAATCTCTGAGCTTCCCACAAAACCCCACCAATCCTTGGACAGGAAAACCCACCAACCCCTGAGCTCTCTAAGGTTATAACTTGAAATCCCACTGATCCTCAATCTGGAAATCTCTGCCTTGAAAAGCTCCACCCCCTAAAAGATCAGTGCTCTATTCAATTCCTCCAGTCTGCTCCCGGCAGCAGAGGGCAGCCATCCCTGGATTTGTCCCTCCACACCCTGGACCTTCCAATAAATCTCTTTCATGAGATTTTCAAGGCAGGAGCATGTCTGCATCCAGGCAGGCATGGTGCAGAAGGAGCTAAGAGTTCAACATCTTTTTTTTAAAGATTTATTTATTTTATGTATATGAGTACACCATTGCCGTCTTCAGATACACCAGAAGAGTACATCAGATCCCATTACAGATGGTTGTGAACCACCAAATTCATTCCCACTTGCTGGGAATTGAACTCAGGACCTCTGAAAAAGCAGTCAGTGCTCTTAACCTCTGAGCCGTCTCTCCAGTCCCAGAGAGTTCAACTTCTTGTTCCGAAGGCAAACAGGAGAAGACTAGCTTCCAGTGGTACACTTCCCTCAACAAAGCCACACTTACAACAACAAAGCCACACCTCCAAATAGTGCCACTCCCTGGGCCAAGCATATTCAAACCACCACAGGCTGTCTGGGTGATCACCTGTGGTGGGCTCCCTGTAACACTGAAAGCCCACCAGTAGGCACACAGGAGGAGGAGATGAGGGTTATCTTGCTAGTTCAGGAGTGGTGGGTACTACGACTAGGTGTTAGTGCTTGAGAAATGAGGAATGCATCCTGGTATAAGTACATTGGTGTGCATTCCAAGAAGACCACAAAGAATCAAGGACTTGCAGGTTCAAACGTCTTTTATATAGAAAACCGGTTCTGGAGGCAGGAGGACCCAGGCTTTGTACTTGTTTGAATTGCTGTGACCCTCCAAAGCGAGATAATGAGAGATTGACCCAGACCCAGGCTGAAACATTTACAGTCCTGGGAGTGGAGAAAGAGATTTTCAGGAAGCCGTGTAAAAATGGGGGTGGAGACACGTAGGTTTCGCACCTCTGCCACTGACTGCGCCAGGCTTCAGAACGCCAACCCAACCCTGGCCCGCGGGGCGGAGATGCTGGGCGGGCTGGGCAGCACTTCGCTGTAACGTGAGCCGGGTTATGGCGGAAGGGCGGCCGGGCGGAGGGAAGGGGGAGGCCGCGCGCTGCGTCCTCCAGGACTAAGGCCAGGCGTTCCAGGAGGTGGCCTCGAGCGGAGCCTCAGAAGACTCAGGCACCAAAGAAGACCCCCACAGACCCGAAGCCCTCGGAACTTCCAAGGAAAGAGGGAGCGCGGGGGCGGTCCCACGCGGCCGCATGAAAGGCGGGACCCAAGCCCGGCGTCCACTGGAACGCATTCGGCGTCTCTTGACCATACCGCCCCCCCCAACCCCCGCGGCCCCTGCAGACCCGATCCGGAAACAGCCGAGCGGATCCGGAAACAGCCGAGCGGACCCGGAAGCGGGAGTGCCATCTCCAGTGAGTGCGGGAATCCGCCGTTTGGACTGAGACGATGGCAGCTGCGCCAGCAGCCCTAGGTGAGAACCAGCGGCACGGGCGGCCAGGGATCGGTGCGGGAGGGCGCCTCCGTGCACGTGGGGAGTAGGGGGCTGGAGGCGGAACCGAATGCGACTGCGGGCGGCAGTCGGCCAGCGCGAAGGCTGGGAAGGGGGCGGGGCGCGGCGCCCACCGGGGTGGGCGTGGTCTAGGTTGTGGGCGTGGTCGGTAGGTTGGGCAGGTAAGGGGCGAGGCGGGGCCACTGGTAGGGATTGGACAGTCGAGCCAAGTTAGTTGGGACACGGTGAGGGGCAGGGCCAGGTGAGTAGGATGAGACCTATGCAGATGGAGTCTGGGATTGGGTTACTGGACTGCTGGATGGCCTGATGTGTTAGGAGACTGGCGAACTGTGGGAAGAAATCTTGTCACTGTCCCCCCACAGCGCTGGATCCCCAGCCCCAAGAGGAGCAAAAGGATGCATCCGAGTCAAATGAGCTCAGTCAGCTTCGTGCTGAACTGGCCGGTGCACTGGCAGAAATGGAAACCATGAAGGCTGTAGCTGAGGTGAGCGAGAGCACCAAGGCGGAGGCAGTGGCTGCAGTGCAGAGACAGTGCCAAGAGGAGGTGGCTTCCCTGCAGGCCATCCTGAAAGGTGAGGAGCCCGCTCCCAACACACCCACCTTACAGCCTGTCTGCCTGCATCCTTCTAACAGGGAATGCAGGATGCAGAAGGCTTCAAATGAGCTTCAGGTAGGTCAACAGAGAAAAGATAGTGTCCCAGAATCTGAGTACCCCTTTCTGTTTTGCAGAGAAACACCACAAGTGTTGTCAGCAACTCATCAGTCACAGCTAAGTGTAGCAGTCATCTTTACCCATTCCCTCATGGGTGTCATTTCTTGTTCTTGCTGACTTCAGATCAGCCCTGAGTATGAGCCAGAAACTTCTCATTTCCCTGAACCAGCCTCATCTTCGTCTGGGCCTCGAGGCTGGAAACTCAGCCTGTTCTCTCAAACCTTAGTCCTATGGTTTCCTTCTTTCCCAGGCACCCCTACAGCACCCTACACAGATGCACATATCTCCTTCCTTCTCTCCCTTTGTCTCATGGCCTCTGTGGATTGGTAGACACCAGCTTTCTTGGTCCCAGGTCCTCCACCTTTTCCTCTGTCCCCTTTCCTTTGGGCAGAGGTCAGAGTCTCCTTAAGAATGGCAGACCTGAGCTGGGCAGTGGTGGCACACGCCTTTAATCCCAGCACTTGGGAGGCAGAGGCAGGCGGATTTCTGAGTTCGAGGCCAGCCTGGTCTACAGAGTGAGTTCCAGGATGGCCAGGACTACACAGAGAAACCCTGTCTCAAAAAACAAACAAACAAACAAAAAAAGAATGGCAGACCTGCCCTTACTCTGTGTCCCGGCAGTAGTATTTCTATGACTAGGTTTATTGGACTGCTGCCCCAGCCCCTCGAAGATCTCCCTCTATGGTCTGCCCTTGACTGTGGCTTCCATAGTAAGCTGCCTAAAATTCCCTTCCCATCCTACCAGGTGTGGCAGTTTATCTGTTATCCCAGCTCTATGAAGGCTGGAGATTGACGTATCCCCAACAGCTTGCTGGCCAGCCAAATGGAGAGCTCCAAAATCAATAAGATACCCTGTTGCAAAAACTAAGATGGAGCAAATAAGAAAACACCGGTGTATGTGAGTGTGCACACACAAAAGAAAAAGGAACATCCTAAGCTGTAACAGTGACTGCTCGTTATTGAACACTTACCATATGCCAGAAACAGAGCTAAATGCTCTATAGACTAAGCTTTCTTTTCTTTTGAGACATGTCCCAGGCTGGCCTCATACTCTGTATGCAAACAACAACTTCCTCCTCCTCTTATTCTTCCTCCTCCTCCTCTTCTTCTTGAGTGTGTGTGTGTGTTGAGATGTGGGGATGTCATACCATGCCATGGCATACATGTTGGGCCGGAGGACAACCTCTCTTTCCACCTTTCTGTGGGCTCCAGAGATTGAACTCAGTCCTCAGGCTTTCCTGACAAACACCTTTAACCAGTGAACCATGGCCTTGAACTCATGAACTCCCACCTCCAAGTGCTAGGATTAAGGCATGCACTACCACCCTTGGTTTTATGCAATACTGGGACTCTAACCCAGGGCTCTGTGTATGCTTGAGAAACACACTACCAACTGAGCTACATCCCCAGCCAGGATTCAGTTTTTTTGTTTTTACTGGCAGGATCTTACTCTGTAACTGATGCTAGCCTAGAATTCATTTTATAGTCCAGTATGGCCTCAAACTCAAAGGTAAACAAACCTCCTGCTTCACCCTTCCAGGTACCAGCGTTATGGGTAGGAGCCTCCATCCTTGGCTGTGTTTAATCTTCATAACAAAGTTTCTGAGATAGGAGTCATTAGCTGATTGTTTACAGAAAAAGCACACAAACACAGACAGGCTAACTTGCACAGAGCGATATAGCTATATAGAGCAGATAGGAACCCGGGAAGTCTGGCAACCTCTATATCTAATGCTAGTACATGTTAAGTTAATGGGCTGGGGCCAGTGAGATGGCTCTGTAGGCAAAGCCTGATGACTACAACCCCTAGAACCCACAAAGTGAAATGAGAAAGCCAGCTCCCTCCTGCTGGTCTCTGACCTCTATCCATACAGCAGGAACAGCCAAGACCTGAAAATTATTCTCTAACCTCCACATGTGTGATGATCACACACATACACAAATAAAATTAAGTGTGCATGAGCGTGTGTGTGTGTGTGTGAAAGAGAGAGAGAGAGAGAGAGAGAGAGAGAAGAAGGAGAAGAAGGAGAAGAAGAAGAAGAAGAAGAAGAAGAAGAAGAAGAAGAAGAAGAAGAAGAAGAAGAAGTTGTTTTTTGTTTTGTTTTGCTTTTTCGAGACAGGGATTCTCTGTGTAGTCTTTGCTGTCCTGGAACTCCATCTGGAGACTAGGCTAGCCTGGAATTCAGAGATCTGCCTGCCTCTGCCTCCAGAGTGCTAGGATTAAAGGTGTGCACTAACACTCTTTGGCAGAAACAAAATAATTTTTTAAATTTTATTATATTTAGTGTGTGTGTGTGTCCCTGACAGAGGACAACTTGTAGGGGTTTCTTTTACTGAGTGGATCTTAGAGATGGAACTCAGATTTTTGGTCTTGGCAGCAAGCACCTTTATCTACTGGGCCATCTTACCAGCCCATAAATAAATCCAAAATAAGTAAATGAACTAGACATGGTGGTGCACTCCTTTGAGTACTTGGGCAGTAGAGGCAAGGGGGTATCTGTGAATTCCAGGCCAGCCTGAGTAATCGCTCGCTGTATCTACAGAGGTATTACCATGATCAAATATTGATTATTCCAGACACAGTAATAGGAATAGATACTAGATCTTCAGCCTTTATACAAATAACTGGGCAATTTGTGTTTCTGCAGATCAGATTTTTTTCATTTTTTTCTGTATGTATTTGTATAAGTTGTGTGCGCACACATGTGCCTGTGTGTGTGCGCGCGCATATATGTATGTGTGTGTATATATATGTATGTATGTACGTACGTATGTATGTACGTATGTATGTATATATGTATTTGTGACAGGGTCTCTTACTGAGTCTGGAGCTCAGCATTGAGCTAGGCTGACTGGCCAGCAAGCCTGTGTCTGCCTCCTCACCCCTGGGACTACAGGCACATGCTGCTGTGCATGTTTATTTGTTTTAACCTTTATTTCTATTTTATGTGTCTGGGTGTTTTGCCTGAACGTATGTCTGTGCCTGCAGAGGTCACAAAGGGTGTTGGATCCTTTGGAACTTGAGTTATAGGTGGTTGTGAGCAGCTATGTGGATGCTGGGAATTGAACCCCAAGTTCTCTAGAGAAGCAGCCTCTGAGCTTGGTTTTTTAATATGGTGCCTGGGATTTGCACAAAGTGAGCACTTTACCATCTGAGCCAGCTTCCAGCCCTACATTTGTGGTATTTTCCCCTTAGTTTAGTTTAGTTTAGTTTGCTTGATACCAGGTCCCCCCTGTGTAGCACAAGCTAGCCTCAGTTCTGTAATCTTCCCGTTGCAGGCTCCCAGGCACTGAGGTGACAGGCCTACCATAATTTTTTTTGTTTTGTTTTTTTGATGCAGAGTCTTTCTACATAGCCCTAACTGTCCTGAAATTGGCTCACAGAAATCCCCCTGCCTCTGGCTCCTGAGTGCTGGAGGCTGGCTTTCTGCTACCACAATTGATTCTTCAATTGTATGATTTACCCCTGTGTAAGTCACAGAGAAAGTGACAGCAGCCATAAGAATTGCAGCTTGCTGGGTGGTGACAGTGTATACCATTGGTCACAGCACTCAGGAGGCAGAGGCAGCGTTGTCTAGAGGGCAAGTTCCAGGACAACCAGACCTGTACAGAGAAACCATGTCTCAAAAAAAAAAATCTAGCTCATACTGCAACCAGTGTCTGCAGTTCCTGTCATAGGCTTTGTAAGCAGGGGCTTGAACTGTATTCGACATGTCTTAGGGTCCAGGTCTTGTTTCAGCCATAAAAGCAAGTAGAATATCACACTGTTCTGAGAGAGGGGAGTGCCATTTGGGGATCCAAGATACTATCCATCAACCAGATGTTGGCTATTTGGAAACTGTCAGTGACCAGTCTGCCCAACTTGACTATCTTACAAATCATTTTTTTTTAGTCAGCTCTCCCATTCACTCCAAACGTCAGGCTGCGTCTCAAGGTATTCAGCCTGTCCTTGGTGTCTACCGTGCCAAGGCTAACCATAATGGTCACTTTCTTTGTCAGGGTCACCTCCTAGCAATGTAGAAGACTCATATTTGAGTGAATGTGCTACGGGTGATTTGAAAGGAACGCTTTCAGTTTTCTCTCCTGCACACACCTGAGAGATCTCCTGCTAAGGGACTTTTTTCTACTTGGGTTGTGGGGAATCTTAGTTTGTTTTGTGTTTGCTGTACTTGGACAAAGTGGATTGTTTTTGTTCTTGGCCCTTATGATGTATTGCTTCCTTTGGTTTTACTAATAACAAGGCCTCGGGCAGTGGTTGCTCACATCTTTAATCCCAGGATTCAGGAGGCCAGCCTGGTCTGTAGAGCAAAGTTCCAGGGCAGCCAGGCTATACCAAGGAGGGGGGGACCCCCAAAAAACAAAACCCAAACCAAACAAACAAAAATTTAAAAAAGTATAATAGCAGGACCTTATACTTGCCTGTTTTTAGTAAAACTATCCTGTGGTCAGTTCTTCAGTTGCGGTATATCGGAACAACATATTGTCCAGTTGGTCCTTATTGTATGCCAGATGTTTGACATCTTCCATATGTCCTCTTATTTCGTCGTCAAACACTCAGAGTCATGCACTCCCTTTTGCTACTGAGGACCCTAGTGCAAGAGGTGCCAGGGTCTTGCCTGGAGCTCAGCATGATAACTACTGCAGTTGATCACCTTGGAGAGAGCAGGCACCAAGTACCCACCCTTCCTGCCCACAGACTCCATCAGCAGCTACGAGACCCAAATTGCAGCCCTGAAACAGGAGCGGCAGCAGCAGCAACAGGAGTCCGAGGAGAAGGAGCGAGAGCTGGGCCACCTCAAACAGCTGCTGGCCCGGGCACACCCTTTGGACTCCTTGGAGAAGCAGATGGAAAAGGTTGGGGTGGGATGGCCTGCCCTATCCCTGGGGTTTAAAATGATAGTGATTGTTGTCTCATAGCCTGTCATTGGACACAGTAATGATTCTGGGTAGAACACAGAGCCTCCCCACTGTTGAGAGCTTAGCAGGATCCTTGCTAGAAGCGACTAAGTTTATTTACCTCTAGAAACAAGGTCAGTCTTGCAGAGGAAGGAAAGTAACCTTTTCTGTGCTAGACACTGTGCTGAGTGCTCACAAGTGTAAACTGTCTTGTTCTCTACCCCTGTGATATAAGGCTTTCTTAACACTCATTAGTCACAATAGGAAGCTGGGTGTTGTCGTGACTGGTACTGGTAGTCCCAGCTAGTTGGGAGGCTGAGGCAGGAGGATGGCTTGAGACCAGGGCTTCAAGACAGCCTGGATAACATAGAAAGATCCTTAGTGTTCATCTCCCTGCCCCATTCCTCCCCTGCCCCCTTCTCATTGAGACAGGATCTTGCTATGTAGTCGAGGCTGGCTTTGAACTTGGCAAAAGCCTCCTGCTTCAGCTCCTGAGTGCTGGTATTTATAGGAGTGCACATCTATAGCCAGCTAGAAACCTGGAAAAATTTGTGAGTGTGTATGTGTGTGTACATGCATGTAAAAATGCAAGCTTATTTTTTTCATGTGTCCTAGGCAAGCAAGCACTCTTTATTTTTTTTTTAATACCTGCACATTATAGTGCATATCTATAATTCCAGCACTGGGAAATCTGGGCAGAAGAATTATTATGGGTTTAAGGCTAGCCTAAGGGTACGTAGTAATACCCTATCTCAAAGACAATAAAAAGAATTAAATTCTAGGGTGCATATATTTCCATATGTTCCCTCTTATTAGCAGTATGTGCTCTTACCTTATTTGATCTCACAGAAGCTCTGTGAGGTAGGTATTTAATTAGAACCCAAGGAAACAATAGCTAAAGTAAAGTTCCTGCCTATGAAAACAGAGATCCAACAGGAGCCTAGGGGCTAGGGCGGTGGTTCAGTAGCTAGAGAGGTTGACTAGCATGTACGAAGCCCTGGGTTCAAGCCCAGCACTTCAGAAAGCCGGGCATGGTGACACATGCCTACAATTGGAGCATTGTGGAGGAAGAAGGATCAGAAACCCAAGCTCAAGGCCAGCTTGGGATGTGAGATCCCACCTCAAAAATCAAAACAAAACCAGGGCCAGGAAAGGAAGGCTTTGCCGTGCAGCTTCCACTAGAAGGTGCTGTTTGCTGGTTTGGATGCTGGCTGTCCCGCACTCTCCTAGGCTGTGTGTATTTTGCCTGTGCACCGCATGTGTGTCCCAGGACTTCAGATGGCTTATCCTGTCTGTGACACATGGAGTGTTAACTTGGCTTTTCTAAGGAGAGTTTGGGGGAATTGAGAGGTTGAAATGGAATTGGTTGAGAAAGATGATAACAGATGAAGCATGACTGGCTGTTGCCTAGAGACGTGGCAGGGGCAGGACCGCTTTTTGTTTTGTTTTTACTTTTTTTTTTACTGACCCCATGCAGGATCCCGAGCTTGAAAGGAGACAACCAAGACATGGTTAGGGTTTTTTTTTATGGTTAGGTTTTTTTTTTTATGGTTAGGACAGGAGAAAGGGAAGTTGTATCAGCTAAGCCTTATGATTGGGATGGAGAAGGGGAAAGCCTGTCGGGTACTGGCTGCATGGGACTGGAAACCTAAATCATTAGCGGTTTAAATAAGATAGAAGTTGTGTGTGTGTGTGGGGGGGGAGTTGTTGTTGTTGTTTTCCCTTCTTCTTCTTTAAAGTCCAGACCAATAAAACAGTTCAGCAAGTCATTGAAAACCCAGGCTTCTGGGACTGGAGAGGTGACCCAGCAGCTAAGAGCACTTGCTGCTTTTCCAGAGGATCCAGGTTCAGTTCCCTGCACTTACTTGGTGGCTCACAACTGTCTGTAACTGTAGTTCCAGAGGATCAGCTGCCCCCTTCTGCCTTCTGAGGGCACCAGATATGCACGCAGTGTGTGTATATATACCAGCCAAACATGCATATGCATAAGATAAAAAATTTATTTTTATTTTTTTTTTTAAAAAGAAGAGAAATTTAAGCTCCTGTATTGCTGTTTGACTGTAGCCGGTAGGTTGCCTCATGGTCCAAGATGATGGCTTGAATGTCCAGCAATCATATCCACATTCCAGCCAGCAGGATGGTATAAAGAAAGACACACCTTCGTATAAGGAGAAGGTCTATAAATTGAGCACGTGTTTACATCTCATTAGCTAGAGCTAAGTCATATGATCACTCTTAGTTTCAGAGCAGCTGAGGGGTGTAGATGGTATTGGAAAACTGAAACCATTTTCAACTGTGCCCAGTTTAAAAAAAAAATCTAAGGTCCTATGATATAAAAAGATGCATGTTGAAGGCCAGGGAGGTACTGGGGTAGATTTGCCCAAAACACTTCTGTACATTTATGAAATTCTCAAAGAATAAGTGAGAACATTTTTAAGCAATGGATGTTGGAGTGGAATTTTATGAAGAATAAGAGGACAGGAGGAAGCTAGTCCTGGCCTTGGCTCCTTTCCCTGGAAGCACTTAGAGTGCGTGTGATCTGGAGTCTTGAATGGGTGGGCATAACCTTCAGGGAGGATGAGAACAGTTATTGGCCATCTCTCTCGACGGAGGGGCTGTCAGCTTCCCAACGCCCATCCCTCCAGGCTCATGAAGACTCAGAGAAGCTTCGGGAGATTGTGTTGCCCATGGAACAAGAGATTGCAGAGCTGAAGGTGAAGCTGCTGAGGGCGGAAGAGCTAATCCAAGAGATCCAGGTGAGGGGTGGCCAGCGGTGCTGAGGGAAGGAGGGGTGCCCAGGACACAGACCCCTAGCTTCTTCCCTGCAATCTTCCCTAGAGACGACCAAGGCATCCTGCCTCCCTGCATGGCTCCACAGAGCTGCTTCCACTATCAAGGAATCCCTCACCTCCACTGGAACCCTTGGAGGAGCCAAGCGGAGACGCAGGCCCAGCTGCCGAGGCCTTTGCCCACAACTGTGATGACAGTGCCTCCATCTCTTCCTTCTCCCTCGGTGGGGCTGCCAGTAGTGCCTCCCTTCGAGGCCCCCAAGGCCTCAGCCCTGAGCAGGAAGAGACAGCTTCTCTGGTGTCTACTGGCACTCTGGTCCCTGAGGGCATCTACCTTCCCCCTCCTGGGTACCAGCTTGTTCCAGATAGCCAGTGGGAGCAACTGCAGGGAGAGGTGAGTGGGTTGGGCTAGGGCCTGTGGACGTTCCTGCCTCCCTGGATAGCGCTTGCACTAAAGCTACAGCGGAGAGGCTGGCGGGAGGGAGAGAGGTCCCCTCCCAGCAAAGGAACTTGGGAAGGGCATGCATGGGGTGCTGTAGAGATAGTTACGGTGAGAAATGTCGAGAGCAAAACTGAAAGGGGGTGGGGATGTGGCTCCGTGGCACTTGCCTAGCCTGTGCAAGACCCTGAGTTCAGTCCCCAGCAGGGGCCTCGAGGGGGAATGGATTGCAACTAGCCCAGAAGTTAACTGCTGTAGAAATTATTTAATCCTGACCCCGGTGTTTCTACCCCACCTTTGACCCTTTAGTTCCTGGATAAAAGACACGCATAGCTTTCTTATTTACAATAAGCCTTAAACAGCACAAGAGCTGGGTGGTTACCTACCCTCTGTGCTATTAGAATCTACTTTTCAGTCTATAACCCCGAGTCATTACTTACTGCTTGCTGTGTTTCATCTGGGCTGCTCTTAACTCCAATTGGCCAGCCCTCAGGGCCATGATCTTACGGCTCACCTCACCCATGGCTGCTTCTCCTTCTTCCTCCTGCACCTTCTTCTCTTTCCCCGTGGTTCTTCTCAGAACCCAAACCTGGGAAACCTAAACCCCACCTATGTCTCTTCTGCCCAGCTATTGGCTGTTGGCATCTTTATTCACCAATCAGAAATAATTCGGGGGCAGGGTCATTTAGGTTTAGGGCAGGCTCCAGGTCTGGGGGAGGGCCACTCTTAGCATCACAATACATAGTAAAAGATAAAACCTCGCCAGATAGCAGCAGAGATGGAGAGTAGAAAATGTATCTCTCCATGTTTCCGCTCTGGAGGAGCAGCAGGGCCTCCTGAGGGATGGGTAGGGAAGAAGAGTAGGTACGATCCCTGTCAGCAGAGCTGAAAAGTAAGTGAGGTCCGGGTCCAGCAGGGGAGGCAGCTGCAGAGAGAACTGGAAAGAGTCAGCCGAGAGCGGGATGAGCTGCAGGAAGGACTGAGGCAGAGCAACGAGGACTGTGCCAAGCAGGTGAGTTCAGCCTCAGTGCCAGCCTGGCCCGCAGCATCCCCAGGCCTCCAGCTGCTTCCCTCTCCTTTCACCTTCTTTCCTCCTCAGATGCAGGTGCTCCTGGCCCAGGTCCAGAACTCAGAGCAGCTGCTCCGAACTCTACAAGGAACAGTGAGCCAGGCCCAAGAGCGTGTGCAGCTGCAGATGGTGAGTGGGCCTGCGGTGAGAGGAAGGGTCAGGACCACTAGGGGCCCAGAGGGCATGGAAAGGCAGCATATCAGTCCTGCCTTCCCCCACCCCCATCCAGCTGCTCTCACTAGGTGAGTGAAGATTTTGGGGGTGGCCTGACTGGCCAGAGCTGTGTAATCTTGATCTAACCCCACAACCTTAAAGTATGCTCCCTACCGCCTATGAACTGAGCTACTGAGTCTAGTCTGTAGAATCAGAAGAGCTGAAAGCATAGCGACTCTGAGCAGTCCCACTCTGGAGTGTGCAAGGGCCGTGTGGTCAGACATCTGATTTTAAAGAGAAGCCAGAGATCTGGAAATGTGTTTATTGCCTCCCAGTTTTAAAGCACTTAAAAAAGCATGTTTCAGGGGCTAGCAAGCTGGCTCAGGTGGGTAAGAGCACTTGCCACCAAGCCTGATGACCTGAGTTTGATCTCCAGGACCCATGTGGGAAGAGAGAACTGACTCAGCAGGTTGTCCTCTGACCTCCACATGTGCTTGTGTGTACACACGTACACATTCAATGTCAGGTGTGAGCCCTGTGGGCAGGAGTTTGAGACAGGAGGATTATGAGCTTGAGGTTAGCTTGGACTATAGCAAGGTGATACATTACATAGTAAACACACACACCATAGTGCATGGGTACCCACACACATACACATAATAAAATATATATTAAAAACACATTGCAGAACTGCGCTTGCCTGGCATTCATAAAGCCCTGGGTTCAATCTCCAGCCCGTTATTAACTGCCAGGCATGGCAGCACATGCATGTAATCCCAGTACTCAGGAGGATGGGGAGGCAGAAGGGCCTAGAGAAATAGCTCAAAGAAATATGGAAAAATAGAACATTTGCTGGGGACTGGTGAGACAGCTCAGCAGTTAAGAGCACTGACTGTTCTTCCAGAGGTCCTGAGTTCAATTCCAAGCAACCACATGGTGGTTCACAACCATCTGTAACGGGATCCAATGCCCTCTTCTGACATGTAACCTGAGTCCAGTTCCCAGGGAGAACTTTAGTGATGGCTCACATCTATCTGTAACTCCAGTTTCAGGGGATCCAATGCCCTCTTGTGGCTTCCTCAGGTGCCAGTACACACATGCTGCACATACTACATGCAGGCAAACGTTCATGCTCATACTCATAAATTTTAAAACTTTTTTTAAAAATTAAAAAAAAAAAAAGAAAAGTTGTTTAAAGTTTTCCTTGACTGCCCAATGGGTTTGAGGCCTGGGCTAAAAAACAAAAGATGTGTTGCTGGGTTGAGAGATGGCTTGGTGGTTAAGAGCACTGACTGCTCTTCCAGAGGTCCTGAGTTCAATTCCCTGCAACCACATGGTGGCTCATGACCGTCTGTAATGGAATCCGATGCCCTCTTCTGGTGTGTCTGAAGATAGCTACAGTGTACTGATATATACATTAAATAATACATCTTTTTAAAAAAAAAAAATGTGTTGCTGCCAGAGGTAGCACGTACCTACCTGTCCCAGCACTCAGAAGGCTGAGCCCAGAAGATCCCCTTCAAGCCAGCCAAGGCCACACAGTGAGACTCTGTCTCAAAGCAGGTGGATATGAGGTGGGGGAGTGCAGCTGGAGAGATGGCTGAGTACCTAAAAGCACTGGCTGTTCTTTTCACAGGACCCAGGTTTAGTTCTTAGCACCCATGTGGCAGCTAACAACCATCTGTAACTACAGTTGCAAGAGATCTGACATCCCCTTCTTGCCTCCATGAGCACCAGGCACACATGTGATGTTTGGATACATATACATATATATAGGCAAACACTCATGAACATGAAACAAATCTTTAAAAAAAAAATGCCATCTAAATGAAATACCCAAATGGGCTGAAGCTGCTAGTGTGTCCACAGAGACAGAATCTGAAGAGCTTAGAGCCAGAGAGGGCAATAAAGAGTCTCTTCTTGAACCAGTCAGTGATGGTACATACCCTTAATCCCAGCATTCAGGAAGCAGAGGCAGGTGGATCTCTGAGTTTGAGGCTAGCCTGGTCTACATAGTGAGTTCCAGGATAGCCAGGACTACACAAAGAAATCCCACCTCAAAAAAAAGTTTTGTTTCTTTTTTTTCTCAGCAGATCAGGAGGTCAGGGGTTTGTAGATGTCAGTCTAGCTAGCCATGGGACTAGAGACCCCCATCCAATTACCTTGTGCTTTGGACTCTCCCTAGGCAGAACTGGCCACTTCTCACAAGTGCCTGAGCCAAGAGGTTAAAAGACTGAATGAAGAAAATCAAGGGCTCAGGGCTGAGCAGCTGCCATCCTCCACCCTTCAGGGCTCAGAGCAGCAAGAGGACCAGGATGAGGCCCTGCCAAACTCCGTACAGGTAAATGGCACCAAAAGCCTAGTGTCAACAGCCTGTGGCTATCTCCTCTCCAAGGAGACCCAAGAACAGACCCTGCCTCTCTTTTATTAGCTATAGCTAATACTTACTTTCTTCATCTGATGAATAGAACCGTAATGTCTTCTCAGGATTGGCATGAAGAATTAAAAAGTGCTGGCCAAAGTGAAGGGGACAGTGGTTATGTTTGCCATTTTTACTACACCCTTGCTGCCCATATGGTCCCCACTGCTGGGGATAGCCACTGTACCACACATGCTGGACAGGCACTGTGCACTTGAACCATATTTTGATCCCTTGACTTTTTTGAGACAGGGTCTCTGCAACAGGCTGGCTTGAGTGTGGGGTCACAGGTGGCCTGCTCGCCACCACACAGCTGTTCGCTGTTTCTCAGCAGCGTTGGATCCTGAAGATTGAGTTCCTCGGAGTCTTTGAACCTGTCCTCCATGATGGACACTGTTGTTTATATATAAATAATCTGTTCATAAACTAGTAGGTCACCTAGTTCTTCTTCTACCCTGAGGGTTATCGCCGACAGCCACTCCAATGTGACCCTGTGTCTTTGATTTCTCACTTTCCCATTCTTGTTTGTTTGGTTGGTTTGTTGAGATCCTTTCCTATAGTCCAAGCAGTTTGGAATGTATGCCTGGGACTCCTTAAATGTCAGATTGTCCCGCTTCAACCTCAGGAGTGCTGGGATTACAGGCCCACACTACCATTTCTCCTCAGGTGTTTGGTTGGTTGGTTGGTTGGTTGATTGGTTTGGTGTGGGGTGTTTGTCTGTTTGTTTGCTTGCTTGCTTGTTTTTAGACAGAGTTTCTTTGTGTAACCCTGGGTGTCCTAGAACTTATTCTGTAGACCAGACCTGCCTTGAAGTCAGACATCCACCTGCCATTGAGTCCTGAGTGCTGGGACTGAAAGTGTGGGCCACCGCCTGGCACTGTCCTCAGTTTTTACATAGTGCTGGAGATCAACCCTGGGGCCTTATGCAAGGAAGCACTCTATCCACCGAGCCACATCCCCCATCCTCCATACCCCTTTCTTACTTGAGTTTTCATTACATGCATAATGGAGAGTTTAACTTGTTTGGAAGCTTATAGGTATTCTGGAACTTTCTACACTGTTCCTGAAAGTCCTCTATATCATGTGCTAGTCGTAGTCTCCCATTCCTTTATCCCCCTGTAAATCCACAGCTTGCCTTCCTCTCTGACTGTGGTATTTGCTGTTTTAACTCCCTTCTCCCTCCCCCTTTTCACACTCTCCACCTGGCCAGTGGTTCCTGCTCTCCCCATCTGCCCTGCTCCCAGCAGGCCCCTGTGTTTCTTGCAGGAGCTACATCTGCTGATACAGCACACCAGGCAGCAGGCCCGGGCCCGGCAGCAAGCACAGGAGCATGAGGCTGAGCGCCTGCGCATTGAAATTGTGAAGCTTCGGGAGGCACTGGACGAGGAGACAGCAGCCAAGGCCAGTCTGGAGGGACAGCTGAGGGTGCAGCGAGAAGAGACAGGTAAGGGAAGACGACCAAGCTGCCACAGGGCCTCCTGGGTCAGGTATGGGCATCAGGAGAAGGTGCAGTGGAGATCCAGTCTTGACCTCTCTCTCTTACTCCTACAGATGTGCTGGAGGGTGAGTAGGGGTCAGCGCCTTGTAGAGGGTTACCACAGTGGGGCTGGGACCATGTGGGCCTGACTTCCAGTCTCCTTGCGCCTTGACTTCCCAGCCTCCCTGTGCAGCCTGAGATTAGAGACAGAGCGGGTCCAGCAAGAGCAACACAAGGTGAGTGGCCCCGGTGGCCTGGCTTGAGTAATACAGCTATGTGGGTGGCCCCCCTCACACCATGTCTCCCTCAGACCAGGTGACAGGAAGCCCTGCAGCAGCCACCTGGCTCGAGCCAGGGGAGGCCAGAGTCTGGTGGTATTGAAGGGACACGAGTGTGGGACGCCCACCTTCTCATCTAGCCCAAGCTGAGTCAGGCCTCAGTTCCACATCTTGTCCTTGCAGGCCCAGCTCACAGATCTCCTTTCAGAACAGAGAGCCAAGGCATTACGGCTGCAGGCTGAGCTGGAGACCAGTGAACAGGTGCAGAGAGACTTTGTACGGCTGTCCCAGGCCCTACAGGTATGACCCAGCCTTTCCTATCTAGCTGGTATGGCTCTAGGTGACTTGTCCTGGGTCTCACGAGGACAGTCCCTGATTAGGATAGTACCTTCTTCTAGTCTAGCATGGTCTTTCCCCTTGAGCTGTTCCTCAAAAACATGGATGGTCTCTTGCATACCCTGCTGTATGACAGATTCATGCTGTTAGCCGCAGCAATGGTCAGCAACGCTCAGACTTCAAGCCTAGCTCCTGGGACTCATTCCTTCCCTTGACCCCATCTAAACACAGATTGATTCTATGGAGCTGACTTGAGGGACTGGCTGGTCAGGCAGGGACTGTTTCCTCCACAGGGCTTTCCATATCTCCTCCCCAACCACACAGGTACGCCTGGAGCGGATCCGCCAAGCAGAGACACTAGAACAAGTGCGTAGCATCCTGGACGAGGCACCCCTCAGGGACATTAGGGACATTAAAGACTCGTGAGGGGCCAGGCGAGAGGCTTTCCTGCTAGGGAAGCTGCCCCTTTCTCTACCAGAACTGTGAGGCATGGACTGCAGGTCTCAGAATGGAGTCCATCAGCTGCAAACCTGGATGGTGATGTCCCTAGGGCCTCTACTTCCACCCAGGGTGGCTGGCCCTGCCCTCAGGGATGATACCTAGAAAAGGGTCCCAGCCTCCTTCCAGAACCAAAGTACAGGCTGAGCCCTGTGGCTTTCAGGCTGCCACGCTCCCTCATGGATCCAGCTCTTCCACCCTGTCACCTCAGGCCAGCATCCGGTCCCACTCTCTAGCACACCCAGCGTATGGCTAGAAGCTGTTGGATTCAGGGGGCTCCTCACACAGAGGCCCTGGGACACACAGCTGCTTTCTGGACTGTATGACACTAAGGTATTTGTCCATAGGCACCTGAAATAGGCCCCAGGATATAAGGAGGCAAGGCCATACTTTTCTGTCATTTATTTTCAATAAATAAGCAGTCAGCTAGTCAGTTGCCTTGTCCCTGCAAGCCCCATGAGGTCGGGAAGGGGATTTACAAGGTTCGGAGGGACAGCAGATTGCTGAAGGGGATGAGGGGTGGGGAACTTTGTTTATAAACAGAATTGAGGGAGAAGAAGGGTCTGTGCTTCAGCTTTGGCTGAAGATGCGTTGCTATTAGGGTGGGGGAGACAGGGCACAAGGGCTGGTTACTTCCTTCTTTCGTCTTCTGGATCTGGAAGAAGAAAGGCGGGGGATGGAGCAGGTGGGCACAGTGGGAGAGCTGCGTCTCCTTGTGCATCTCCTGCACACTCACCTGGAGGGGCCTATGGGCCCCTTCCCTACTCACCTGTGGTGTGCCAGACCCCAGCCCGCCCCCAGCCACCGCAGCCCCAGCAGCAGAGACAGCCAGCGCGACGCAGCGCAGCCCAGCGGACTGGACGGCCAGGACACAGCCTCACAGCTGCCAGTGCCCACAGTAATGGCACGGCCCTCATGTGGAAGCGGGCAGTGGCAACAGCAGCAGTGGCTCCAGGGAGAGCTGCGAGCGCAAGTGACCGCGGGGGTGCGCATGGGCTGGTGGGCGAGCGGCAGGGCGCAGCAGCTGGGGCAGGGTGGGTAGGGAAATACCTGTGACACGGTTCAAAGACATGGAGGAGGGGGGTGGTTATCCTATGGCCAGAGAGGACAGAGAGAGGCCGTTATCAAGAGGGAAGGAGGCCCTCAGAGCCATAGGGCTGAGCAGGCTGGGGGGAAATCCCACCAGTCAAAGCTGTAGTGGGGAGAGGGCTTGGGCTGTCCTCCCTGGGGACACTGGTCCCACCAGGGCCAAAACGAACTTACCTACCTACCTACAAAGGAAGAGGGGGATGACTTGTGGCGCATGTTCGCGGCGCAGAGGGCAGGGGCTCTGCTCAGTACTGGGTACAAGGAAAAAGGGATGTTCCTTACCCTCCAGATAGTTCCGGGCGATGAACTTGAGAAGCTCGTCTAGCCCGATGACTGGAAGTGAGATCTTGAGGACCATGAGCCACTGGGTAAAGTCCAGGGCCCGGAGCTTGAAGATCATCTGGGAAGAGGACAGCAGGCATCAGGAAAGACAAGTGCTTCCTCAGGAGGAAAGGGGGACCAGGGTGACATGAACTACCACACCCTGTGAGCACCCTGTGGACGCATGCTCTGCATGGGCTCCCTGGGACAGAGGAGGAGTGACAGCTCACCGGCAGGGGGTCGACATAGAGGATGAGGAAGTGGAGGGACATAGACAGGCAGATGGAACCGAGCAGCCAGATGTTCACCCAGGGTGGCATCCGTAGTAGGGACTGGTTCTCAGACAGGCTAGGACAAAGGCCAGGCAGATGGAGGGACAGGGATACAGAGAAAGATGTGATAAGGCAATTTAGAGGGAGAAGAGAGGTGGGGAGAACAAGAGAGCAGACTCAGGAAGGCCGAGGGCCCACCCAAGTGGACAAGACCTACCTGTTGAGAGCATTGCACATCTCGATGGTCACCAACACCGACAAGGCCATGGTCATGGGCTCGGGGGCCTCAAAGACCTCACAGTCCAGGCCATCAAATTCAGGGTTGTGCTCAGTGCACTGCATGAAGTGAGTCTACAAAGAAAGAGACAGAAGCTGAGGTCCACAGAAGCCTTTAACGTTGCCCTCTGAGGGCTCACCTCCGCATCGTCCTCCCTACCAGCTGATGGTAGCTGACGTGAGGCCCATCCTCTGCATACAAGAACCACCAGGCAGCTGCCCCCACAGTGGCTGCACCCACGTATCCTGTGGTGGGAAGAAGAGAGGAGCTGGATCAGGGCTGAGGAGTTAAGTAACAGGAGGACCTCACACAGCTGGAGGCAGCTGGCTAAGGAAGAGGCCCCTTTGGGCACCTTGAATTGGGGAAAGCTGGAATCAGGGACAGGGGCTGAGAAAAGTTGTTGAGTCCCTTTTGCTTACCCCCAATTGCCATGTAGCGGAAAAAGAGCCAGCCACTGATAAGAGGCTCCTTGGGACTCCGGGGAGGGCGGTCCATGATGTCCAGGTCAGGTGGGTTGAATCCCAGGGCAGTAGCAGGGAGCCCATCGGTCACCAGGTTCACCCATAGCAGCTGCACAGGGATCAGGGCCTCAGGCAGCCCCAAGGCTGCTGTCAAGAAGATACTGCCAGAGGAGAGAGGTCATGCATTAATTGGTTTCAAGTCCCATGATCACCCCCTCAGCCCTGTTGTTTTCTGGATGCCTGTCCTGGCTGCTCACCAGACCACCTCGCCCACGTTGGAAGAGATGAGGTAGCGGATGAACTGCTTCATGTTATTGTAGATGGCGCGACCTTCCTCCACGGCAGCCACAATGGTGGAGAAGTTATCATCAGCCAGGACCATCTCGGAGGCTGTCTTAGCCACAGCAGTACCAGATCCCATGGCAATGCCAATCTCGGCCTTCTTCAGAGCAGGGGCATCATTGACACCATCCCCTGTCTGAAGACGGAAAGAGAAAGTGAGAAACTCCAGATTCGAGATACTTTATATTTCCCCTCCCCAGACTCCATGCAGAAACAGAGTCCCTCCCCTCTGGCCATGCATGGGGACACTCAGAACCTTGACCCAGGCAGCCCTCTGGGACTTCTCACCATGGCTGTGATCTCATCATAGGACTGCAGGTACTCCACAATCTTGGACTTATGTGAGGGCTCCACACGAGCGAAGCAGCAGGCGCGTCTGCAGGCCTCCCGCTGCTCAGCCAGGGGCAGGTCATCAAACTCACGGCCAGTGTAGGCACGATCAGCCACTTCCTCATTCTCCGAAAAGATGCCAATTCGTCGGCAGATGGCGATGGCTGTACCTTTGTTGTCACCAGTGATCATGATCACTCTGATCCCAGCATCACGACACAGCTGGATAGAGCCTGTGACCTCCTTGCGGGGTGGATCCAACATGCCCACAACACCAACAAACGTCAGGTCCATCTGGAAAGATGCAGATGGTG
The DNA here is from genome assembly GCF_004785775.1 of Grammomys surdaster. NCBI lineage: Eukaryota > Metazoa > Chordata > Mammalia > Rodentia > Muridae > Grammomys > Grammomys surdaster. The sequence continues at coordinate 7,335,225 of NW_021604600.1, forward strand.
ACAGGTCAGGGGCGAATTTGGGACAGACAGGAGGAAGTTCAAAGGAAGATTGTTGGCAAAGCTGGGGCCTGCTGCCTTGGGACCTGGTGTTTGACAACAGCAGGATCTTGGAAGCACAGAGCCAGGAAACACTTCTCATTCCTTATATTGCCTGCATATACTGGCAGTGCCAGGGCCTGCTGAATCAGAAAGTGACGGCACTTGAGAAGCAGAGGCAAGTGGATCTCTGTGAATTCGAGGCCAGCCTGGTCTACAAAGCAAGTTTCTGGACAGCCAGAGCTGTTACACAGAGAAACCCTATCTCAAAAGAAAAAAAAAAAAATAGATGCATAGATACAGATAGACAGACTGACTGACTGACTGACTGATTTAAAAAAGGAGAGCTGAACCTGGGTGTGGTAGGTACCCTGTGGTTCTGACACTCAGGAGGTAAAGAGAAGTTCATGAATTTGAGTTCAGGGCCAGCCCCGGCTACATTACAAAACCCTGTCTCAAGAACAACCACAACAAAAAACAAAACAAAGCAAGAAAAGAAAAGGAAAAGCTACATGTTAGCACGGTAGCTTGTGTGTCCTAGCAGAGCCCTCCCTGATCCATCACTCTGAGCACACCCTGTTACCTGGCAGGCCATAATCTCCTTCTATAAATGCAGGCAGTGAGCTTTTGGGGCTGTTCAGAGTCCACAGCAGGAAGTACATCAGTTGCCTCAAAACAAGCTCAGACACTTGGGTGGCAGTGGTTCCCACAGAGTATGGTGAATGCAGACTGGATGCGGGCACAGCTGGGGTGAGCACACCTGCCTGCCCTGGGTTCCAGCCTCAGTACCACACTGGGCAGCACTGGACTAAATGATCTTTCCTTGGCTTTTGTTCCTGTGGTTGTTTTTGAAACAGGGTCTTGCTTGTGAGGCTGGCCTATCTCAGTCTACTGAGGGCCAAGATACCAAATCTGGCTGGGTTAGACGTTTCATGAAACTGTCACCTTAATGTCTTGTGATATGGGGAGCTATAGGACACAGCCATTAATTTGAGGTACTAGGGGATGAGCATCCTGGCAGCAGGCAAGAGGGAGCCACTGGGAAAACTGTCTCAAACAAGTCCTAGGTCAAAAAGACCTTTACTGGCTCACCTCATACTCCATGAACTTGGCTGAGTCATCCAGAACCATTTCCTCCCGTTTGGGAGGTGTGTCCCGGGTGGCCAGTGCCAGGCACCGTAGGGTATCCCGGCCAGTGCCCCACTCCTTGATCACCGACATGATCTTCTCCTTCACAGGGCCTGTCAATGGCACACGGGTTGTGCCAACACGCACATAGTTACAGCGGTCGATGACTCCCTCGGGGGCACCCTAGAAAACCAGAACAGCATTCACAGATCCTTGCCTACCTTCTAGGGTTCAGAGGACGGGCATAGGAAAGGTCCCCAGTGTTAGAAAGAAAAGGTTCCTGACCTTGACAAACATCTTGTTGCCTACAGCAGCCCGTGAAGACTTAGCTGGAGAACAGTAGACAGACATAGACTTCCTGTCTCGGGAAAATTCCAGGGTGAATTCCTTCTTCATTAGTTGTCGGATCACCTGGGAGGTAGAGACCAGATCTCTTTAAAACAACCCCAAAGGATCTATGGCAGAGTAAACCCCACGCTGAGGCTGGGCCTAAAGCAAAGTCTGTTACAGACAAGACAAACATAGAAGTCCGGGACTGGAGCCTACCATTTTGATGGTGGGCTGTTTGATTTTCATTTTTGTAGTGCTAAGGCTAGAATTCATGGCTCATACATGCCAGGCAGGTGCACGACCACTGAGCCACACCCAAAGCTCAAGTGTCCAGTTTAAAGCACGTCAGAAACAAGTGGCTTTGCACGCTGCTGCCCAATAGCACATTCAGTGACCAAAGAAATATACGACCTGCACCTTGGATGCAGTGCCAGTGGGAAATGTAGCCAGCATGGCCAAGACTTTTGAGACAGGGTCTCCAGATTGTCATTGAACTTACTGTAATTCCCCTGCCGGTGTTTCCCAAGCATCTCTATTTAATTTGAATGTAAACGAAATATGGATCATTAGATAGTGTGGGCCTAGTACTGAGGACACAGCGTTAAGTAAGTGAGCACCATGGCCAAGCATGATTTACACCTATAATGCTAGTGCTTGCAGACTAAAGCTGGAGTAGTGCTGCAAGTTCAAGACCAATCCGACCTGTGCGGCACGACTTTATCTCAAAACAAAATGAAAGAAAATAATGACAGCATTGATTTACCAACTACATCGCACATGGGACTAAGGCTCTAGCTCAATGGTAAAGCACCAGCCTAGCACGTGAGAGGCTTGGGGCTCAGTCCCAGAATATCATTCATTCATAGGTAGGTAGGTAGGTAGGTAGGTAGGTAGATAGATAGATAGATGATAGATAGATAGACAGATAGACAGACAGACAGACAGACAGATATACAAGCCCTCCACAAAATCAAATAGAAATAACAAGACTAGAGAGGTGGCAATAAAAACATTTGCCTATCAAGCATGAAGCCTCAAACTTAATCCTTAACACTGAAAAAAAAAAACCATACTTTTGCTTTTCTGAAATATTAAATAAAGCAGAGATGGCTTAGTGGGAAAAGCGTTTGCCACACAACCTGATGACCATGCAAACCGAGTTTGATTCCAGAACCACAGTGAAAGACAAACAATTCCCAAGTCTTCTGACCTTTACATACACAACATAGTACATGCTCCCCGCTACATGTCATACACCCTCACTGCACACAAACACATAACAATAAACAAAGCAGCCATGTTTATCTCACACATACAAGAAGAAAGGATTTTTTTTTTTTTTTTTTTTGGTTTTTTGAGACAGGATTTCTCTGTGTAGCCCGGGCTGTCCTGGAACTCACTCTGTAGACCAGGCTGGCCTCGAACTCAGAAATCCGCCTGCCTCTGCCTCCCAAGCGCTGAGATTAAAGGCGTGCACCACCACTGCCTGGCGGATATTTTTAAATTAATAAAAAAAATTGGTTTTGTAGAGGAAAGAAATACGGCTGGAGGGGTAGCTCAATGGTTGAGAGCACTGGCTGCTCTTCCGAAGGACCCAAGTTCAAATCCCAGCACCCTTATGGCAGCTCACAACTGTCTATAATTCCTGTTCTAGGGGATTTGACACACTCACACAGACATACCGGGAGGCAGAACACTAATGTAAATTAAAAAAAAAAAGGCAGTGGTGGTAGTGTATGCCTTTAATCCCAGCACTCAGGAGAGGAAGGCTACTGAATCTCTGAGCTCAAGGCCAGCCTGGTCTACAGAGTGAGTTTCAGGACAGCTAAGCTACACAGAGAAAACCTTGTCTTGAAAAAAGAAAGAAATGTTTGCATAGCACATGTAAGCTTCTAGATTCCATTTTCTAGGACCAATAACAAAATAGAGAGATGGAGGAAAGCCAGCCATGGAGGTACATACTATTAATGCCAACTCTTGAAGACTGAGGCAGGAGGATGTCAAGAAAGAGAGATGTAGGTAGCATTATACTCAAGAGACCAGCAAGTGGTCACAGCAAGAGCCCAGTGAGTGCCAGCACTGGCCCTGTACCCTGGAGTGGACCTCACCACCCTGTGGGATGAATGGCTGCACAGTTCAGAACCCACACCAAGACCTGAGAGCTGACAGAGACCGACGTGCCGTGGCTAAAGTCAGGGCCAGCACAGCAAGTGACACCATGGCTTCTGCCCAGCTCTGTCCAACCTTGGGTCACAACAAGAAAAAGTGGTCTCCCAGGGTGTTGTAGACAGACAGCACTAACTATATTACTATGGGGAAAGGGGATTGATTTCACCAGACCTCAGCCTGGATTGGAAAAGCAGTGAGTGAAGCCATTGGGGTCCTACCTAGTTGGGGGTCCCAGCACAGACACAAGGTTTTGTCTGTCTGTCAGCCTGGATCTTGGGGCTAGGCCTATGGATGGAGTCCCAACTCACCGAGTTGCAGGCGTTGGCCCGTTCCACTTTAGAGAGGCTTCTCACTTCCGTGTTGAACACATTCATCTTCTCCACCAAGGTGGTGAGGGCTGTCTCCGTGGCCTCACCCACCTTCTCATAGACACCTTTGGTCTGAAATGGACAGAGGAGGAAGAGGAAGTGTGTGCCTTGATTCCCTGTCCCCTGTCCTCAACCAACATGCACATCTTCATCTGGATGGAATAAGAAGAAGCCAACCACTCCCTTCTTGCATTTATGTTTGCTTCCTAAGACCAGTTTCCACTGGATTGCCCAGGAAGGAAGCACTGACCCTCAGAAGCAGGAGTGGAAGGGGTAAGGCTTTGGGAGGTGAGGTGGGGTAGAAGGTTACCTCATTAAAGTCCAAGGAGGAGTCATTGCAGAGGGCACAGATGGTAGCAAGTTCCACTAGCCCATCATACTGCCCTGCTCGGATTGGCTTATCATTCTTCAAGCTGGCAGCAAGGTGGGGAAGAAGGCAGGAGAGAAATGAAGGCAGACAGAGCATGAGATACAGAGAGCAGAGAGAAGCAAACAGGCATCGGGAAGGAGAGATCAAGGTTGGGAAAGCAGGGAGAGAAGAAGGAAGGGGAAAGGAATAGGAGATCATCCAGGGAAAGGCATGGGGATATGCACACAGAACTCAGGAAACTCCTGGGTGACTTACACCTCTCCCTCGGGAGCATAAGTAGAGCCAGTGATGGAGAACTCGTTCAGTGAGCAGACATCCCCGTCCACCTTGTCAATGATGAACATCTGCAGGAGAGGACCACACACAGATATTCCACATCCCCATCCCCGAAGGTAGGTACCTCTAAGTCCGGACTAAGAGAATTTCCAAGCATTTCCCCCCAATTCCCTTCCCCTTGACCCTCTCTGTACTGTTCCCTGTCACTCCTTGTTGTGCAATAATTCTTCATGTTCTTCATCAGTGGCTTTTAAAAACTGTTACCGAGCTGGGTGGTGGTGGAGCATGCCTTTCGTCCCAGCTCTTGGAAGGCAAAGGTAGGTGTATCTCTTGAGTTCTAGGCTAGCTTGGTCTACAGAGCGAGATCCAGGACATTGACAATACATGGAGAAACATTGTCTCAACAAAATGAAACAAAACCACCACAGTTACTGAGAGCTATGCTAGGCCTTCCTCAGGTCAGTCTACAGATGTGTTTAACAGGTGTGGTGGGACTGGGGCTAAGTGCACCTGTGAGCAGCGGCTCCATTTATGGCTCCAGCCACAGTGTCCGAGCTTCCTACAAGAAGAACTGAAAGTGTGGGTTCCTTTGCTATCACATTGTGCCTTAACTCATTTTTATAGGAGGTCAAGAGCCACGCCCTACAAGCCTGTGGTCTGGCCGTGAAGCCTGTGTGTTAGAGAGAGGTGGAGGACATGATGTTCAGGCTAGCAATTCCATCTGCCCACACTGTCCCCTTTACCTCCATCCCACCAGTAACTCTGTGTTCTTCACCTTTTAAACATTTATTTCCTTATTTTTGTTCATTTACTTTTTGAAACAAGGTCTCTCCTGGAACTCACAAGGCTGGCTTTAAACTCCTGGCAATCCTCCTGTGTCATGATGACTTGCACCAGGCATTCATTCATTCATTCATTCATTCATTCATTCATTCATTCATTCATGTCTGTAGTGCTGGGGCTAGAAGAGAGGGTCTTGTGCATACTAGGCTAGCACTCTGCCACTGAACTAAAGCCCCAGCCTTACAAAAAAGCCATATTTCATCAAAGGCACATTATTTCACAGAACTCTGTTTAGGGCAGGGGAGGGGACATCAGTGGATAACACCTAAAGAGCCTTGAAAGCCCAACAAGATAGTATAAGCCTGCAATCCCAGCTCTTAAGAGATGGAGGCAGAAGAATGAGCAATTCAATGCCAGCCTCAGCCTGGGCTTCATAGTGGGGGGCAGGGGGGAATATTTTTAGATGACAAAAAAAATGTCCAATCTCTCTCTTTTTTCCCTGATGTGTAGCATTTCCTTCCTACATGGTGAAAGAAGAGAATCAATGCACACATTATGCACACACTCTCTCTCTTAAATAAATACATTAATTAATGCCAGGCGGTGGTGGCGCACGCCTTTAATCCCAACACTTGGGAGGCAGAGGCAGGTGGATTTCAGTTCGAGGCTAGCCTGGTCTACAGAGTGAGTTCCAGGACAGTCAGGGCTACACAGAGAAACTCTGTCTCGAAAAACCAAAACCAAAACCAAAACCAAACAAACAAACACATGAACAAAAAATAATAATAACTCAAATAAAATAAATAAAGACTTTTAAACTTGTTTTTTTTTCGGGGTTTTTCAAGACAATGTAAGTGATCATGTACCCCAATCTCCCAAGTACTTGGGACTCCAGATACACGAGGCAAGCTCTAGCTGGCCTTTAAATATGTATGCAAGGGAGGCCACAGGCACAATGCTCCTCCTGCCTTCACCTCCTGAGTGTGGGGATTCCAGGCATGCACTACTGCACCTGGCTCTGCTATTTATAAACTTTATATATTTTGGTGGAACCCCAAATTCCCCTAAACTTCAGTTTACTTTCCTGAAAAATGAGGTTAAAGAGAATGTCCCTGAATGGGCTGGTGAGACATCAGAGAGACACAGGGCTCAAGGACCAGACCGCACTGCCTGGCCCTTTCCTCCTCGGTTTTTTTTTGGGGGGGGGGGTTGTTTGTTTGTTGTTTTTATAAACCCGATACAAATCAATGGCACCCAAAATGAGGAGACTCAACTGAGGGATTGCCTCCATCAGATTGGCCTGTAGGGACATTAATGACTGATGTGGAAGACCTCAGACTGCTGTGGGCAGGGCTACCCCAGGCTGGTGGTCCTGGGGTTATTAAGGAAGCAGGCTGAGCAAGCCAGTAAGCAGCACTCCCCATCCCTCCACAGTATCTGCTTCAAGCTCTTAGCTTGAGTTCCTGCCTCAACTTTCCTCAGTGATAGACCATAAGCTATAAAAAATAAACCCTCTCCTCCCAAAGCTGCTTTTAGTCATAGTGTTTATCACAGCAATGGAAAGCAAGCCAGTGGACAGCTTCCCCCATGGTTGCTGCCTCTGCTCCTGTCTTGAGTTTCTGCCTTGACTTCTCTCCATGATGGTCTGTGACTGGGACATGTAAGCCGAACAAACCCTCAACTCAACTCCCCTAGTTGATTTTAGAGTTTTGTTTTTTTGTTTTTTGGTTGTTTTTGTTTTTGTTTTTGTTTTTTTGTTGTTTTTTTGTTTTGTTTTGTTTTTTTTCGAGACAGGGTTTCTCTGTGTAGCCCTGGCTGTCCTGGAACTCACTCTGTAGACCAGGCTAGCCTCGAACTCTCGAACTCAGAGATCTGCCTGCCTCTGCCTCCCAAGTGCTGGGATTAAAGGCGTGCGCCACCACCGCCCGGCTGATTTTAGAGGTTTACAAAAGGAACAGAAGACAAACTAATACAGCTCTTCCCCTGATCAAAGGTGCCACTTAATCTATCCTCTGGCATTTTCCAGGCCATGCTAAGAAGCCCATCTTGAGAGGGCACATGTCACCCCCAGGCAGGCTCCAATCTGTCATACAGCCTATGCTTCTCCTGACCTTGCAAACTGACATCTGGTTGGTGGTGAGGGTCCCTGTTTTGTCAGAACAGATGACAGAGGTACAGCCCAAAGTCTCCACAGAGGGCAAACTCCTCACGATGGCATTCTTCTTTGCCATCCGGCGGGTACCCAAGGCCAAGCAGGTGGTGATGACAGCAGGAAGCCCTATGGGGACAGAGATATCATGAGGAAACAAACCAGGAGGAGCAAGGCCTACCGTGGCAGCTACATAACAGCCACCAGAGCTATCAGGTCCTTCTCCATGGGACCCGTCATAGTTATTGTATCTGGAAATATTCTTTGCCATGAGGCAGCAGATGAACAAGGAATGCCTGTCTTACCTTCTGGGATGGCTGCCACAGCCAAGGCCACAGCAATCTTGAAGTAGTAAATGGCCCCCCGGAACCAGGATCCCCCATGGACAGGGTCGTTGAAGTGGCCAATGTTGATAAGCCAGACAGCCACACAGATGAGAGAGATGACCTTGGACAGCTGCTCCCCAAACTCATCAAGCTTCTGCTGCAGTGGGGTCTTGTCCTGCTCGGTGGCAGCCATTTGGTCTCTGATCTTGCCAATCTCAGTACTCACACCAGTGGTGGCCACGATGCCTACGGCCTTGCCGGCTGCGATGTTGGTACCCTGGGAAGGTAGGGAAGGGGTAGGGTCAGGCAAGAGATGGTCCTCATTGCCACAGACTAGGAGCTTCATCTCCTCTTCCTCTGCCATGCTTCCTCCTACACCCAGGTTCTCTGGATGAGTATGACTGCTTACTGAGAAGAGCATGTTCTTCTTGTCCTGGTTGACAGCTCGGGGATCGGGGACAGGGTCTGTGTGCTTGATGACAGATACAGACTCTCCTGTGGAGAAAGGGCCAAAGAGTTTTCGGGTGTGTGCCTCTCCTTAACATCCTGACCCATCCCGATCAGCAAGCAAGCACTCCCACAGAGGTCTTGCTTCTGGAGGAAGGAGCTTGGGACAAATAGGAAGTCCGTTGCCTTTAGAGTTAAAAGACACTGAGCAAGCCTAGCGTGCTGTGTGACTTTGATAGCTTGACTTCCTTCGCTCCCCATGTCCTGGTGGGAACCAAATAAGCCGGCGAGTGTGAAGTATCTGTCTACTGCACAGCACATTCCTGGGAGACAGAAGTCTTCACTACCAGTGTGGCCTCCCCACCAAGGACAAGGGCTCAGATCCTCTTGCTGTGGGCTCAGTTTGCACTACTTCCCTCCCAGAGTTTAAAGTGTATCCAAAGCCCACACTCTATCCCAGAATCCATTATATGGGGGCTTTTGGGGGACATTGGAGAAGATAGGACAATCTGTGTCCATATAGAAGGTGTAGGGCAAAAGCTATGGAATACAGTCAAACATCCTCTCCCATGCTCCTGTGACAGAATGAAGGCCATGCCACACCGATAATGCTACCTTAGAACCAGAAAGAGGTCCGACAGCAGGATGTCCTCTTTCATCCACCCAAGACCTGTTTTCTGTCTACCTAGCTCCTTCTTCACTATGCCCTCCCACCTGAGTCAGCCTACCTGTCAGGATGGACTGGTCGACCCGGAGGGTGGTGGATTTGATGGAGAGGATGCGGATGTCTGCGGGGACTTTGTCCCCAACTGCAGAGAGAGAAGTGAGTTCAGCTGGGACCAGAGTTTACTTTCTTCACAATCTCTGTCTCCTTCCCATCATCAGATCCTACAGCATCCAGCCCTGCCTTTCATAGACCTTCAGCACAAGATTTCCCATCCTGCTCTGCTCCCACCCCAGATGATACTATTTCATCGTCTGCCATTGAGTGCATATGCCTCTTCCCACCAGCTGTGAGCCCGTGAAGGAAGACCCTAGAATTCCTAGTGGGTACTGTGTGCTCACTAAATGTATTCTCGATAACAGAAAGGACCATTAGGGAGAAGGCATCTGAAACTGAGAAAGAGAAGCCAGAGGAAGGTAAAGAAGGAGACATAATGATGTAACACAGAGAAAGGAGTGTGACTTGGAAGATCAGAGAGTGAGGCTGAGAAAATCCAGGCCAAGCGAGAGTGACAGTGGAGCCTGAAGCTGCAGAGTGCACAGAGAATCACAGAGGGACACGTGAGGGAGCATCCTGACTGCAATGCAGGGCTTCACAGATGGGGAGTGGGGAGCCAGACTATGAGAGTCCCACTTTGGGAGGTGCTGAGGAGGACACTCTGCCAGACTAGAGAATTTTGGGGGGGGGGACACACACTCCCCTCCTCAGGTCTCTGCCTAAAGCCACCTTGGTCCCATGGGTGGAATTGGGGCAAAGTTCACTTCCTTCCCTTTCTCTTGGTTTCTAAGGTCCCTCCTCCAGTGCCAGAGGAAGCAGGAGGGAGGAGGCCAGCAATGGAGTCCGAACGACACACTTGTCACTGAAGCCCAGGTGGTATTTATAGACATTCATGGCACTGACCCCAAACTGTCACCATAGCAGGACTGCCCTGGTAATGGAGCTGAGGGGTCTTCAGCCCACCAGCTTCCCACCCTATGCGTCTCCTGGTGGTGACATGGTATAGAAGGTGACACAGTATGAGAGACAGAAGCTTAGAAATACACATTCACCAGGCTAGGGACTGAGAGAGGTGGAAAGTCCTACTCAGGGCAAATATAAAAAGCGCTGAAGGGAGCAGAATCCTAGTAATCTTAGCTCCCCAGCCACACCCCTCCCTGAGCGGCATTAAGTGTCCCTGAGGGGGCAGGGCCCTCCTTGAGCGCCCTCCTCATAGGTCCCATGCTCCTAGCTGGGAGAGAACTAGGAGTTACCCTTACATGGTGGTTAGGGTAGTCATCCACCCCACCCCCACACTCTTCTACTCTCATTCCTTCCCCTTTGAGAGGCCTCAAGGACACTGAGGGGTCAAGACTGAAAGCTGACCACTGGTGGGTGGAAGGAGAGGGGAGCCAGGCCCGGGAAGGGGTGGAGATGGGGACATTGGCAGGGACTGGCTTCCACCTGTTGCTTGCAAGTGTTGGTTGAGGGGAGGGGGAACAGGGGGTCTGTCTGCTGCCTCTGGGACAGGACTAGCTGTTCCTATTGAGACTCTAGTGGGGAGGGGTGCGGTGGCCTGCATGTCCTGGAATGACCCCTGAGGAGTCCGGGAAGGAGAAGCAAAAGCACCATCCTCACAGACGGCAGGATCAGAGCTGACAGGTCCCTTGACCCAGGTCTGCCCTCCTGGACTATCCATACCAGCACTTACCAGCCACCTCCACGATGTCCCCAGGGACGATGTCCCGAGCCTTGATCCTTTGCACTGACTTTCGGTCAGCCCGATAGACCTTCCCCATCTCAGGTTCATATTCTTTCAGCGCCTCGATGGCGTTCTCCGCGTTCCGTTCCTGAGAAGGAGAGCAGACAAGAGCGGAGTCAGAAAAAAAAGTCCTGGAAGAGCAGGAGGCTGGTCTGGGAACGTGCAGGAAGGGAGAGGGACATACAGAGGGAGGAAGGGGAATGGGGATCTAAGCAGAAATAGGGACATTGGAGAAAAGACTGGCTTATGCAGGTCCAGCTGGCAGGAGGGGTGGACAGAACGCCACATACAGCAGGGCTGTGTCTGTTGCAGAAAATGCCGCGGTGGCTAAAAACAAGTGAGAGGGGTTGGGCCGGAAGAAAGGAATTTTAAAAAGAAAAACAAAACAAACATAACAAACATAACAAACAAACATAAAACAAAACAGAAAGCAAGAGACAAGGAAAGAAAAGTGGTGATATGAGTGGAAACGGAAATCACCCAGTAATTTACTGAGTGTCTACTATGTGCCATGAACTTCCAGTTCTCTTTTAATTGCATCAAGTCTGAGGAGCACAGTTATGAGTCCTGGTTTTTCTTTTCTCTCCCTTCCTTTCTTCCTTTCTTTCTTTACTCTTTCTCTCTCTCCTTCTCTTTCTTTCTTTCTTTCTTTCTTTCTTTCTTTCTTTCTTTCTTTCTCTCTTTCCTTTGTTTTTTTAAATCAGGGGCTCATTATGTAGCCCTGCCTGACCTAGAACTCTCTCTGTAGACCATATGGGCCTCAAATTCACAGAGATCTGCCAGCCTCTGCCCTGCAAATGTGGACAAAGGGTGTGCGCCACCACATCTGACTTTGCCCCCTTTCCTTTCCTTTCTCTTTGTAGTGGGGTTATAAGTGTGTGCTACCCTTCCTAGCTTTTTTTTTTTTTTTTTTTTTTTTTAGACAGAAATTCACACTGTAGTCCCAGCTAGCCTAGGACTAGAGAGACCCCTGCCTCTGTCTCTGGGGTGCTGAAGGGCTGTGCCCTAAACTTAGCTTACTAGCCCTAGTTTACAGGTGAGGAAACAGGCTTAGGGACATGCTCACACAGCAAGCAAATGAGTCTTTCAGCTTTTCGAACACTCCCTACCTTTGCAAGCCCAATGAGAGGACCAGAGGAGTGGGCAAGGCTAGGGGAATGATGTGGAGTGGCGAGACAGGTCAGAGGAGAGGTCAAAACTAACCTGCCAAACCCCCACAATGGCGTTGGCAATGAGGATCAAGAGAATGACAAAAGGTTCCACAAAGGCAGTGACGGTTTCCTCACCTTCCTCAAACCAGGCCAGCACCTGAGAGGGGAAGAGAGAATAAATGGATGGTAACAAAGCCCTAAAGGACAAAAGGAACTGAAAGGCTTTTGAAGATGGCTGCAGAGGTCAGCCAGCGGGCTAAGGGGCCTGTGGGATGCTGAAGCTCCACTCCTACGCATGGCTCCTCTCTTTGCCACAGAGCCCCAAGCACACAGACCTGTCACCCTTGCCATGTTGTGCAGATCGGCAATGCAGTCACACACAGTTGGGGATTACCTGCGAAGGCTTTCAGGTTTCCCCAACCAAATTGTTGGCTTGTAAGCAAACCTCTGGGGACACCCAGGGTCAACCACCCTTACATCCACTCCATCCCACAGGGACCCAAGCCCAGTAGGAAAATCCCTATGGTCCTGGAAGGGCCCAGCCCACCCACAGCCCTCCCTTACCACCAAGGCATGGAAGCTCCAATTTCATGAGAGAACAGGAGGGAGGTAGGGTTACAGGCCTCCTGCACCCACCCCACCCCAGCTGTTACCACCGCCAGGCAGCAGCCACAGGCAAATGTCAAGGAGCAAATCTGAGGAGAAAGGGGAGGCTCTGCCAGTTTAGGCTCAGGAGCACATGGGGCCTCCACAGTATTGGTTTTGTTTGGTTGGCTTTGTTTTTTGTTTTTGTTTTTTGTTTTTCTCTCCTAGGTCTTATTTTCCAACTAAGATGCTAAAGAAATTCTAAAACTCAAGATGGACTGCTGGGATGGAGGGTGACAAGCAGCCAGCACCAGGGGCTATGAACACTGAAGATTTAACAAGGGGATGGGGTAGCCTAAGGCTCTGAGGGAACTGGAGATACCAAGAGGTAAGAATGAATCAGAGGGCACCAAGCTCTAGGCCTATTGGAAGTAGCGTGTGGTAAAGCCTGGAGACAGTTGAGGGCTGGGGAGTGAAAGGTTAGTAAGGGCTGGAGGGCACACTGGCAGCTGCCCTTGTACTAAGTCTTTTTTTCAGTCAATCAGCATCACAGGCTGGAGAGGACAGGCCAGGATTGATGAAGCAGAGTAGGGACCAACCAGGACAGGCAGGGAATAATAGTGGCCCCACAGTAGGCATTGCAGCCCTCGTTGAAGCTGGGAGCCTATGCTTAGGGGGGGTAACCTGAGCTCTTGAGGCCCTTGAAGCTGGGAGGGTGGCTTAGCTTCAGTGTTTTGGCTGAGAACACTCTCAGGGCTTAAAATAAAACCTCTCTGCAGGGGAAGAAGCAAATCAGCACCCCACCCCCAGTGCTGACATGGAAAACAGGGGGGCATCCAGGATAGTAAGAGCCACAGGCTGATGACAAGCCCACATCATACTTCAGACAGCACTTACAAAGGAAATGCAGGCAGCCAGGAGAAGAATCCGCACCAGCAGGTCTTCAAACTGCTCTACCACCAACTCCCACAGAGACTTGCCTGGGGGAGAGGCAAGAAGAGGAGTCCCAGGGGTTAAGATCCAAAAGATGAGTGTCTGAGGCTCTAGATGAGCTGGGGTCCAGAGTCTAGAATGCCCTGGTCTTCTAGATTGATGGGCAGCCCAGCTTGGCATGCAAGAAAGAGATGAAACAGCCAAAAAGGCTCTTCAAATCTGTGGCAACTGTTCCAGGGCGGGAGGCCTCAGGGAAGTCTCCAGACACTAAGCTTTGAAGAAGGGTCTCTGCCTTTTGGGTAAAGGCTACGGGTCTCAGTAAGGAGAAGACAGGGAGTTGGGAGTGAGACACATAGGAGCGGCCGGGTAACTTACCTTCCTCAGCAGGGAGCTCTACCCAAGGAAAAAGAAGAAAAGAACAAATTCAGTGGGGGCTCAGCCTCATGCCCCCCACACCCCAAGCTCTGTGGCTAACATAAGAGAATCAGGGTATCAAAAGGGCATCCCATGAGGTTCAAGGTCACCCTATGAAATGCCCCCAAGCTCCAGATTTTAAAACTTTTATCTTCCTTCTCCTGCAAGAAACAGGCCACTGCCTTGCTTGACCTTATACACCCTGGAAGCAGCAGTCCCCACTGGTAGGGATAAGAGGGCAGCCATATCAGCGTCTCCTCTGAGGGATACTTACCATTGGGGCCATATTTTTCCAGATGCCGCTTAACTTGGTCTGGGGTAAGGCCTGTGGTCTCGCTCACCCCAAAATAGGACAAACATTCCTCTGTGGACTTGGAGTGTGCGGCCTCCATTGTGCTCCCTTCTTGGGGGCCAGGGGGTGATGTATTCCTTCTTAGGGGCCTCTCACTTGTGGGGGGACTTCTTCAGCGTATCCACCTGCCTGTTGATCTGGGCTCCTTCCTTTTCCTTGCTTGCCCCCCCAGATTCTTCTCCTTTCCACGAAGTTCTGACCCCAGTCCTACTTGCGCAGCCGGCCACCCCCCCAGCCCCCAGCTGGTCCTTATGAGGGAGTGGGGGGGGCAGGCTCCCCCTTCCCCCAGGTCAGGGATTGGCTGGCTGAGACCCCAGCAGGAGGGGTCAGGAGGGAGAGAGGTTTCTGCTGACAGTGAGGAACAGTGGGGCTGCAGCCTGAGGTGTCACTCATAACGGACGCAAAGGTGGCCCTGGCCCCAGAGGGGAGGGGGAGTAAAGTTACTTTCTATGATCTGCTACTGACCCCACCCCCAGTTGCCTCAACTTCCCCAGTTACACTGAATGCTCAGTTCCAAGCTCGCCCTGAGCAGATCTTTCTGTAAGCCCTCTTGGCTCTCAGGCTTCGTCAGCCCTTAGCCTTGTGTTGACATCCTGAACCTCTTTCCATGTCACAGTCTCCTCCCTGCCTAGTGTGTCTGATTAACAGAGGGGGTACTCCAAGCCTTTGGGGGATCAAAGGAGAGGGGAGAGCATCTTTAGGGGGACAGAGGAAGTAGCTCAAGAGAGATACAGGGAACTAGGGAAGGGAGACAGTCAAGGGGACAGCGCGGATGGTAACCTTACCCTAGGGAGGGGTTGCTGCAGCCATCAACAAGGGATTTAGTGTCCAGGCCCTGGTAAGCAAAGCCAGGACTGTCTGTCTCTCCTGAACTCCCCCCACCATTGCCGCCTTAGCTCAGCCTCTGGGAACACAGCCTTTAGCTCCCCCATGAAACTGGCAGGGAATCCCCCCTGAAGAAAATGGGACACCCAGGCAGCCAGGTAACCCAAGAGGCTACAGAATGTGCTGATGGCAGAGGGGGAGGGATGAATGTTTCAGGGTGGGGCAGGGGAGTAAAGATCTCATCACCCTACAGTGGCCTTCAACCCCAGGGTTTCATGGTGACCCCCAGAGGTGTGGGGTTCTCTGAAGCTCTGGCCCTGAAGCAACAGCCTCTACAGAGGCTCTGGAGTAGGAGTGTGCTGGAGCTGGGACAGCCCCATGCCAGTGACCAAGGGCAGGACCCCTGAAGCTAGATGAAGCAGAGGCTCTAGAGAGAGGGAAGGGGGATATGAAGAAAAGAGGACAGAACAGAGTTAGGAACGGAGACAGCACAGACTTCCTAAACCTGAGGAGAAGAGGGAAAAGAAACAGCAGGGTTCAGGCAGTGGCAGTCATGTGGGCGGGGCCCCAGAGGCTGGGTGCAAAGCCGCAAGTTGTTGCTGAAGGGCTGGCCTGGGTGTCAGCTTCCTCAGAAGAGCAGCTGCTCTGAGCCACCCTTCCCCACCCGCTTCACCATTGGGGTATCTTTTGATTTCCACCAAGGCATCTGCTGGAGGAGACAGGGTATATGAGCCAGGATGCAAGCAGGGAGGAAACTGAGGCAGAGTTTCCATGGGACTAGAGATTGAAAGGTCAGTGAGGGCCAGCAGCATTACAGCCCTTGGAACATAGGTTGCATCTCAACCTGGGCCTCAGTTTCCCTGAAAAGAACCAAGGAACAAGTCCCACACAAGGGCTCCAGCACACAGACAGAATGATAAAGCAGCAGAGTGCACAGAACAGGAAGAAGCCCCACTTGTTGGAGTGAGGGCTGGCCAACACCGATAGATAGAAATGAAGGGCTGAGCCCCAGATTCATCCTGCCTTCTGCCCAGACTTGGGGGAGGGGTGAACTGAGGACAAGGTGTTCCTTCCCGCCCTCTTTTCACAGTTCCCACAAACCCCTCCCTTGAGGTAGAGTCCTGCTGTGACCCGAGGTGGAGGGGCTTAGACAATGAGTGAGAATGTAGGGGTCACATAAACAGACATCTCTGCCTGGCCCAGGACCCTCCATCTGGGGCCAGAGGCGGGCTCAGCAGCCATGGTGGCTCGGGCCCTAGCTGGCTTCTCCCCAGCAGCACCTGGAGGAGTGACAGGGGCACAGTCTTCCAGCAGCAGGAATGCCCAAACATGGAGAGGGGGAGTAGGGACACAGAGCTTCAAAGCAGTTGAGTGAGGAAAGGAGGCAGGCTTTACAGGACACGCCTGCCAAAGAGGCTCTTTGAGGTTACCCGTTTCTACCTCTCCCAGCTTCCCTGAGAGAGAAATGAAGGCCAGAGAGAGAAAGCTAGCAGCCCAGAGCTGCAGGAGAACACCTTTGGACCTGTGGTGGGAAAGGGCAGATGAGGCCATTTTACAGACCACTTCCCACTCAACCAAGATTGCAAGTGTTCTTGTTCCTGAGTTCTGAGACTGAGGAAAGGCCTGGCTGTGAAAGGCATGGGAGCAGAGCCTGGCCCATTCCTCCTGAGTTCCACAAAGACTTACCAGGAGTCTCATTGTCTCCTGGGCTCTTCTAGCCAGGATAGGGAAGTCTAGGGGTATCTTTCTGCCCACCTCAGGATGGCAAGTCCCTGAAGGTGGCAAGGCACAGGGGGAGGAGAGCCTTTGAGCACCCGTTGCCATGAGATTAGGAGAGGATCAGGCCTTCCCACTGAGATGCTACAGCCCTCACTGGCCATTGGCTATCTCCAACAATTTCATTTGGAAAACACAGCACCCAGGTCTCCAGCTGCCTTCCACCCAACCTCCACAACAGGGCCAATTCAATCCCTAGTCAAGGCCAAGATTTGGGGAGCCCCAGGGATAATGTAAAATAAGAGCCAGCAGGCTTCCCCCAGTCAACCCCCATCCTAGGTAGCCTGTGTGCTCAGCTGTCTCCTGTCCATCTCCCCACAGAACTGACACAGGCCCAGAATAGCAAGGTCATGAGCGTGGGTAGGGCCTCCTGGAGGTGGGGCAGAAGCTGAGGGACAGAAGATCGGCTGTTCCACTTTCTCAGGGGAGGAGAGTGACACTGGAAGGTGGAAGGGGGTAACACAGTAGGTAGGAGTCTTCAGATCCTGCTTGCTTCACACACACCTCCCACCCCTAAGCTGGGAAGCCAGGGCACCCCCGTTGGAGAACATAGATGCAGTGCAGAAAGATGTGCTCAGGACAGGGTCTGTATTTAAGAATGGGAGTCTGATGGGAGTGGTAGTGATCAGTCACTTCATGCCAACCAACAACTCATACCTCAGAGAAGCAAGGTAGGGACGGAGAATGTGTTCCAGGCAACTGGAACTTTTGACTTTCAAGGGAAGCCTTGAGACAGGTATGAAATTCAGACAGAAACATTTAGGCCAAATCATGTCAGCAGCACCAACGAAGATGAAACTTCGAGTTTCAGAGGATGTCAAGGCCCAGAGTCGTGTGCCTTGCCCTTACGTCCATACAGCAAATGAGAGGCAGCACAGGACTCACAGCCAGTACTGTCAGCCAATCTCCAGCTTGCCTCTGACAATAGGGTCAATTAGCCTGCCCTTGGGGCCCTCTGTAGACTGGATTACTACAGTAAATCTCCCCCAACTCCATGACTTCAGCGTCTCCTGCCTGCTTTATTCCTAGGGTAAGAGTTTCACTCCAAACAATTCAGTGAAGCAAAGGCCTTTGGTGACCATAAACCCCATCTTTCACCGGCTCATCCCATTAAAAGAACAAACTAGGAGGGTGTGGCAGTGTAATCCCTTCAGCACACAGGCAGCTGAAGCAGGAGGATCATAAGTTCGGGTTACATAAGACACTGTCTTAAAAGATACCATCACCCTGAAAAACAGAACATGCTGGAACCCACAAAAAGTACTGCTGAGCTCTGCATTGCAGCACCCAACAAACCAAGGGGGCTACAGAGGAGAGGTGGCTCAGAGCCTCGGACTAGAAGATGAAAAGGACTGGACTCAGGCCAGCTCTTTGGCCTGAGCTCAGGAGACAACTTTATCCGCCTGTCCCAGGTCCTACTCCAAACAGCAGCCACAGCCATCATGATGGAACTGAAATAAACCCTTTATTTATTTATGCTTTTCCATTTTTGTTTAAAACAACAACAACAACCTTAATATAACTGACAGCCCTTCCCCCTCACCCTTGCTTGGGTTGGGGGTTATTAGTGGGGAAACAGCCCCTAGGGATGGGGCTGACCGTAAGAGCCCCTCAGGGAGGTAACGGAGCCCAAGTCCTTGGCCTCGGGGCAAGGGCACCTGTAGTGTAGTAACTGGGGACTTGACAGGGCTCTTGAACCTCTACTTGTACCAACATACACACCCTTGGCTGACAAGGGTCAGGAAGCATGTAGGGAGGGGACTCCCACTTTCCTCTGTGTTCCTACCTGGCCCAGTCTCACAACTTAAGGCTGGGAGCAGGAAAATGGAGGGTGGGCAGGTATCTCACACAAATGAGTACTGGTTATTAATGGCTCGGGGGTGACCCCCTTCTTCTCCGTTGCCCCCTAGTGGTAGCTGCTGGAGCTGTACCATTAGGGACACCTCCAAGTCCCCACTAGAGCCAGCACCACCCTGAGCCTCAGTGCCTGGTGCTACGGCCTCTTCCAATTCAACCATGGGGACCAGCTCAGCCACGGGGACCAGCTCTTCCTGGACCCCTCCACCGCCCGCTTTCTCTTCCTCTTGCCTCTCTTTGGCTGCTGCGGCTGTGGCTGCCGCCACTTCTGGCGCCCCCGACGCCGCTTCTGCCCCAGGATGTGGGGGATCTGTCCATGGAGGGGGTTCAGAGGGCTGGGTTGGGTCACGGGAGGTGCTCCGTTCTGGATAGGAATGGTGAGAAGATACTGATTGTGGAAGGAAGTGAGTTCTTATGGTGACCTCCCCTTTGCTTGTCCTCCCCAAGGAGCCATGTGCTATCTCCCCCATGTCCCATCTCCTGAGCAACCCCCCTCCATGGAAGATGAATCATGGGCGATGGTGAGAGGACCACACTTACACACAGTCACTCGCTCCGAAGGGCAGGAGTGTGGAGGAGGCATCGGGGTAGCATCGGTCGCCCTCGCACACCCCTGCATGGCTCCCAGCCTGCTCCCGGCCTGGGGGGGGGGGGGGGGGGGGGGGGGGGGGGGAGGAGCAACGTGGGGATAGATGGGATGGTGGGGTGGGGGAAAGTGAGAGATCAGACAGGGACATCAGACATCAAGGGAGGAAGGAGGGGATCAGACCATGAATCCCCCAAAAGGCCAAAGACAAGGCCAAGGAGGACAGGAGGTCCAGGAGACAGACAATGACGGAGCGGAGGGTCTGATGGAATGGGATGCAGCTCCCAGCTCTCCACTGCCCCTGCCCCAACAGGAGCCTCTGCCTGCATCCTGTCAGCCTTCTGCTTCCCTTCTAGGTCCCTACCCAAGTACCTTGACTGCCCTGCTCCCCACTAACAGGGCCTTTCCTCCAACCCCCCCGACCCCGTCTTCCTGGCACACACACCTCACTTCTTGGGTGCACGGGCACCTCCTCCCCTGCAGACCTGCTCTGCTCACCCTGCTGCCGCTGGGAGGGCACATAGCTGACAAGGACAACATCACTGGAGCCTCCAGACTCCAGAGGGATGGGGTGCACCCGGAAGTGCTCAAGCATATCGAAAATGGACTGGAACCACAGATGTTGGACCCGGCACTGACCCTCCTCATTTAGTGACAAACGCAGGTGCTGAGGGCAGGATGACAAGTGAGATGGGGGTTAAGGTCCCTGTCAGTTATAAAGCCCTCCTCCCCTGCACAATAGTCTTCCCAGATCCAACCAAGCATTGCCAAATAGATCACCTTTCAGGACCACTCACTCACCTTGGCCTTGCCCTGGAAGTTGAAAGTGAGGACATATTCACCACGTCTTGTCTCACTCTGGCGTACCAAGAAGACACCATGGGAGCTAGTGCCTCCTTCTAACACTAACTGGGCAGCTTTAAGTCGAGAGAGCATGCCGTGGAACCAAGGATAGCCTGAGAGGGGCTGATCCCCCTCACCCCCCTCTGATTCTCCTTGAAACAGGAATGACCCTTCAGGAAGGAGCGAGAGGGAAAGCAGGCGTCAGAGGCTTCTCCCAGGCCCATTTTTCCCCTTGAGATACCAGGTCACTGGCTCTTCCCCGTTTGATTCAGCCCCAATACAGGACTACAAACCAGAGACAAACACACATGCACCCAGTACCTGTGGCTGCTTCTGGAGTATCCAGGGGAGGGTAGGGGGTAGAGAGGGGATGAACTGTCCCGGCTGGAGGCCCCTCCTCAATGGGGATCCGAGGGGGCAATTCTGGAGGAAGCAGTTCCATTGAATCAAAATGGGAGGCAGCAATGGAGGCAGAACTAGGGGAGAAGGACGCTGATGGCCGGTCTGAGAGGCCTCCATAAGCTCCTGAAAGAAAACAGAGGGGCCAAACTTGAGAATGCCACAGGTTCTGCTCCTGCAGGCCTGGGCTCCTGCCATCTCCCCGTTGGCTGTCCACTTGCGTGCCCAGCCCCCGCGCCTCTGGAGGAGTGACCCTGATGGATTTTCACGATGGTTCTGACTTACACTGCTTGTACTGCTGAGAGACCATGGTTATTTCGAAGAGGTCCTAGAATCCAAATGTGCCTGTCTTTTCTGAATCAACAGCTGAAAGATTATTGCAATGGTTGGTGGGGTGAGGGATAGAAGCCCTGAAAAATGTCCATATTAGAAAGGAGCCCTCTGTTTCGTTTAGACTAGAACTACCAACTTGAAGCACATCAAAAATCCTTGTCAGGAGGTACATTCCTGTACAAAGGCCTCTGAAGACTGAGGCTGCAGGCTTGTAGGTCAGCCTACAGCAACAGAGCATGCACCAGTGACTGTGCTCTCATTCTTGCCTAGCTGAAGCAAGGCCCTGGGTTCAATCTTCAGTGACAAAAGGAAAAACCAAGTCTTCTCCTTTCAGCCAGATCCATGTGACTTTTACCTGAGTTCTTTCCTTTCCTCATTCTAGCTCACTTTCGAAGCATGCTGGTACTCACTCCTGTCAGCTCTCAGCCAGGGCCCTGGCCCTTGAAGCTACTCTTGTCTCTCACCTCAGTATAGCATTCTGTCAGTTCCATCTCCCATCTCCCTTGTTCTTTTCCTCCTGTGTTCCCAGGATGCTCCTGCTAGGACTGCTCAGAGGATACTAAGCAGACTCTCCATTTTAGAGACCTGCTTTTTATTAGGAATAGTGTCTTACCAATTCAGTTGGAGTGAACCCATGGAGACCAAGGAGCCCACTTGAAATTCCTGAGTTCCTGATCCACCCCAGACCTAGCATGCAGCCAGTGATATACTAGGGCCTGACTGAACATCTGTCTATCCTCTGGCCTAGGCCAGCAGACACATCACCATACTGCTTAGAAAACAGCCATGTCAGAAGCTAGATTAGCACAGCACATCTTTGTTGGCAAACTCAGGAAATCCATTTCCTCCCTGTGGTCTTGGTTACTTGCAATCTGATGTAAGGTCTATGCTAGTTCTAACAATCCAAGTCTGTAATAACTTTGTTGACTGAATGCAGCCCTTGTGTCAGGCACTATGAAGCTTAAACTCAAGAGCCAAGGGTCAGGAGGAAAGGGTAGAATAGAAACAGTCTACAAGGTGAGCTGGGCCAGACGTGTATGAGTGTGTATGTGCACATGCATGCGTGTGTGCATGCGCGTGCGTGCGTGCGTGCGTGCGTGCGTGTGTGTGTATCTTTCTGCATATGTTGAGTGTTTGATCAGGACGAAAGAGAAGGTGCAAAGGCCACTGACATGCTGAGATGCACAACAAGACTAAAACAAAGATGTTCACAAAGTGTTCTGGAAGCTCGCTGAAGAGAATCATTACTTCTAGACTGAGTGGTGGCCTACTGGAAGAAGGCTTCTGAAAAAAGTAACAGAGCCGAGTGTGAAAGGTGAGACAGGAGTTTTATGGGGCCATGCAGGGTGGCGAGAGTAATGATTTTAAATGGCAAACTGTGACTTAAGAGTACATGGTATGTTCAGAGACAAAATACAAGCAATCAGTAGGGCATAGGTAGAGCAGCTAGGGAGCAGGAGCTGGCCCAGCATTTCACCTGGGCTCTACCTTACCCTGCGACAGGCGGTCGTTACTCTCGCTGGGTCCCAGAAGCAGATCCTGGCTAGGCAGACTCTCTGAATGATTCAGGCAGGGCAACTCCAGGCTGTCTGTGTTATCCTTTGTGAGGAAGGAGGTCCCAGGGGCCAGGGGAAGGGTCATGGGACGGGGGCTGATAGCAGGGCAGGGTCTACAAAGACAGGGAAAATGGTGCTGGGAAAGTCATCAGGAGAGACATAGGCTGCCCCTACCCACGTCCAGATCCCTCAGAAGCAGAGGAAGGCTTCTTACCCTGGGCTTAGGCACTCTTGGATGTCAGACACCCAGGCCTTCACATGAAGTGCATCAGTTGTCTCCAGGATGTACTCAGAAGGGCCTTCTACCTATAGGGCCAAGAGGTGGAGCTTTAGCAAGGGCAGGGGGTAGGAGATACAGGCCACATCCAACCCTGAGGAAAACAAGAAATCACAGCCCCAGGAAGACTCAAAGCCTCTCCTGACATATATTCATCCTGCTGCTGAAGATACTTGCCTAAGTCTATCAAGAGCATTTTCTCAAGCATAGGCACTCTCTAGGGACAGAGCTTGGTGCTCTTACCTTAACCACAAATGTGTTCTCCCTGTCAGGCATCTCTAGGGCTGTGGCTGTGCGGACATCAGTAATAGTAGAACAGGGAATGCTGAGACGGGGCCGGGATGCCTAGGTGGGAAAGGGAATAAAAATCAGTCTTTTGGTGTGTCAAGGCTAACTGTACCTCCCTCTATTCATCCACCTTTCCTTTCTAGGTAAGGTGAAAAAGTAATAGCTCTTTGGTCTCAGATCCCCAGATGGCAACTGAGAGCCCACAGTTAGCACTGAACCCAGGACAGCAACACTGTTGTGTACTTGGGTTAGTAAGCCCATGGCTACCTGCAGCACTCAGCCACCTTTCCAGCCACTGTCACTTCCAGCTACCCACCTTCCAGTAGGCTCACCTTGGGTGGTACAAAGAACTCCAGGCGACTTCCTCCTCCTCCTTCTCCTTCACTCCGGAGCAGTAAGCGACACTTCTGCCACTGCGGCTGTCCTCCTCCTCCTCCTCCTGAGGTCAGCCCAGCTGCACCTCCTCCACGACCCACTCCTGCTGTGTCAGGGGCAGCCTCTTCAGCCCCCATGAAACTCAGCAGCTCTTCTCTCTGTATCATTCCTGCTCCATCTTTCAAGGTGCCCCCTCCACGACTTAGCCTCAGCCTCTCAAAGCGATGAGTCCATCTCTCCCCAGGGGATGTGCCATCATTAGCCAATGCCCTACCAACTGTCCCAGCACCACCGGAGGAGTTGGAGTTGCTGTTTCCACCTAGAACTGGAGGGCCTGATGTGGTCTCTAGAGGCCCAGCTTGGGAGGGAGAGTCAACGGTCCCCCGCCACTGCAGGATGCCTCGAACAGAACCTCTGACTGAACGACCCACCGAACGGAGGGAGAAGCGTTTCTTGAGCTTCGGCTTTGAGGATGTTGTAGAGGAAGAGACTGAGGAAGGAAGAGGGCCAGCCAGGTCCTCAGAAGATCGAGAAGGGCCCAACACTGCCAGAGGCCCACCCACTCTGCAGCTCTCAAGGGACAGGTCGTGTGGTGGTGGCATTTCCACACCAGGGCTCAATGGAGCCAGGACAGGTGGGGAGAGTGAGCCCGAAGCCCGGGCCACCTCAGCTTCAAAGTGCTGCAGGAAGAGCTCAGCAAAACGGCCAGAAAAGGCAGCCTCTGCTCCTGGCTCTGCATACTGTGGATGGGAGGCCAGGTAGAGGCGAAAACGGCGGGCAAGATCCAGGGCAGCAGCCCTCGCATGGGACTCACAGAACTCTTGCCAACTTGGGGGAGGGGGTGGTGGCAGCACTGGCGGAGAAGGGAAGACCCCATCCTCCGGGGAAGGGGCACCATTCATGATGGGCCCCAGGAGGACAGGGGGAGCCTGCAGGGAGCGAATAGGAAAGCAGCCAGAAGACTCGGGGTGAGCGGCAACAGCTGTAGAAAGAAGAGGCATATACATTGAGTTACGGCAGAAGTGAGACTGAGTTATATCCTGGCCCACTCCCCTCCAGACTCCTCAGAGGGCACTGGGGGGAAGAGAACTAAACTGTTTGGCCCTCTTCAAGATCAATAGCCCTCATATACCCTAAGGATGAGGGATGCTAAGCCCAATGTCCATTCTGCATCTTTCCTGCGGCCTTTGCCACCACTCTCCCTGTTGTGGGATCCAGAAAAGGGCCTTGAAGCATCATACACCACAGAGGAAGGACTCTTAAGATCACCGCCATCCCTTCTCTAAGACAAAGCCTTTCCTGGCTATCACATACTTATGCCACTCCAGAGGGTTCCACAAGGTCATTTTACATTTCCTTAAAAACTTAATAACCTGTTACAGATGAGGAAACAGAGATTCCAACAAGTTCCAGAACTCAGAGTCTACTGCGTTTCCCACTGCATAGTTCTAGTCCGGGAACAGGCTGGACCAGCCTCAACCACGGGCTCCTACTGCTCTGTTCTCAGGGGGCCAAAGGGTGCAGGGATTACAAAGTTTAGAGACCTTGCACCAATGAGTGGAAGATGGATTGAAGGGTCAGCTGTCTTCAAAGCTGATCCTACAACCCAGCACTTAAGCCCTATGTGGAGACTCAGATTGGCTGAAGGCCAATCTCTGGGTTGCCCCTGTAGTCTAGGGCTGACTGAAAGCAGCGCTAGAGAAAAAGAGACGGTGAGTTGGATCAGGGCAAGTCTTTACTAGCCACATAAGTAAGACATCACAAGGAGCTGGGGCTCAAGATTTTCCTCTCTCTTGGGAGTGTACCTGTGAGAGTTGGACCAAAGCCCCAGCACAGTCCACCTGTTAGTTGTGTGAACCCACTTTCTTATCTGTGAAACAGTTAATAACCTCTAACCACTACAATTGTCAGGAGAAATGAAGTGACAAGGAACGTGTCTGTGCTCGACACAAAGTAAGCACACAAGACATCACTGCCACCCTCACTATTTTTATGGGGGAGGACAGTATGATGGGTCCCATTTGCTCTAAGAGAAACTCGAGAAAGGTACAGCTTCTGAGGGTGTCCCAACTCTTCAGTCACAACTAGAAAGTGATAGAGCTCGGTATATAATTTACAACCAGTGGTCCTGCCCTATGATATACTGAAAGGAGACACCTCTGGACGGTTCAGGAAAGTCTACCCAAACTATCAGTGATGTCGGCCTCCTCTCCAAACCTACAACCCGGCTGCGAGTCAGAGACCCCTCCCCTTCCTCCTTGGCCTAAGCCCTACATGCTCTGATGGCTCCAACCACAGGGACAACTCCAAACCATGGAGAAGCAGCCAGGAGATGCGGGAGTCACAGAGCACAGGGGAACCGGGCCAAGAGGTGCAGGCACAGCAGAGACAGTCCCCAGCCAGAGGCTACCTCGGCTCACACAGGCCCACCCAGCCCTCAGCACTACTGGCCGACCCAGCCCCCTTCAGGCCCGCTGACCCTGCGGTTCCTGGACTGGTGACTCAGTTTCTCTTCTGCCAAGAAGGCTCAGTCACAATTTTCCGGTGCACCTGCCTCTTGGCTTAGTTCTGACATTCCAGAAGGGCGGGTGGTGGAGGGTGCAGGCTGCGCTCCGTGTTCGGACCCTCCGGGCTCCGTGGTCAATCACTCGGACCCGATCCTAATCGTTGGACACCCTCTACGTGCCCCTGGGCCGGAGCCTCCGAGGGATTAACTATCTGCTGCCCTCTTGGGAGCCAAAGCACCCTTCTAGCCCCGATCCCCCACGCCCACCCCCGCCCAAGCTTCTCAGACGACAGGGTCGAGTCCGCAGAGGAAAGAGGCACTTGAAGAGGAGGGTTCCGGCTCCGGTTCCACCTGCATCTCGGTCCGCGCGCTTAGCTCCGGCGGCGGCAGCGGCGGCGGCGGCGGCGGCGGCCGCTGCTCCCGCTCCCTGTGCCCCCCCACCCCCCGCCTCCGCGACGAGCTCCCAGCACGCGCTTCTGCGCAGGCGCTGGGACGGGTTCCCTGACGCGGAAGGAAACGACCATAGAGAAGAGCAATAAGAAGGAGGGCACCTTCGTACTCACTTCCGCCATCGTTCTCAGCGCCGAACTTTCAGGAGCTAGGCCAACACAGTCTCACCGAGCTCCTGTGGCTTCTGCAGTTGTACCTAAAAGGAACCACTGAGGCAGCTTTGGGAAGGCGTTGGGTTCCAGCCGAGCGTCATCTGAAGCAAATTCGAGACAAAGGCGAGCAGTTAACCATAGAGAAGCTACTTGAGCGGAGAGAGTAGCCGCCCACTAAGAAAAATCAGCGAGATGATAAAGCTCTTTGAAGAGCTGGCTGCAGCCTAGAGCGCCTGGCCCTGCATCGAGGGGTACGCGGACACCGCCCCCAGGGAGCTGGCGAGCGATGTAGCGGTGACCTTGGGAGGCCGAATGATCGGGCGGAGCCTGAACTTACGACCTTGTTGTTTTTTTTTTTTTCAGAGGAAAGGGGACAAGGTGGTCCTGGAGGGCTCCACCTTAGACGGGAACTAAAGTTGGGGCAGTAATAGGTCAGTCTTGGACATGCTTGGGGGACATCAGGAGGTATGTGGAGATAGATCTTGGAGTAAACGAGAAGCTTCAGGGCAAGTTAGAGGGATGAAGAACATAAGGTACAAAGTGCTGTTGAGACCTTGCACACAAACATCTTCTAGCAACCCAGGCTCACATTGATCCAGCTTTACTACAGCTTAAGTAATTTAAAAGGCCAGAGAGTAGATTGGGATCGTCGACAGGGGCCAAAAGATACCACCTGTCTTGTAGCTCGTCATCTGTGATTGTACTTTACTCCTGTGCGGTTGCCTTCACCCACGGAGGGGCTCTAATCTCTTGATGTGGCAAGATGGTTTTCCATAGATTTAAATTTAAGTCCTAATAGTTTAGCAACTCAGTTTAAGGAGTACCCCTCTTTCTCAGATCTTCAGTAAAATTTCCAGAACTAGGCTAGTGAGATGCCTCTTCAGTAAAAGTGCTTGTGTTCGCTATGTAAACCTAATGACCAGAATTCCTTCCCCAGAACCCACTGTGGAAAGAGAATGTTGGAAAGTTGTCTTCTAACTTCGAACACACGCTTGTGACTCCCCCTCCCACATCACATACACATATACAAAATGGTAATAAAATTTAAATAAGTTACACATCTGGAAAGAGAACTAAGTGGTTAAGAACGCTGGCAGCTCTTGCAGAGGACCAGGTTCAATTCCCAGCAACCACATAGTGGTTCAGAACTGACTATAACTCCAGTTCCAGGGAATCTGATACCTTATGACCTCGAGAGGGACACATACATACACATTGATAAGCAAAAAACACACATAAGCTAAACAGTAATTTTTGAAAATTTAAGCCAGGTAGTGATGACCCATTCCTTTAATGCCAGCACTTGGGAGGCTGAGGCAGATGGATATCTGAGTTCGAGGCCAGCCTGGTATATAGAGCAAGTTCCAGGATGGCCAGATCTATACAAAAAACAAAAACAAAAGAAAAAAAAACAAAACAAAACCCTATGTCTCAAAATAAAAAAAAAAAAAAAGAAAAAAGAAAAAAAAATTTCCAGAACCAACTAGCTGACTGGATCAAGAGCCATCCTGGAACCCAGAGGCAAGTGACCCAGTAGATGGATATAGATAAAGAACTTGTTGCACATGAAGAATGTTTGTCTAGGGGTGCCATCTTGCCCCCATGGAGTTAGACAATCTTAGGGGAAAACAAAACCAAGTTCTGTTCTGGTATACTCAGTCTTTTGTTTTTAAAAGATTTAAAAATTGTTTATGTTATATATATATATATATATGTGTGTGTGTGTGTGTGTGTGTGTGTGTGTGTGTGTGTGTTTTATCTGCATGTAAATGGTCCTCTGCAAGAGCACCAAGTGCTCTTAACTACTGAGCTCTCTCTCCAGACCTGTGGCTTAGCCAGTCTTAAATCACCTAGGATGTAACATAACACCCAGCATCAGCTCAAGGTTTCCTTTGTTTAGGTCTTCATCGCCAGTGTTAGCCACCTCTTGTACCATTTTAAAGGAAGAGGCAAATGTAGGGATCCATTTTCTGTGGTCTGCCTCCCACCCCCATCCCCCAGCTTTACCTATTCATCAACTAGGACAGACAGAGTTCAAGAAAACAGAAGGGCAAATGGCTGGTGATAAGTTGGTGATAAGTTTGAGTTCTGTCTAAACTGTCCAGCCTGTTCTGTTGTTGTTGTTTTGTTTTGTTTGTTTTGGAATCAGGACATGGTAGGTGTATTCAGAATCAAACCCAGGGCCTGGAACATACTAGATATTTTGCCACTGAGCTACTTCGCAGCACTCAATCAAATTTTTTGAAATGATTGAAATAGTCTGATATTGTAGTCACTTGGTCATAGGCTTGGCTGGTGTGCTCAGTGAACTGAAGGTTTTAATTGAAATACCTATCTGGCCTGGTGTAGTGACCCATGCCTTTAATCCCAGCAGGTAGTCTGAGCTCTATGGGTTCAAGGTCAGCTTGGTCTACATAGTGAGTTTGAGGACAGCCAGAGCTATAGGGTGAGACCTTGACTCATATATTCATATATATACACACGCACACACACCTGTAGTTAATAGCTACTGCACAAGCACAGGAAGTGCCCTTGTGGAAGTAGGTGGATTTGTCTATTAGAGTATTAGAGATGGAGTCAGTGTTTGAATTGCACAAAACAGTTTTGGTGATCAGACATTGGACATGTAAGAGACTGGGCCTAGAGCATTGGTAGAACAGTAAACATTTAACAGGTAGACAACATAGGATTAGAAGGAGCTGGGTTGTATTTTCCAGGAGCATTAGAAATGAGATTTGTGTTCTAGCAATTTGTTGAAAGAGAGGAAGAAGAGCAAAGGAGATCCATCTCCCAAAAGTGCTACCAAAAGAATCCAGGAAGGGATCCATCTAGCCATTTGGACCAGTGAGTGAATAGTTGATTTGCATCAGTGATATAAATTATTCCTCAGATTTTTCCAGCCATAGGAGAGCTAGGTCTTTTACAAATCAACCTTCCTGAGCCACTGACCTAAGGCTGCCCTGGAATGTGTCAGTTCCTAAGCACTTGGGTTTTTAAGGCAGAAGCCTCCAGTAGTATGAGTGTGTCTCTCAACATACATGAACGATAGATAGTGAACTAAGCAAGATGACTCCTGCCTGTTACCCTTGAACTGAGGAGGCTGGTATAGAAAGACTGAAGTGAGTTTGAAGCCAGCCTGGGCTACATAGTAACATTTAGGCCAGCTTGGACTATGAAGCTTCCCTGTCTTCAGGAAGTAGAGCCAGCCATAGTGGCACACAGCTTTAATCCCAGCATTCTGGAAGCAGAAGCCATCAACCTGGTCTATACAGAAATGTCTGAGTCAACCAGGTATGCATAGTAAGACCCTGTCTTGAAAATAAATAGGGCTGGAAAGATGGCTCAAAAATTGAGAGTAGTTTTTCTTGCAGAAGACCTGAGTCCAATTCTTGGCACACAAGGTGGCTCATAATCAACTATAATTCCAGTTCTGCATACATATACTCAGGCACACACATAAAAAATATTAAAAATAAATAGGTGGGTGGCTGGAGCTTGGCGAGGAGCCTAAAGGCGGGTGCAAGACATGGGGGTCACCGTGGACGTGCACCAAGTGTTCCAGTACCCCTTCGAGCAGGTGGTCGCTTGCTTCCTTTGAAAGTATCCCAACCCCATGGATAAAAACGTCATCTCTGTAAAAATTGTGGAAGAAAAGAAAGACGAATCAACAGGACTCATCTATAGAAAGAGGATCGCTATCTGTCAGAATGTGATTCCAGAAATTTTAAGAAAGGTGAGTATTTTAAAGGTACCTGATATCCGGCTAGAAGAAGAGTCATGGCTCAGTCTTCCGAAAAGGAACATGGCTATCCGGAGTCAGTGCCTCACGTGGACACGGTATGCATCAATGAGGGAAGAGTCTGTCTTCCGGGAAAGTGTGGAAAATCCAAATTGGACAGAGTTCATTCAAACAGGCAGAATTTCAATCACAGGGGCTGGATTTCTCAATTGTATTTTGGAAACTTTTGCTAGTATGTTCTTAAGACAAGGAGCCCAGAAGGGAATTAGAATAATGGAGATGCTGCTAAAGGAACAGTGTGGTTCCCCCTTAGTGGAATAAAAAATCATGAGGAAGCTGTCACTGTGTCTACTCTTCCTTGAAACTCACTTCTTGGCCGCAGCATCATAGGCACAATTACTGGATGCAGGTTTCAGGACAGAATCAGTGGCTTAGAGAAGAGGGGACCTTCCAGCTAGAGCACAGAGTTGACACTCCCCTTTGGGGCCTGCTTCAAATCATGGAACTCATGGAGATGAGACCTTTTCGGCTGAAGTTTTATGACATGGTCTCTTTACAATCTTATGAATAAAGGGAAAAACCTATCAAAAATAAATAAATAAATAAATAAATAAATAAATAGGTGTAGTGGTACACAGATTTAATGCCAGCAGAGACATAGGCAGTCAGATGGCTGTGAGTGTTTTTGAGACAAGTCCCACTGTGCAGTCCTAGCTGACTTAGAATTCACTGTGTAGACTGGAACTCACAAAGATCTGGCTGTCTCTGCCTTCTCAGTCCTGAGATTACAGGGGTTCAACACCATGTCTGACCTGAACAAAATTTAAAAACAAAACAGGCAAGCAGATGAGATTTAATTTTTTAAAGTTACAGTTGTTTAGAGTGTGTGAGCACAAGGCTCCATAGATGTCAGAACAACTTGCAGGAGTCACTTCTCTCCTTCCACCACCTGGACCCTGAGGATGGAACTCAGCTTGTCAGCTTTGGCAGTCAGTACCTTTACTGGCTGAGCCATCTTGCCAGCTCAGCTTTAGGTATTTAGGTGTCTATCCCTTGGTCCCTGTTTTATGTCATAGGCCTCCAGAAACATGAGTTACAATATTTGAGCCAGGTATGATGGCTCACACCTGTAATCCCAACACTTGGGAGGCTCATAAAGAAAGATCAAGGTCAATTTGAGGCCAGCCTGGGCTACCTAGTGACTTTTAGGTCAGCTCAGACTGTATAGTGAGACCCTCTCTCTAAAATAATTAAAATGAGGGCCAGAGAGGTGGCTCAGTGGTTGAGAGCACTTGGTGCCTCTTTGGAAGAGCTGGGTTCAATTCCCAGCACCCATGTAGCAGCTCCAATTGTCTGTAAATACAGTTCCAGAGATTCTGGCATCCTCTTCTGTCCTCTTTGAGCACAAGGCACACACAAAGTACAGACATACTGGCAAAACTCATAAACAACCCAGGCAGGTACGATGCACATAGCTTTAATCCCAGCACTTGGGAGGCAGAGGCAGGTGGATTTCTAAGAGTTTGAGGCCATCCAGGTCCATATGAAAAGTTCAGCCCAAGCTAACAGCTAGACCCTATTTATCTTGAATAAATAATAGTCATGTTGGGCAGTTCATAACTATGTATGACTTTAGTTCCATGAGAACTAAACTAGACTCTCCACTAGACTCTTAAGGGTACCTGCACACATGTGCACATAGCATATGCATGCACATACCCCCCACATTTACACATAATTAAAAATAAATCCTTACGAGGTACATGCACATCCACGATCACTGCAGGACTATGCAAGAAAGTTCAGTTATGACACCAGCAACCCCGGTGTCTATCGACAAAGGAATGGATAAAGGAGATATACTATGGGCTGGACAGCTGACCCATCAGTGAACAGCACTTGCTCTCTTCAAGAACCCCGGTGTGGTTCCCGGCACTCACATTATGACTCAATAGCTAGAGCTCCAGGAGGACTGACATCCTCTTCTGACCCTCAAGGCCAACATGCGCTCATGTGGTCCACAAGAATACATGCTGGGAAAACTGATAATAATTTTATTCAAAAATGTGTATATGATGAGGGCTGGAGAGATGGCACAGGATGCTCTTCCAAAGGACTTGGTGACTCCCGGCACCCACATGGCAGTTCACAACAGCCTGTAAATCCAATTCCAGGGAATTGGAAACCCTCCTCTGGCCTCTGTGAGCAATGAATTTTTTAGCTATAAAGAGAAAAGTTATATTATTTTTGGGAAAATGCTTATAACTGGAAAGAAGCATCGAGAACCAAGTCAGTCTCAGAAACACAAAGAGCTGATGTCTGTCTCCTGGGTCCTAAATTATAAAAATACACAAAAGAGCACAGATGCCTTGAAAGGTGACTGGGAAGGGCGAGGGCTGGAAGTGCTCACAGTGCTCTAGCTGAGTAGGAAAATGTCCTTTCTCCACCTGAGAAGCAGAGGCAGACAGATCTCTGTGAGTTCAAGACCACCCTATTCTATCTATAAAAAGAGTTCTAGGCCAGCCAGGACTATAATGGGATCTGATGCCTTCTTCTAATGTGTTTGTAGATAGCTACAGTGTGCTCATGTACATAAAATAAATAAATAGAAGGAGGAGGAGGAGGAGGAGGAAATGGTCTTGTGAATACCATGTACAATAAATGTATCCCAATTTGGCATGATGGAACACACCTTATTCTCAGCAATCTAGAGGCAAAGACAGAACTCTGTGAGGTTTGTTTGTTTGTTTGTTTTTTGGTGTGGTATGGGGAAGAGTTGTTGGTGTTTTTTGTTTGTTTGGTAGCTAGTTTTTCTATTGTTGGTTGGTTTGTTGGGTTGTTTGTTTGCGTGTGTGTATTTTGAGACAGAATTTCTCTGTGTAGCCCTGGCTGGCCTGGAACTTGCTCTGTAGACCAGGCTGGCCTCAAACTCAAAGATTCTCCTGCCTTTGCCTCCCAAGTGCTAGAACTAAAGGTGTATGCCACTACTTCCCGGCTTGAGATCTGTGAGTTTGAGGCCAGCCTGGTCTATACAGTAAGACCCTAACTTAAAAGAATTGCAAAACAATAAGATAGGATTTTAGATTTTAATCTAAATGAAATGAAATGAAATGAAATGAAATGAACAAAAATCTGTTGAGTCATTGAAGGAGGATTAGTTTCTAGTGTGAGTTTTACACACACACACACTTTTTTTTTTTTTTACAGAGCTGAAGCTGAAACCCAGGGTCTATATACACTAAACATGTATTCCATTACTGAGTTACCCTCCCCATGCCCATTCTACATTTTTTTAGTGAGACAGAATCTCACTGTAGCTCAGGCTGCCCTAGAACTCACAAATAGACCAGGCTGGCCTCAAATTCACAACAGCATCTGCCTCCTGAGTGCTGGGATCAAAGCCACATGCTACCATACCTGTCCCCTAATCCACATTCTAAAGGAGGCTTAAAACTTCAACAGTTAAGCAGAGTGGTAGTGGCACATGCCTTTAATTCCAGCATTTAGGAGGCAGAGGCAAGAGGATCTCTTAGTTTGAATCCAGTATGTAATCTACAAAGTGAGTTCCAGGACAGCCAGGGCTATACAGAGAAACCCTATCTTAAAAAAAAAAAAATCAAGAAAAAAGTTTAAATAATTTGGGTTGAAGAGATGGCTCAGTGGTGATAAAGAGCACTTAGTGTCTTTCCAGAGGACTTGGTTTTGATTCCCAGAATCTACTGTTGCCCACAACCATTTGTAATGTCAGTCCCAGGGGATCCAATTCCCTCTTCTGGCCTCCTTAGACATCAGGCATGCATGTGGCGCACAAATATACATACAGTTTAAACCCATACACATGAAAAAAAACTCGAATAACTCATCAGAATGACTCACAGAATGAACTGAAAATGTCCTGGGAATTTGTGAGGCCCAGAGGAGAGCTCTTGGGTCATGTAGTTGAGCGGTAACCAGCACTGAACAGTGCTCCTAGCAATGCAGACAGAATCCGGGAAAAGACCCAGCACAATCAGGCAACAGGTTAGATGTAGATGTAGGGTAAGGGGATGAGAAGGTGGGGTTATCATTTGTTATAAAGCATAAGAGTGTGATCGAAAGAGTCCTGTAAGTGTTAATTCTGTAAGACTGAGATGCTGAGCCCTTCAGTGGGGTGGACTCCTCAGAGGTTGTATATGGCCAGGTGAAGAGGCCAGAGATGTAAATAGATGAAGCCTACTCAAGTCAGCCTCAGGACAGGAACAGGAACAGAAACTAGAAATAAGCTTCTGTATCCAGAATGTATGTTATGATATACTTGGCTGTGAAGAACAGACAGTTCCGGTTCAAACCATCATTCTCTTCCATTGTAAGAAGACTGTTCCATGACTTTTCTTTTGTCTTCTGGAGACAAGGTCTTATTCTATAGTCCAGGCTGTCTCCAACTAATGATCCTCTTTGGCCTCTGTAATTCGGGGCTTACAGTTCTATACCACCAAATTTTGTTGAACCAGAAGAATTGAACCAGGCTTCTTAGGATTTCTTCCTGGGGGTAGAGAAAGGGCCAACTTTAGCAAAATTGGGCCCATGGCTATTAAATAGAAACCGTATCACACATGCCTGTCATCATCACTGAAGACTAGAGGAGTGGAGCAAAGCAAGACAGTGCCTGAACTTCCACTGCCTGTGGAGTCATATTTATATTCTTTCTAAACACCACATGTCCTTTTTTGTGTCTGCTACAGCAAAACATCCTTTCACCTGTCTGTCCCGGAAAACCATCATTTGACATAACTGGCTTTCCAAAGAAACCAGAAGTTTCCACTTGAAAATTCAAAATCCATACTAATATAAAATATTTGAGACTAAGAGTTGCTTTTTAGTTTAAAAGTAGATTCAATAATCTACCCTTTTATCCTATTATCCCTATATCACCCCTTATTTTCATTCCTTCCCTCCACATTTCCCCCTTATACTAGCTAGCAAAGAAAGCAGGACAGAAGAGAGAAAAATAGAGGAAGAGATCCCTAAATCTAACCCCCTTTAGTTTGTTTCCTCCCTGACCACAACCAGTAACAACCTGTGACCAACTCACTTTAAATGACAACAAAGATCCATCATCCATCCATTGACCAAAAGCCACCCATCCCATGTCTCAAGAATGAGGGTATTGTTCTCTTAAAGATTGCTTCCAGCTGTCAGAAAGCAATAGTGTTATTAGGGGGCCCTAAGAAAATTTGGGTATTGGCCAAGTCCTAGGAAAGCTAACTGTATCATTTGTGGTCTAATCTCTGTGATAGAAAGTGCTGGGAGTAACTGAAGTCCTGGATGGAACAGTCTGTAGGCTGGACCATCATAGCTAGGCATTTTGAAGTTGTTCTGGATACAGATTTTTGAGGAAACAGCCTGTGAGGAGGCTAGATCACCTGGGCTACTTGTCTTGTCATCATCAGTCTCTGGTCCTTTTCTCTCATCTTTGGTGTCTGGTCCTTTTCTGTTTGTTGTCTTTGGTGTTTGGTCCTTTTCTTCTGCTTTGTTCTTCTTGGTTTCTTCCTTCATGTCTACAGCTAAGCTTTTCAGGAAGTCTCCCCTGATCAAATCTAATCAGTCAACAGGGTCTAGCAAGAGAGAGAGAATGGGGATGGAGGGGCAAGAGACACGAAGAATGGAGACAACACAGAGAGTCTGTTCAAGTTCTATTTATTGAAAGGAAATCATGGGTGTATATAAGCACAAGCAGAGGAATGCAACTGAAGACACTTTACCACATGTGCCTTGCAGCTGGGGCATTAAACAACAAAACAAGATATGTGAGAAAAACATGATATTTATCAGAGTGTGCTCAGCTGTTGTGGGCTGTTGAAAACACATCTCTTGTCAGGGTATATGGCCCGAAGATGGCTGCAAAGATGATAGCCACTTTCTGTTACAACTTGGCTCCCAACAATGAATAACTTTTCATTTTCTGTTGAAACAAAGGTATAACCTTTCCCTCAATGCAACACATTTCCTGACTTCCAGTCTGAGGTTATCACATATAAAGGCTGATTTAATTCATCATCAGTTCTTTCTAAAATCCAGTGCTTTTCAGCAGCCATGCTACCTGTCTCATTGACATTTTTAAAAATTTAAAGTCAATAAAGCATTATTTAATCTATCTCTAGGAGATCCCACATCCCCCTTTTGTTTAATGAACATTTCCTTTCAAGTTCATAGCTGAAATATATTTTATGTCATAATGCCTAAAAAATTGTGTTGTATTCTATTGGATACATCTGTCTGTGGGAGCGTCAGCTTTAGTCTGCAAGCATCTCCAAGATAGCTACCATCTCTAATAAATATGTAATTTCGGAATCATCCTTTCCTGAACTTAAGGCAGAAGCCCCTTGAAATCCTGAATAAGAATCAATTGTATGATATATTAACACAAGTATATACTTTAATTTTCCAAACTCTACAAAATGAATCATATAATCTAGTGAAATTTCTCTAAGGTGGCATTATCAAATATAATCTGTATTCTTAACGCAGTGTAAGTTTCTTTATCTAGCATTTCTATGGGCTGCTAGTCTACTTCCTCGTCACAAGGTGGTAGTACTTCAGGTTAGAATCCTCTGGCTGGGCGGTGGTGGCGCACGCCTTTAATCCCAGCACTTGGGACGCAGAGTCTCGACCCCCCCCCCAAAAAAAATCTTCTGAAGTTTTGTTCAAAAGATCATCCTCTCTCTCTCTCTCTCTCTCTCTCTCTCTCTCTCTCTCTCTCTCTCTCTCTCTCTCTCTCTTTCTTTTTGGTTTGTTTTTTGGTTTGTTTTTTTGAGACAGGGTTTCTCTGTATAGCCCGGGCTGTCCTGGAACTCACTCTGTAGACCAGGCTGGCCTCTGCCTCCCAAGTGCTGGAATTAAAGGCGTGTGGCACCACTGCCCGGCTACTTTTTATATTTAAACTCAGTATTGCTTTCTATGACTGTCTATGTTCAGTTTCTTTTCCCTTTTACAGTTTCCAAATTTAATTCATTACCCTTTCAGAAGTTTGGGACTTCAACCTTTAGTCTGGGCTTAGATTTCTGCTTGCTGTCCCTGCTGCGGCTCAGCTAGCACCTGGCACTGGTTGCTGGCTCCGCCCCTCGGCTCGGTCTAGAGGGCTATCTTATTGGTTCCGCCTAGTGCTAGCCCTAGTGCAAAGCTTCTCCAACTCACTAAACTTTTTCGTGGCTGCAGGCTTTTCCCTAAGGGCGTCCGCCTCGCCCCAGCTCCAGGAAGGTGGTGCCAGCAGCTGCACCAGGATGCGGCAGACCTGAATTGGGCTGCGGTGACTGGGAAGTTTTTCCTAGTTGGACCAAGGCTCAGTCCATACCTTCGCGCCTGGGAAGTGCCCTGTTCTCTACCTGGCAGCCGGCTTTGCTGGTCAGCAGGTACTCTAACGGGAACCACCCTCAGCACACAGCTTTCCTGGGTCTCCCACTCCCACCGTGTGCTTGCCTCAGAGACTGTGTCACTGGGAAACCGCGTTGCATCTGGCTCCAGGAAGTACTTGTTACCAACCTTCCATCCAGGATATTTCTCAGGCTCTAAGCTTTGATTTCTAGCTCCATCTTCCATGTGCCAATTACCGCCAGATTGTCTCGAACTGCCAGGCACCCAAGTAACGACACAGAGACTATTTATTATTATAAAAGCTTGGCTTTAGCTGGCTTGTTCCCAACTAGGTCATTCATATATCTTAAATTAACCCGACTATACTAATCTGTGTTCTGTCACGTGGCACATCACCTCTCCTCAATACTAGCACCTGCTTCTTCCTCCACATCTGGTGATGAAACTGACTAGCAATTCTCCTGCCTCAGATTCTTTCCCAGAGTTCCTAACTGTGCCTAGAAGTCTTGCCTATACTCGCCTGCTTTGCTTTAGACCTTTCAGTTCTTTATTAAATCAGTGAGAAGGTAAAGGAGATGTTTACAAAACATTGAGAATGTGTGCACGAGATTATTCCAGGTGTCTACTACACAGTTAGATAAATAGATTACTTGGGGTGGGGGGTGGAAGGCCACTCCATTTGAAGGTCTTGTCCAAAAATGTTAACGATTCTGCACCAAAAAACAAAACAAAACAAAACAAAAAAACCAACCAAAAACTTTTGTTGTTGTTGTTGTTATTTCTTTGAGTAGCCCTGGTTGTCCTGGAACTTGCTCTGTAGACTAGGCTGGCATTGAACTTGGAGATTTGCCTGCGTCTGCCTCCCAAGTTCTGGGACTCAAAGCTTTCACCGGCCTGGCTCACAAAACCCCTTTTTAAAGTTTTATGCATATATGTATTTATTTACATATATGTGTGTGTGAGTGTGTACACAATGATGCTCACGTGAAAATCAGAACAATTGTGGGAGTTGTGTCTCTTCATCCAACCGTTTGGGGACCTCTGGAATTGAACACAGGTCCTCAGGCTTGGTGGAGTCATCTTTACTCACTGAGCCATCTCACCAGGCCCTCACCTTTTTACTGGCTTTCTTGAGACAGGATTTCCTGCATCCCACATTAGTCTCAAATTCCCTATATAACAGAGGGTGGCCTTAAACTTTCAACCCTCTTGTTCCTGCTTCTTCTGTCCATCAGTGCTGGGCAGAAGAACTGAGATTTCAGGCATCAGCCCAGCTCCAAATTGCTCTAAGCCTATAGCAAAATCAATGCAAGCCTAGGTCTAGAGTTCTATCTAGTATTAAAGCTGCAGATGTGAGATTCAGGCAATGTGAAGCACTGACAAACCAGACTCTGTTTTGTGTATTCCTTCCTTGGACCTTTTTTTTTTTTTGAGTTTTGTTTATTTGAGTTTTGTTTCTTCGTAGTTATTGCTATCTTGGAACTTACTATTTAAACAAGGTTGGCCTCAGAATCCAGAGGTCTGCCTGCCTTTATCTCCCAAGTGCTAGGATTAAAGGTATGTGTCACAACTACCCAGCTTCCTTGGACCTTTTTTTGAGGCAGGGTCTCATATCTCCTAAACTGGCTTTGACGTTACAAAGGGTAGAGGATGACGTCTGATCCACTTCCTGAGTGCTGGGATTACAAGTGTGCCCACCACACTGGATTTAAATCTAGTCCTGGAAGTGTCTAGCCTCTGTACAATCTTATCTAGGCCTAGAGTGTCTTCAACCTCTGAGACTTACTGATGAATAAACTCACCCCTTCATAGTTCTCTTTGAACTCTGGCTGGCTGGTTCAACTTAGCAGTTCTGGCTCAAACTCCTCATCAAGCTGACTGATTCACTCTGGCTTTTCCCAGTTTCTCCTGAATTGTTCTCCTTGACCTCAAACTAATTCTGGCAATCTGTTCTGAACTCCTGGCCCCTTCTCATTCTTTGGCTCTTTCTGTCTTCACCTTTATCTAGGTTGGTGTCTCTCTACAACCTGCTTCTGAACAACTCTCCCTGTAAAACTGTTTCATTCTTTTTCTCTCCATTTTCTGTGTTCTCCCTTAAGTAGCTTCCCTTTCCTCTCTCTTTTCATGAAAGTTGGATATATCCTATTCTGCCAAATCTTTCTTTGATTCAATTAGACATCACTTTCAAACATGGCTGCTTCCTTCCACAAATTAATTTTACATTCATTGTTTGAGATTAAAGGTATGTACTAGGGCTAAGCCACACCACAACTAGAAACAGTTTTGTTGTTGTTGTTATTGTTATTATTATTAGTAGTAGTAGATAACACAGTCTCAGGGTTCACAGTATGATCAAATATTCTGCAACACCTTTCCCCTCTGTCCTTTTTTCTCTCCTATCTAGTGTTAGGGGGTTGAAGAGGTGGAAAGAGAGTGAAGGGTAGAAGAAAGAAGAACCTAGAAGGCAGCCAAAGTCCAGCTACAGGAAAGCTAAATGGCATCTTGCTGCAAGATGAACTCTCAGCAAGATATGGAGGACTAGACCCACACAATCCATCAAAGGATTAAGCTACTCATCTGATCAGAACACTCAAGACTAGTCACCTCTGGAAACAATGACATAAGATTTCCAAATCGGGCACTGTCCACTTTCACCTCTTGAAATGCTCCACTTTCCTGTGTGAATAAACTCCAGCTGTATTCTATACTCACACTTTACAAGTGTCTTCTGAAATTTTTTAAATGATTTATTTTATGTGTATGAGTGTTTTGTCTGCATGTATGTAAGTGCACTCTCTGGAGTCTACAGAGGCTAGAAGAAGGTGCCAGATCCCCTGGAACTGGAGTTACAGGTGGTTGTAACCTACCATGTAGGTGCTGAGAACTGAACTCAGGTCCTCTGCAAAGGTAGCCAGTGCTCTTAACTGCTGAGCTGTCTCTTCAGCCCCTCATCTGGATTCTTTAGATAAAAAAAGAAAATCACAAAAACTGAGGGGAGTCTAGCACAAGATTCCAGTAACATTTTATTGTCCTTTTATCTTTGCCTTTTCAGAGTTTCAGCCTGTGCTCAGGCCTGAGGACTGGTTTTCCTGCTGCAGTGTCTTTTAAGTGCTGGCACCATAAGTGTGTACCTGTATCTCGATCCATCTGAATTTTAGAAGAGATGTGATGTAGCTTGTTTGTGCCTAGACATCTCTCTAGGGATGGAATTAGGGAACAAATACTGTCAATTAAGCTCTGATTGGGTAAATTTCAGAAAGTTGGAGTTAAGAAGCTTCTATTATAAAGCCGGGCAGTGGTGGCGCACGCCTTTAATCC
Organism: Grammomys surdaster; assembly: GCF_004785775.1. Lineage (NCBI taxonomy): Eukaryota > Metazoa > Chordata > Mammalia > Rodentia > Muridae > Grammomys > Grammomys surdaster. Next base: position 7,376,134 of record NW_021604600.1, read on the forward strand.
CAGCACTTGGGAGGCAGAGGCAGGTGGATTTCTGAGTTCGAGGCCAGCCTGGTCTACAGAGTGAGTTCCAGGACAGCCAGGGCTACACAGAGAAACCCTGTCTCGAAAAACAAAAACAACAAAAAAAAAGAAGCTTCTATTATAACTCCGTGAGAGGTGAAGAAGCTGTGTGAAAAGATGAATGTGACAGTTAAAAATCATTACTACACTTACACTTATTCATTAGGGAACAAGCATTTGCTGTGTATCCACCAAGCGCTCCACTGTGGAGACAAAAGACTCAGGTTATTAGAAGCTTCCAAAGCTGGTCTGCATCCTCAATGTCACGTCAACAAGATAAGGTGAGACCCTGTCTCAGAAGGAAAGAAGGAAGAGAAAGAGAAAACTGCTTCTCAAGTGGCCAAAGAACTATTGGGGGTTGGAGAGTATGACTTTAGAATGTTAGAAAGCACAGGATCCTTGCAAGACATATTGGGTTCGGTTATTTAATGGCCAAGGAATGGAATTCCCCGGACTCCATCCCTGACTCTAGTTAATTTTGCCTTTCACAGGCTGAGAGACCTTCCCTGAGGACCAAACCCAGGCCTATAGCAAACTGACCCCAAGCTCGCTGCCCTGGAAACCACAACACCCATAAGCCTTTGGGGGCGCTCGTGCATTGTGGGTCGCTCCGCATTTTCCTCCTAAAGCGGCCCCTCAGGCTGAACTGTGGAAATTCTCCATCATCTCCCGCGAGACACCAGAAACCTCCTCTTCCGCTCCATGCCCGGATATCAGTGGCTGTGGCCATAGAAACTGTCTGCTAGAGGCTCCCAAACTCGCTGTCCCGTCCCTCACTTCCGCCGGAAGTGATCTACAGTTCCAAGTGCCCGTCCTTCCCTGCATGCGCGGGCTCCGGGTACCTAGTTCTCGGTCTTGGTCGCCGAGTACTACCACAATGGCGGCAGCCACTCTATTACGCGCGACGCCCCGCTTCAGCGGTGAGGGGGCGGGTTGGACGCAGGCAGCCTGGAGACCTGAGGGGCGTGGAGGGTAGCTGGGTTCAGATCTACTCCCTGACTCCAAGCGCCTTTCCCCGCAGGTCTCTGCTCCAGCCCGAGGCCATTTCTGCAAGGTCGGCTGCGGCCGCTGAAGGCCCCTGCATCGCCCTTCTTGTGTCGCAGCCTAGCTGTAGAGGCCAAGAAGACTTATGTACGCGACAAGCCCCATGTGAATGTGGGTACCATCGGGCATGTGGACCATGGCAAGACCACCCTGACCGCAGCCATCACGAAAAGTGAGTAGGGTTGGGTTTGCTTGGGGGCGTCCGGCAATGTGCTGTCAGCTGGAAGGGCCAGAACCAGGGAGTAGGGTGGTGTCTTGTAGACCACTGAAATTTAGCCTGGCGCCAAAAAACACTTGCAACCAGGGGTGGTTTGGAAGATGCAGGAGGCAGGTTTCCCTGCACAAGAAGAGCTGTGTGAGGCAAAAATCGAAGTAGTGTGAATGGTTTCTGTCCTGTGTGGAGTGGTCTGTAAGACCCTGTAAATGAAAAAGTTGAAGCGTCTGTGAGAGGTAGACACCTTGGAAAATTCTGTCGCTCACCCTGTTCCAAACTTATCTTTCCTAGAAGAATTTGAGATTTTAGAGAGATTTATTCATCCAGATTGTTTATGTATGAGGAATCCAGGCGTGTAGCCCGAGCCTCGTCTGTAGCTCTGAACCTGAGTTGAGAGGTGTGTTCTCTTCCTCCGGTAGTTCTAGCCGAGGGAGGTGGAGCTAAGTTCAAGAAGTACGAGGAGATAGACAATGCCCCAGAGGAGCGAGCTCGGGGTATCACCATCAATGCAGCTCATGTGGAGTATAGCACTGCTGCCCGACACTATGCCCACACAGACTGTCCTGGTCATGCAGATTATGTTAAGGTGAGGGTTGCTGGGGACAGCCAGAACCTGCTTCTGGTCAGTGGAGGTGTGAGGGGAGGAGGTTATAAGATAGTGGCGGTGTTTGCATACAAGAACAAGGATTTGTGGTCATGGCTGTGGGTGGTGAGGACATGGCAGAGAGATGGGGAATCTTCACAGGTATCTCTAATTGGATGATGCACTGTTGAAAGAGGTCCTTGAACTAAGGTGACTTTCTTCCTCTTCTACCCAGAATATGATCACAGGCACTGCCCCTCTGGATGGCTGCATCCTGGTGGTGGCAGCTAATGATGGCCCCATGCCCCAGACCCGAGAGCACTTACTGCTAGCTAAACAGGTACTGGGGGCTGAGCGGGATGGAAATGAAGTGAGAAGTTAGATGACTCGGGATAGTTTCTCAGTTTCTTCTCTCGCCTGTAGATAGGGGTAGAGCATGTTGTGGTATATGTGAACAAGGCAGACGCTGTCCAGGACTCGGAGATGGTGGATTTAGTAGAACTGGAGATCCGGGAGCTGCTCACCGAGTTTGGCTATAAAGGAGAGGAAACGCCAGTCATCGTCGGCTCGGCTCTCTGTGCCCTTGAGGTGAAGGCACAGACTCCTGTTGGTAGAGGGTGGGGTAGAGCTTTGCTCTGTACCTGGAGATTTAGTGATAGGAGCAGAAGTTTCAGGCTCTTGTCATCTCTCTCCAACAGCAACGTGATCCTGAGCTAGGTGTGAAGTCAGTGCAGAAGCTTCTAGACGCTGTGGACACTTACATCCCAGTGCCCACCCGAGACCTGGAGAAGCCCTTTCTGCTCCCTGTAGAGTCAGTTTACTCCATTCCTGGTGAGGCCCATGCTCACTTACACCTCTCACCATAGGGGCCATCTAACTCCGGGTCCCCAATAACCCATCCTATTTCTTTCTAGGCCGGGGCACAGTGGTGACAGGTACACTAGAGCGTGGCATTTTGAAGAAAGGAGATGAGTGTGAGTTGCTGGGACATAACAAGAACATCCGCACTGTGGTGACAGGTATAAGAAGATTTCGGACCCAGGGGCATGGTCTGAATGACCCTTTCCCATGTAGATCTTGTACCTTCATTCCGCCTCAGGCCCCCTTCTCTCCTGTGTTCTTCCTTATAGGCATTGAGATGTTCCACAAGAGCCTGGAGAGGGCTGAGGCAGGGGATAACCTGGGTGCTCTGGTCCGAGGCTTAAAGCGGGAAGATTTGAGACGTGGCTTGGTCATGGTCAAGCCAGGTTCCATCCAACCCCACCAGAAGGTGGAGGCCCAGGTGAGGGCTCCAGGTGGTAGTGTGGCAGGGCTGAGCCAAGCGTCCCTCGCATAGGGACTTCTAGCCGAGCCATTCCATCCTTACTGTTCCTCTCCTCTAGGTTTATATCCTCAACAAGGAGGAGGGTGGCCGCCACAAACCCTTTGTATCTCATTTCATGCCTGTCATGTTCTCCCTGACCTGGGACATGGCCTGTCGCGTCATCTTGCCTCCAGGGAAGGTATGTTGGGGCTGGGGGGTAGGGGAAGTAAAAGGAATAGAACTGGGCTGTGGTGGCCCATGATTTTAATCCCAGCAGTTGGGAGGGAGAGGCATGTGAATCTTGAGTTCAAGGCCAGTCTGGTCTACAGAGCTAGTTCCATGGCAGTCAAGGGTACACAGAGAAATCCTACCTGAAACAAACAGATCTGTTTTGTTTAGGTTCATGAAACATGAAGGGCTCAGAAAAATACTGTTGACTAAAACTGTGCAATACCAAATTCCCAATTATGGTCCCTTTTACTTTTGCATGCTGTTTGTTATGTGCCTAGTAACTAGATGAAACTTCCCAGATCCTTGAACCTGTTGCGTTTTCCCATGATTTTGATCCCCATGGTTGCCAGCAGTTGGAGGTACACAATGAAGGTATCCTGATGACTGCCTTGTGCTCCTCCTTCTGTTAGGAACTTGCCATGCCTGGAGAGGACTTGAAGCTTAGCCTAATCTTGCGGCAGCCCATGATCTTAGAGAAAGGCCAACGTTTCACCTTGAGGGATGGCAACAAGACCATTGGCACTGGCCTTGTCACAGATGTACCTGCCATGACCGAGGAGGACAAGAACATCAAATGGAGCTGAGTCTGGCTTTCTGCTCAGCATTCCCACTTGTGGACACTAGCTGCATCCAAGCAGAGTAGCTGTGGACATTTCTCCTGCTCACAAGGAGTGGCCTGCCAGGAGAGGTAGGCAAATAAAACTGTTCGTGAATAATTCAGCCTGTGTCTTGTGCCTTCTGTGTAGTAAGTGTGGAGGAGCACTGGATTTGGAGTACTGCAGTTTCTCTAGCATCACGTCCATTTCTGAGCTCAGACTCAAAGCCATTGAGCTCAGCTAGGATGCTAATCATTTCTTTGTCCTTTGTCCCTACTAGCTGGCTTTTGTGTTATAAATACCTTAGCAAACTTGTATCACTTGCATTGTGCTTAATAGTCAACACTGCTTCCAAAGTCTTGAGAGTGGTAGCTTGCATACCTCCTGGGTTCAATTCCTGGAACCAAATATACAAAATAGCTGCCCACCCCCCCCCCCCCACAACAAAAAAGAGGAGCTAAGAATGTATAGAAAAACCAGTGTCATCCAGGGACAATCAATAATAGCTAGCAGTACCTCCCACCCTGCTCCCCCCCCAACCCCCATTTCTATGCATACTGAACCTCATGGATTTCCAGCTTACCCTGTGCTTCCCTGTACCAAGGTACCTTGTCCCTTTCTTTTGCCCAGTACAATCATGCCCAGATTCTGCACATGTTCTCTGTATTATGGCCCCAAAATCCTGCACTAAAGAATCAAACTTATAGGCAGGTTAAGTTAGTTTAAAATTTTATTTTTTTATTTTTTTTTAATTTTTTATGTAATAAAAAGTAAAAGTCCTTGAGGCATCTGTCTGTCGGTCTCTCACACAGGACACTCAAGTTAATGGAGAAGAACAGGGGGCCCAAGTCTGAGGTTATAAATAATAGAAAATAAAAGATCTTCCGTCTCCAGCGGGGGTGGGGGTGGGGATAAATGAGAGGATGGGAGACTGGGTGGGACCCAGCAGGGGCAGATCAAGAACCTCCCCCACCCCCGCTGGACCCTAGCCCGGCCCACTTGAAGGACCCCTCCCATTGAAGGTGCTTGGCAGGAATTCCCCAACTCCCCAAGGAAAAGGGGTTGGGGGTGGGGCTAGGACTGGTCCCAGCTGCCGGGGGAAGAGACATAGATCACTCTTCCCTCCACTCATGGAGGTCTCAGGTCGCGGCCAGGACAATCTTCAGTTCCCCGGGGGGTGGAAGGGGAGCTGCTGGGAGGGATGAGATTGAACTGGTTGGAGGGGAAAGAGAGAGAGCAGGAGCATTAGAACCCGAGCAAGCTGTCCCTCTGTCAATGCGTCCAGGGGGTGAGGGGTGTGGGGAGGAGCGGCCTCCTCGAGGAGTCTCAGGGGGCTGTCAGAAGCACAGGTCAATCGCTGTTTCCCAGTAGGCCACAGCCCTTACTCAGTTGCCCAGCTCAGCCCCCCACACCCCAGTCTGGCCCTGTCTGCTGCGCTGACCTTACCTCGGCTAAGTCAGGAGACAGTCGGGGTCACTGAGAGCTGGGGAGGCAGTGGGGAGGGGGGCTGCTGGATCACAACTGAGCGAGGACGGAGGGAAGCAAAGGACAGAGCCAGGAGCAAGCCCCTGGCGGCGGCGACTGTGGCTTCTGCCCACCCTACATACTTCACAGACAGGTGTGGGTCGGCGGGCGCCCTCTGGGACAGCCCTGCCTCCAAGACCCCTCAATCCCCACCCAGAACCCGTGCATCCTGCCCCACCTGCAGCCCCTCAGCTCTTCCATGCCAAATTCCCCCAGCTAACGAGAACTCACGAATCCTGTCATCGGCTCCTCCTGGAAATCCAGGCGCCTGGCCAGGCTGCTCACCTTGGGGGTGTCCGATGTAGGGGTAGGGTGAGGGTGTGGAAGCTGAGAGTGCAGGCACCCCACTCGGGGGCACCGCGCCTTGGGGGGGGCCCCCATGGCCCTGGGGGGGGTGCAGCAGCATCACCTGGGGCGGGTGGGGAGCCCCAGGGTGTGGGGGCGGGGCTGCTGTGACTCCAGTTTGGACATGGGCCTGTAGAGAGAATTAGTTTCAGTGCCCAGCTTGATGAGAGGTTCTGAGATCCTTTATCAGAGCAGCACTGCAAGGTGATACAGGTACCTCTACAACTACCCTACAAGACCTCATCCTCTGCCAAAGACACAGAAGCAGTAAAGCCCTGGGTTCCTACCTGGGTAACATGGGCCATGTTGGTGAAGCCGTGGGGCAGCTGCTGGTGGGGATGGATGGCATACACAGCAGCTGGCTGGGGGAAGCTGCTTTGAGGGGACTGGGCAGAAGGTCCCGGTGGTAGAGAAGGTGGCGTGCCTGTGAGGGCCCCTGGATGGTACAGATTCTGCTGTGGCTGTCCACTGCCCAGGTGTGGGGCCTGCCCCGCCTGGTGCTGCCAGAGTAGAAGTGAGGTATGAGTGCCACCCATCCTGCTGTGCAGGTAAACCACAGACTCCATTTCTCTGTTGAAGAATGACCCAGCTCTTTTTAAGCCCTCTTCCAGCCACCCATTTCTGGTTCAACCACTCAGACCTCCCAATCCCACTCCCACATTACAGGCACCTGAACGGGACTGGGGGCCGCATGCTGGGATTGTGGCTGGCTCCCAGTAGGTGTGGTGGCCGGCTGCGGCTGGTGGCCATGGAGCTGCGTGGCATGGTGTGGATAGGATTGGTGAACAGTGGCTGCAGCAGGAAAGAAGGGAGACCTAGTGCTGAGCACACCAAATGAATAGCGGTTCACACACCCCAGTGGCAAAAGTGGGCACCACAACTTACCATAGAGGGCTTGGGGGGTAGGCTGCTCTGCAGAAGGGTACTGAGGAGTGGAGGATGACACGATAGCCTGGGGATGGCTTCCCGATGTCAACATTCGCGGATTACTTTGAAGCATAGGGGCGAACACCGGCTGGTGAAACAAAGCAAAATGCTAAGTAGACCTGCCTGGAATGTCCTTTCTTAGCTTCTATGTGCATAGCAGCATGAGCCTCAGTAGTTTTCTTACTTAAAGGCAGTAACCATCTTAATTCAGAGGGAAAAACTGAGAGCAGAGGTTCAACGTCCTGTTACAGGAATTATATCTAACACAATTCCACAGCTAGCCCCACTACTCACTGCTTCCTCAGAGATGTGTGCTGTACCTGTGAAGGGTAGTGTGCCATGGGCTGCATCATTGCAGGCTGGCCTGGGAACTGCTGTGGGTTGTAGGGGATGTAGGAGGAGTAAGGTGTGGCAGCCACCAGAGGTGGGCCAGCAGCAGCAGCAGCAGCCTGCATCATCGGAGGGGCTGAGGCTGGTTGATGTTGGTCAGAGCGCTGGGGAGGAAGTGAGCCTGTGGGTGGAGGGTAAACAGTGCAAAGCTCAAACTTCATTTGCCAAGAGGCACTAGGCAGCCCCAACTGCTTTCCCAACCCCGCTCACCTTTTGCACCCCGGTACTTGCCCTGCTGCCCAGGCACCGAATTGGATACAGGATATGGATACATCTGAGGCGCCTAAGAAAGAACTGGGGCTCAGCAGATGCTCATCAACATTAGACCAGCCTGGGCTGAACGACTAGCACTTTCCTCAGGCTCACTTAGTCTCCCCTACCTGTACAGCTGGTCCCATGTGGATCTGAGGTATATATGAGATGTACTGGGGACTGTAGAGCCCACTTTGGCCTGCTGTCAGCACCGGTATAGAAGGTGTTGAATGAGTACGGGGCCCTGGTGAAGTTGGAGTACTGGTAGATTTGTTCTGTAAGAGACGAGACATTTTATTTCTGTAATTTCACTGCAGCCTTTTGAAATCCATGAAACGCTGTGTGCCAAATATATCCTATACTTTTCCCTAAAAGCTCTATAATAGCAAATCACAAGATGGACATTCTCAAATTCAGAGAGTTCTAAGTGGTTGTCTAAAGTCTAGACACCCCATGAGTATACCAGGTTAAAGCTATGTCAGTCGATTCCTTGAAGCTCACAGTCCTAACCCTCTCACACTCAACACGCCAAATAGTAACAACCAAAGTAACCTGTCAGAATCAATAAGCAGCCTTCATCACTCAACCCTGGAGACATCACGGCTTTTCCCAAAGCAGTCCAACTGTTCCTGTCCAGACTGACAGTGCCATCTTACACTATGGGACAGCATGCTAGCCTGACAGTCAAGTGCTTTCCTGTACTGCTCTACTGTCTCCTCAAGGAGACCCAAGTCTACACAAAATAGTTCCAGCTCACCACAGACAGCAGAGGCTTTGTTGGATTGAACTCCTTGGCATTGGGGTTCAGAGTAGACTTCTTTACTTGTCTGTAAGAGAATGTAAAGCCAGCTCTTGAGCCATGCTCTTCAACAGCTGATAAGCACCAAAAGATCCTCACACCATCCACCACCACCACCACCACTTACTCAGTAACAGGGCCCTCCTCTTTGTCATCTCCCTTGATGAGGCCCACTGGAGGACTGCCAGTTTGGCTGGGGCAAGGTGGTGGGAGCTGCTCTGGCCCCTCAGTTCCCCCTACTGCTGCCAAGGGCACTTTGTCTTCCTTATCCAATATGGATTCTGTCTTGGAGGAGACTGGGGATCCCATGGGATCTGAAGTCAATAGACCATCCACCTCTTTCTCCTTTCCTTTGACCTCTTCTTTCAAGATCCGGGAAGGAAATGGATCCAGTCCCGTCTCAGGGGAGCTACTAGGTTGAAGCTGGGAGGAGAAATAAGTCATATTATCATAGTGTCCACTCCAGACCCCAGGCTTTACCTCCCACATTCACTCTTGCTGAGTTTCATTGCTCCCACCCCTTGGCCTTGGCCTCTGCACATCCCACAGCCTGCTTACATCTTAGCTCCGTTCCATGCTCCGCTCACCTTAAACTGGGCTCCAAATTTCCTCAGTTCTTCCAACTGAAATCGTTTTTGTTCATTCTGAAGGCCAGGGACTGAAAAAACAGTGAAATAAGAAAGTACATACTTTTTTCCCTGAAAGATCACACAGGGCTAGTTAGTAGACCAGAACAAGAAACCAGAGAATGAGCTGCTGAGAATCTTAAAAGATAAATGAAATCTAAGGCCAGATGGGCACTGCTTTAAAATCCTAGTGAACTTCCAAAGGGAAATGCTCCCTCAAATAAATGGGACTACAGAGTAAAATTGCCCTCACCTTTCCCAGCTATGCGGGCCAGCTCTTGGGCTTCCAAACTCCTACTGGGCTCCTTGGTTGGGAGTTCTTTTACTGAAGAAAGAGAGACAATTAGGGTCCTGCTCTCAAGTCACACCCACAGATCTCAAGCATTTACAACTGGTTCTCACCATCCGTAGGGGCCAGGGAGAGTTTTGGAGATGCTGGGGAAATAGAGCCTGCTCCAGGATCCACAACTGATGATGTCCCAGGGATGGAGGCAGAGGACGCCACTGCTGAACCAATGGGAGGCTCAGGACAGGAAGCTGAGACTGGGGCAGGGGCAGCAGACTTGGGAGACCGTGGAGGGTACATCCGGCCCACTGGAAGAAAAGGGAGAGCTACACAATGGTTACTGCTGGCCAGGAAGTAGTACATATAGGGAGAAAACCTAAAGAAAATTTACGAGCTTTTTTTATACCTAGGGCCATAGTTTCCTGTGTTAAGACCAGGGCAGGTAAGTAACACAAGCAGGCAGATGGTTTTACTGGGTATTACAAAAAGACTGGAAATGCTGTAACTTCTACTGTTCTAAAATGTTGGGAAAAAAACAAAACAAAACAAAAACACCTAGTCTCAACAAAACACCTGACAATCAGCTACAACTCATGAACTGACAGGTTAGAACCCAGGAAAACTAAAGAGTTCTTTTTCAAAAAGATTAAGAGAGATGGCTCAGAGGTTAAGAGGTTCAGAGGTCCTGAGCTCAATTCCCAGCAACCACATTGTGGCTCACAACCATCTGTAATGGGATCTGATGACCTCCTTCTGGTGTGTCTGAAGACTCATACATAAATAAATCTTGTGATGGCGCATGCTTTTAATCCCAGCATTTGGGAGGCAGAGACAGGTGGATTTCTGAGTTCAAGGCCAGCCTGGTCTACAGAGTGAGTTCCAGGACAGCCAGGGCTACACAGAGAAACCCTGTCTTGAAAAACAAAACAAAACAAACAAACAAAAACAAAATCAAATCCAGCTGAATGTCTTTAACCCCAGCAGCTAGGAGATGTAGGCAGGTATATCTCTTAAGTTCAAGGCTAGCCTGGTTACAGAGTTCCAGGCCAGCCAAGGCTACACAGAGAATCTCTGACTTGAAAAAGACAAAAACAAAAAATGGAAAGATAAAATCCAAGACCCTCCCCTGACACCAAGCATCAGCAAACTATCTCCCAGCATTTCAACAACTTGACTCATTTACTACTGCCTACCTCTATCTACAAACTACCCAAGCCTGCAGCCAGCCTCACTGAAGCTCTTTACCTGCAGATGTTGGTGGAACAGAAGCTTCTCCAGAAGGCCTATTGTTGGGTGAAGATAAGGTCTTGGCACCTCTCAGAGGCCGCTGTGCCTTGGGGGACATGCGGGAAGGACCTGTTTTTTTTTTAATGTGAAGAAAACGAAACACCTGCTCATTACAAGAACACAATACTTCTTCCTGCTAACCCCACTTACAATCCTATTAATCACCCTTCCCATTCACTTTCCTCTGCCACAAGTATGTGTTATAACCTACCTCCATTGATACCACGTGCCTCAGACCCAGGACCAGGACTGCTATTGTCAAGATGGTGAGGGCCACGAGGTGGCAAAGAGCTAAGGCCAGGACGTCCTCCTCGAGAACTGCTGCATCTAACTCCTCCCCGGGGACCTTCCCGAACTCGTTGAGGCAGAGGAATATACTTCCCCTCCCTGGGGAAAGACTTAAGTAAGGACATGAGACCCCCAAACCCACACATTTTAACAACATCACCCCCCCACTCGTGTTCACTATCACACTTGACTGTCACAATCTAATGTAGCTATGGGTTTATGACATTATTTCTCCACCCATCCAAGAGGCCAAGGGCATCACTTTTACCATTCTTCTCAGAAAAGCCAAGGGGACATTTGAGATGCTGAGCACACACAACTTCATTTTGTGATGGTCGAAACAGCACACACAAATACACTTTTAAAAACTCAATAAGCTTTATTTACTCTTACTGCAAATTACCAACTTTCTAGGGCTCAGTCTAAACCTCAAAACTGGGAACCACTAGGTATTAACCTACACTCAATAAGGTGGTGAAATTTAACAATTGTGTACAAAAGCTCTTACTCCCAGACTAAGAGACCCAAATAGTCTTGGCTGCCCCAATAGTTACCTGGATACCAAGCTGGGGCTTTCCCGTCCAGACCCCTGCCGCTGAACTGCGCTGTGCTTCTCCTCCTCTGTTCGCCCATCATCATTTTCCATGGCAATCCGTAGACGGTACTGGGGACTAGACTCAATCTCTCGAGCCAACTGAGCCGCTCGAAGCTCCCGCTGCCGAAACTCTTCAGAGTTGTCCTTTTCTAAGGGAACCCTGAGAGTGCACCCAAACACATCACCATCTCAGTGCACATAAAAAATGAAAGGACACACTATTGTAACTATATGACCAGTTCAAGTCTGTGGCATTCCAGCTAATACTTCAGGGTTTTTGTTTAGTTGCATTAAAGGCTCAACCCAGGGCCTTATGTCAATTTAGTCAGTATGTATTCAACAGACAGTTGCCAAATCCTAGGCAAAGCACCGGGATATGTTCTGAATCTGATACTTTGGGGGCTCAGATTAGGTTAGGCTGGCCAGCAGCAAGCACAACCCCAGTCAGCTTGCTTTTGCTTTTCTAGCAGTAGAACTACAAGGTTCTACCATGACACTTATCTTTTTAAAGAGCTGTTGGACATAGAACTCAGGTCCTTATGCTCGTATAGCATGTACTTTAAACTGAGCTACATTCCCAGATTAACAAGAAAGCAATTCAACAGGCAAACCAGGAGAGAGGACTACTTATAAACCAAGAAAAACACCATGCAACAACTGTTTCATTCAGAGGTCTGCCTCACTAAATAGTAAGCCCTACACATAAGCCACCCAACTTCATCACCCTTAAACCTCCAAAACGCTTACGTGTAAGAGGATAGACTGCTGTCATAGGTGGTCTTCACGCCATAGTTCTCCTCATTAAATTTGAACATCTCATTGGGATCCCATCCATTGGACTATTGAACAAGAAGAATGTTTAGAACTCAGCAAGAAAAAAAAAAAGTACGCCGTCTCCTCTCCACCAAGTAAAAAACTTAACTCCTGTACAAACTGAACACACTGACATGCATTCAGTAACAAGATTTGTTTCTGAGAAATGGTCTTGTGCTCCAATTTCAAGGAAGAAGCTAGGACTGTCTTGAGCGCTTGGTCCTCTTGTTTCCACATATCAAACTCTGGAATTACAGCTCTCTCTTTACATGAGTTGGCTTTTTTAACAAAAGAAACTCAAGAGGCTGGAGAGATGGCTCAGCAGTTAGGAGCACTGACTGTTCTTCCAGAGGTCCTGAGTTCAATTCCCAGCAACCACATGGTGGCTCACAACCATCTGTAAAGGGATCTGATGCCCTCTTCTGGTGTGCCTGAAGACAGAGACAGTGTACTTACATATATAAAATAAAAGAAATCTTTAAAACAAAATACAAAACGAAAAAACAACAACAACAACAACAAAACCCCTTCCTCCCCTATTTGTATTTTGTGGATCTGTTCCTGTGGTATGGTAGGCATGTGAAAGTCTGAGGATGATCTGCAATAATCTGTTCCTTTTTACCACTTGGCTTGGTGGCAGAACCTTTATCTGCTGGCCTTACCTTGTCAGTCTAATTTATAACTTTAAACTCATTGAAGCAGCAGTGTGAAGAAGTACGGACCTACACAGCAGTTAACTTAGGCACCATTTCTCTCCTCTGCTTTTCTTTAAAGACAGACTTTTTGTTATACAGTCCAGATTGTCCAGGACCTCACAATTCTTCTGCCTCAACTTCTCCAAAGCTAGATTAGAAGTATGGGTTATACCATGCCCTACTTATACTTTTTACTACAAAAACAAGTGCTGCCGTGGAGAAATGCTAACGATTTTCAATGCAGAGAGGATGGGAAAACTGACTGTTTTTTCTACCCAAGAACAGACCTCAAAACAAGAATGAACACTCTCCACCAAACATAAACACACCCCAACAAAAAGTAACGAGCGTTCACATCAACAACCCATGTTGACCACAACTTTCAGCCTGCGTGTTCTCAGGACTAGAGAACATACCATATCGGATTCCAGATCGTAGTCGTCACTGTTGCTGTCACCGCCCTCCCAACGTTGAAGCACCTTCTCTTTGTGTTCTCCATTCACCTTAGAGTTCATGGCAATGGCTGAGTCAGTGAACTTGTCTGTTGGCAGAGGAGAGGAAGAGAGTCAGGTGATCCATTCCCTTCTCGTCCTCCACGCCCAGACCCCATGTAGTTTTTTAAAGAAATTAAGAAACACCAGATTTTAGTTTTATGGGAGCAGGTAGGAGTATTGAAACAGATCTATCTAGATGGGTTGGTGAATGCTGGTAATGCTAGCACTCAGAAGCAGAGGCAATTTGATCTCTGTGAGTCTAAGGAGGCTAGCCATATATACAAAGACCCTTCCTTAACAGAAAAACAAAAAGCCCCAATCTAATAATCCAAAAGCTAAAGTTCAAAGCATGAAACATGAAGACAGGAGTACCTAAACCACTAGTCACTGGACTCTACTAGGCATCAAGCTATGTTTTCAAGAAGAACTCAAGTCATCTCTACTGAAAAAGGTACTAAAAAAAAAAAAAAAAAAAAATCAAGTCAATGTGTTCAATCTGTGAGCTTTCTCTACTCAGTTTCTTGACACAACATAGAACAATACCTTTAGTAGCATAATTGAAGTCAACATTTCGGAAGTGGACAAGCAGAACATCACTTGGTTTAAACACCATAGTGTCCACAATGTCTTCCCGACGAGGTCCACCTGCTGGCTCAGATGCTTTCCGATGTACTGCGTCTACTGCCAGTTCAAACTACAAAAGCCCCATTCCCAACATTCCAGGGTCAGTATCAAAGGGAGGAAAAGATGGCTTCTCTCTTAAGGCTTTCTAGTCTTTCAACATCAAATTCTCATGCTGCCCTGCATTCCTCAACATCAGTGAGAGAATTCAGCAAAAGCCTGAAAACTGCCTGTCACTCAACACACACCCTCAATTTCACTCAATACACAGCTTCAGAACCTCCTAATTTGAGTGCACTGACCTTTGAGCTCAGAGTCTTGAAAATGCCCTCGTAAGTGGTGCCATTTTTCACCTTTACATCACAAGTAGAACCCTAGAAAAATGAAAGATTAAGTCACTTTAAGAAACTGAAACAGAGAGGCAGAGGCAGGCGGATTTCTGAGTTCAAGGCCAGCCTGGTCTACCAAGTGAGTTCCAGGACAGCCAGGGCTACACAGAGAAACCCTGTCTCGAAAAAACCACCCCCCCCCCCAAAAAAAACCACCTGAAACAGAGCTGGACAGTGGTGGCACATGCTTTTAATCCCAGAATTTGGGAGGCAGAGGCAGGTGGATTTGTGAGTTCGAGGCCAGCCTGGTCTACAGAGTGAGTTCCAAGACAGCCTGGGCTTATACAGAGAAACCCTGTCTCAAAACAAAAACAAAAAACAAACAAAAAAAGAAACTGAAACAGCGTATTCCACAGACATCCAAAGTAATCTCACCACTACAGCTGTCAGGAAATGCAGCATCCTGGAATTGTTATAGACACCTTCAAACACCTGTCACACAAGAGAAAAGGGCAGCAGGTAAATACTCTCTTCCCAAACTGCCCAATACTATGTCTTTCTTCTGAGTGTCTTTACAGGAAGAAAAAAAGGCACTCACGGGTGACTGTGGGGGTCCCTTTCCGGTGGTCTGTCCTCTGTTAAAAAGAGAGAAACAGTTTTCATTAACAGTGAATCCTAGAACAACGTAACATGTCAACTTGCTGATTTAGGCTATTAACTAGCAAGACTTTTCAAATTCTCACATTAAAGTGGAAAATAGGCATTATTAATTGCTAAAACATTTTCTCCAACTTCAAGATTTTAAAAAAATCCAACAAAAAAAAATCCAATAAACAATAGCTGTCAAACATTCTTAACACCCAATGCAATACAACCCGACTTCCTCTAAGGGGACAGTACTTCACTCTTCCGATAAACCACTGTTACAGTATTAAACCAACAGCCCAATTCAGTTGTGAAGGTGAAAGCTCGGGCATCCCAAATGCAGCACTACTGAGCTTAGACACATTACCTCCCAAAGGAAAAAAAGCACTTTCAGGAGCCTTGGATTCCAAATCCCAGGAGGGGTATACTCTCCACACCCCACCCTTTCGCCCTCATTATTTTCATTCAACCTGTTACCCACTCTGAAGGGATCCCTAAATGCCAGGTAACACAGCTCCTCGACGGCTGATGTAACCGGCAGTTGAAGAGGGCGAGGAGGGGGCCGTTGGCGGGGCTGGGGGACCGCGCAGCCGCAAAAACCATCCACCGGGATGCCGCGCCCGGTCTGCGCCTGCGCATTAAAGCCTATAGCCCTCCACCACCCGCTCTAGAACAGAAGACACTGCGCCTGCGTCTCGTGCCTCTCTATCGCACTGACAAACCGAGGGCACCCATTTCTCACTCACCAATACCAGACACCCCTAAACCCTCCAAGCAACCCCTCCCTCCTCAGCCTCTGCTCTACGTGTTACCGAGGCAAGCCTATGCCCGAGTCATAAGACAGCATCCGCGCGCACGCACGTACGGACAGGGAGCGCGCGCGCAGGAGCTTCCCAGCCTGCAGGCTTCCCAGTAGCCGCTGCTTCCGCGCCCCCGCCCACCCCGTTCCCCTCTTACTGGCTACACCGGGAAGAGGAGGGAACAATCTGCTCCCAAGTCCCTCCCTCCCAATTGGTCAAACTGTGGGCCGCGCGCCCCCCCTCTATTGGCTACAGCCGGGGACCCCTTCATGCAGCTGACTCCCCATTGGCTGAAACCGGGAACCGCGAGATCCTTCGTGGTAATGGAGCTGGGGACCCCATCACCTCCTCAACCCCCCCATACCCTTTTCCGACGGAGCTGGCGGGACGCGCCCCGCCTCCCCTCAGGGCCCAGACTCTTAAGCGGTGACTAGGCCCAGAGAGCCGAGCACTGCCCCAAGGCTCCTGGAGACCGCCCGGAGATCTTTCTCTCCGACCTGTTGGCACGAGGGTCCACCCCCTCCTTCACGGGGTTCTGGGCCCCAAGAGCCCCTCAACAGCGCCAAGCCCGGGCGCGCCTCCACCAAAGCCGAGTCTCTGCCTCCTGGGCTCTCCCCAGCCAGAAGTCCCGTCCTCACCTGACGCTGCCGATAGCCACTGCCCCTGGCCGTTCTTGATGCTGCGGTGGCGCTGGCGCCGCCAAGATGCTTTCGGCTCCGCGACGGAGCCCGCTGCCGGCAGCGGCTGCAGGCCCCAGGCACGGAGAGACCGCTGCAGGAGGCCCCGGGGGAGCCGCGGTGGCGGGCAGCGGTCCTGGGAGGCCGCCGTTGGGAGGGCTGGTTCCGCCGGGAGGCCGGCGAGCCACGGCCTGTTGCGTGGGGGGCGGCTGCTGTGGCTGGGAGGTCTGTTGTGGCGGCTGAGGCTTCAACATGATGGCAGCGTCCGGAAGAGAAATAAGAGGGGAGGGAAAGAGGGCCTGGGGCTGGGCCCCTGCTGGAGAGCGCGGGAAGCGAGAGAGATCGCCAAGCAGGGGACCCGCCGTTGGCGGGCGGGGGGAGCCCCGCGGTGTCAGGGGTGGATCGAGAAGACGGCGGCGCGAGGAAGCGCCGCGAGGCGGAAGGGGAGGGGGGATCTCGCGGGCCGGTGGATAGCGAGAGGGCGCGAGCCGGCCTGGCGCGCGTGCGCGTCGCTGGAGAAGGAGAGGGAGGAGCGCGGGCGGAAGCGCCGGCGGGGGAGGGGCGCGGAGAGAGCCGCCAGGCGGTTAGTTCCGGAAAGGAGAAGAGGCTCGAGTTGTGGCTCAGACCGGTCTAGCCCTTGGGGCGGAAGAGGAGCCGCGCAGGCGCTTAGGACACCTCTAGGTTCCGAGCCACCTTAAATGCTGGCGGCCGCCGTTGCTTCACAACGAGTGTGGGAGGGGCCGAAGTCGGGAAGGGGAAGTGCCGGCGAACCCGCCCCTCCCACGCCGTCTGCGTAACTTCAAAAAGTCTCCGCGGTGGTGTGAGGTGTCACGTCGTAGCGTGAGGTTCTTCCGCCACTGGGTTACCGGTAGGCGGAGTCTTGGGGGCCAAAAAAAATCCCTGGGACAGCAAAAACCTAGTAGTACAGGTAACTTAAGGCAGGTGGGTTTTTAAAAGTTGCTGTTCTCCATCTTACCTGCTTTAAAATATTAATGAGCACTAGAATGACTACTTTGGGCGTATGTCCATCCCTAACATATGTACCCAATTCTAAATTGAAATTCAGTGATTGTTCTTTCCAGGATAGCGAACCTCTGAACAGTAGAAATACATGCTGTCTGAAGGCTAGACTTCCTAAGAGTATATTACAGAATCCAGCCCAGGCTGCATAGCAAGACACTGTCAGAAAATCGTGATACAGTGCTTGCCTATTAAGGCAGCCCTCGTTCAAAATTAGGGCAGCTGTGGTGGCTCAAAACTTTAATCCCAGCGCTAGGAAGGAAAGGTAGGAGGATCAAAAAGTTTGAGGCCAGCCTGGGTTATATAATAAATTCCAGGTAAGCTGGGCAGACCCTATTTTAATAGGAAGAAAAGTTGAACATTGGTCCATGCTTTGGGCACAAGGGTAACTAAGCCACTCAAAGCTCAAGGTAGTGGAAGATTTATATAATTTGACCAGAGGTACTTGGTAAAACACAGAGAACAGGAAAATGGGTTTCTATACAGATGGAATAGTTCTGACATGACATACAAAAAAGTGGAGCTTGGATGGAGCATGAAAGCCTCACTGTATAGCTCTAGCTGGCTTTGAACCTGTGTCCACCAGGGTGGTCTTAAACTCACAGCGATCTGTCTGCCTCCGGAGTGCTAGGACATATATCATCACATCCAGGTTTTGTCATGGAATGTTAACCTAAAATCCCATTATTGATGAACATAATGCAAAAACGAAGTCTAGGATTGGGTGGGCACAAGAAACTGAATGTAGCTGTTCCGATGAGTCCAAATCCACACTTTAATAACCCAATGGAGGCAGAAAAATGGAATTAATTTAAGGTCATCCTCACATACATAGTCTGAGGTCAGCAGGTCAGGTGAGGCTCGGCGTACACTTCCTAAAAGGTATGGGAGCAGGGGAAGATAAATCATTTGGTAGCAGTGTACAAAATAAAAATGTGGATGTGGATGTTTTGCCTTGCAGGTATGTTGGTATACTGTGTGTGTGTGTGTGTGTGTGTGTGTGTGTGTGTGTGTTGGCCTCAAAAATCAAAAGTGGTTATCAGGTCCCCTGGGACTGAAGTTAACAGTTGTAAGCTGTCTAGTGGTTTGGTTGCTGAGAATCAAAGCCAGGTCCTCTGGAACTGAGCCTTCTCTCCCGCTCCCAGATTTTTACAATTTTATTTTATGCATGTGACAGTACTTCAGAAGTGAAGAGACGAGCATCAGGAGTTCAAGGCAAGCTTCAGCTGTATATCAAGTTTAAGATCACCCTGAGCTAGATGTGTCAGAAAATTATTTTATTTTATTTTATTTTATTTTATTTTATTTTATTTTATTTGAGACAGGGTTTCTCTGTGTAGTCCTGGCTGTCCTGGAACTCACTCTGTAGACCAGGCTGGCCTCACACTAGAAATCTGCCTGCCTCTGCCTCCCAAGTGCTGGGATTAAAGGCGGGCTCCACCACCGCCCAGCCAGAAAATAATTTCTTAAGTTGAGATTTAATTCAGTGCTAGAGCATTTGCCTAGCATGTGCGAGACACTGTACTGGAAACCCAGCATGGCAGAACAAAAGATGTGCAGGAACTAGCAGGAACTAGCTCGAAGAGGCTCTGGTGGTGGCTCAGACCACAAGATAAATGACAATAATAGATGATAACTCATAGAATAATAGATTTAAAACATGGTTGCAAGTTGGACATAGTGACATAAACCTTAAATCCCAGCATTCAGATGAAGAGGCAGGTGGATCTCTGTAAGTTCCAGGGCAACCTGGTCCTCATAGTGAGCTCCAGGGCTATGTAGACCTTGTCTCAAATTTAAGAAAAAAAAAAAAAAATGGCGGGGGAGGGGGCTGGAGAGATGGCTCAGTGGTTAAGAGTGCTTAATGCTCTTCCAGAGAGGTCCTGTGTTGCAGGATGTTTGATCACATTGTAAACTCCAAGATTGTGAACTGGAAAACCTTGTGTGGCTCAGCACTAGCACACAACTTTTATCCAAGAGGTTTCTGCTTATTGTAAACAGGTTGTTGTGGTACGGCTCAGCCCCAGAATATACTTTCATCCAAAGAGCTTTCCGTAAACAGATTAAATAAACTCCATGATAGGTCAAGAGGCCGAGCAAGCAACAAGTTGAGAGGGAATTAGCATAAAGAAGTAGAAAGGAGAGGCTTGAGTTGAAGGGTATTTAAGACAGTGTGGAGAAGAGGGGCCTTTTTCCTTCTGGGAGGTGGGTGGAGTAGAAAGGTCAGCTGGGTGCTTTCTCTGCCTCTCTGAGACAGCAGGTTTTTACCCTAGCATCTAGCTCCTGCGTCTTCTTTGGTAAATCAAATGGCTGGGCACCAATTTGTTGTTTTTAAAAACAAAAATCCCAGCCATTTGACCTTATGTCTATATTCCAGCCAGAAGTATTAAAGGTATGTGCTAACACACCACAACTAAAAACAGCTTTTTGTTCAGTATATAACACAATCTTTGGTTTCACAGTATGATCAGATATCCTGCAGCAGCCCTGAGTTCTGTTCTGTGCTGGGCAGTTTACAGCTGTCTGTGTTCCTTGCAACTCCAGCTTCAGGGTGTCCCACATCATCATCATCTTCTGGACTCTGCTGGCACCTGACTATGTGTTACATATATTCCAACAGACAGACACATAAATCAAAATAGTTTTAAAGTATAAACTTAGACATAAGCCATAAACACTATTTGGTACTTCTAAAGTTAGGGGAAAGAGAAGCAGCCACTTAACCATGTATGTTGACACTTGAGTTTTAGGGGCTCAAGTGGCTCATCAGTTACAAATGTTGTCTTAGGATTTTACTGCTGTGAGCAGACACATGACCAAGGCAGTCTTATAAATGACATTTAGTTGGGGCTGGCTTACAGGTTCAGAGGTTCAGTCCATTATCATCAAGGTGGGAGCATGGCAGCATCTAGGCAGGCATGGTGCAGGCAGAGCTGAAAGTTCTATATCTTCATCTAAAGGCAGCTAGGATGAGGGTCTTAAAGCCTGCACCTACAATGACACTCCTATTCCAGCAAGGCCACACCTCCAAGTACTGCTACTCCCTGAGCCAAGCATATTCAAACCATGACAAATGTGTATTGTTTTTCCAGAGGACCTGGGTTCAATTCCCAGAACTCATGTCAGGCAGCTTATGATTGCCTGCAACTCAAGCTCCAGAGCGTTTACTGACTCTGTCTTCTATGAGTACCCACAAACTTGGCATCAACTCACACAGACACACATACACATGATTGAAAATAAAATCTTTAAGGAAAAAATTCTTCAGTTTCATTGATATGTTAGGCAAATAGGATCCACACTCTCCATTTACTGCTTGCCTGTTCCCCATGAGAATTTTCATTTAAAATCTGCTTCTTTTAAAATTGAGACGGGGCCTGGTGCAGCCACCACTTGCTCCAGTCAGTTCAGGCCTAGTAAGAGACAAAGGCTGGACCACTTATGGACACTTCTTTTCACTCTCCTCTGATGCCCTCCTTGGCCCATATCAAGGCCTTTGGGAAAGAAATATCACTCAGGCTGTGTGATAAGTGGTTTAGCTGAGTTTGTCTTGTCTAGATGCCACTCTCTTTGCTTGTCTTAGGTGAGGCATATGGCCTCATTGTGCTTGATTGCTGGGATTACTGGTCAGACACAATTTTTAAACAGCCAGTGCCCAGTGCTGCTCCTTGTGCTCGTGGTTGTTAGTCTCATCCTGTAGCCTCCGGTGGTCTTGAACCCTGTATTTTGTTTACTCTTTTTTTTTTTTTAAAGATTTATTTAGGGGTTGGAGAGATGGCTCAGCGG
Organism: Grammomys surdaster; assembly: GCF_004785775.1. Taxonomy (NCBI): domain Eukaryota; kingdom Metazoa; phylum Chordata; class Mammalia; order Rodentia; family Muridae; genus Grammomys; species Grammomys surdaster. The sequence continues at coordinate 7,397,364 of NW_021604600.1, forward strand.
TTAAGAGCACTGACTGCTCTTCCAGAGGTCCTGAGTTCAAATCCCAGCAACCACATGGTGGCTCACAACCATCCGTAATGAGATTTGATGCCCTCTTCTGGTGTGTCTGAAGACAGCTATAGTGTACTCATAAATAAAGTAAATAAATCTTAAAAAAAAAAAAAAAAAAAAAAAAAAAAA